>NC_041384.1:386428041-386628070 GCF_002162155.2 Triticum dicoccoides
GGAGTGGGGCTCTAGTGTTAGTGGGGGAGGGGGTTATACTGGGACAACAGGTGGGCCGACCTGATTGGCCCCGAGGCCATTTGGGTCGTGGCCCAGCGAGGGGGGGGGGTGTTCTCTTTTTTGTATTTTGTTTTTCTTAGTTTTTTCTTTTACTGTTTTACTTTTAGTTTCTCTTTATTTTAGTTTTTTATAATTATAATCTTAGTTCCTAAAAATAGTATTATTACTTATTCTAATGCCACTATATCTTGGGCACCAAACCTAATTAGTTTAATATGTTATATTTTATGAAGCGCATTTAATTATTGGTTTTGGCTTCTGTTCTATTTAATTCGAAGTGTTTAAACATTTCACAACAATGTGGTTTCACCACCATAATTATATATGATTTATTTGCTACAATTTGAACATTTTGTATTTGACAAATGAAAACTTTTACTCTTTGATTTAATTCAAATTTGAATTTGGCTCGGATCTGAACTAACACGAGATTAGCAACAGTAATCCTGGTGACGTGGCATCATTACCAGAGGGTTACTGTAGCTTGATTATCCGGGTGTCACAATTCTCCTCCACTACAAGAAATCTCGTCCCGAGATTTAAGAGGTTCGGTAGGGGGGAAGTTCTGGTTATGAAATTCTAACGAGACTTCTCGGTCTTGGTTGCTCTTCTCGAAGAGGTCGATCCATTACGTTGATGTCTCCATTTCTCTTCTTCGAGTCATCATGATGAAGTCACCATTCTTCCTTCGGGAACTCCATTGTACTTATGAAAAGATAAGGGGGTATTCCGGATGAACGGGCCGCTACAGTGTTGCTTATCTACTAGATAACATCAGGGAAGGTGGCAGAAAGTAACTCTCGATTTGAAACTTAAGACATTATCGAGAGCAAAGTAAGAAGGCACAAAATAGAAGTTTCAAGCGCATAGGCAATCGTTCGTCACCTGAAACAAAGTGTGAAAGGGATTCAGAGCAATGGGAATAAGTATTGCGTCTGATACCAGAATAGATCACTAGGTAGGTGGCCCGTGAATTACATATGAAGTCAAGCGCGAGGAATAACTTTGGCAACATGGTGTATAGGAGAGTCAGGTTTCGATCTTGTGGAACTGTGGGTTATGGGCCCACCATGTGGGTTAAAAGTAGAAAGAGTAGAGACGTCTTGAACGGTTATGATAGCAAGGCACATCAGAGAATAACATGTCAGTTATGTCGGCAACCATGTCGGTACCAAGGGTGAGGAACGAAGAGAACCATTTCCTGCTCGTTGAACGAGGCAGACCAATAGGCAAAGTTCTCGTCCATCGGTGGTTACCGGAATGTCATCAACAATAGTAACAGGGTTACACCAGACAGGATGGTACACCGAGGTGTTTACATAAACAGGTAAATATTACTGCTTATATCATATAGGTCATAAGAAAGGTTAACCAAGGCAACAATAACAACAATCCGCCGCCACCAGCTCCAGTCGACAACTTAGCCCGCTTTCTAAGGTTGAATCCGCCGGTGTTCTCTAGTAGCACCGAGCCAATTGTTGCTGATGATTGGCTCCGCGAGATTGAAAGGGAGCTGACCACCGCAGGTTGCACAGATGCTGAGAAGGTGCACTTTGCCACACATCAACTGGATGGACCCGCAGCCTCATGGTGGGAGAACTACACCGCTACTTTCCCCGTAGCTAATGTTACTTGGGATCAATTTCAGCATGCCTTCCGCACTGCACATGTCTCAGCTAGAGCTATGAGCATGAAGAAGCATGAGTTTTGCAACTTACGCCAGGGAAATCATACTATGGTGCGGTACGTAGATGAGTTCAGCAAGTTAGCCCGCTACTCCCCAGATGATGTGGCCATAGATGACGCGAAGCAGGAGAAGTTTATGGAGGGGCTGAATGACGAGCTGAGTATGCAGTTGATGGTGGCAACATTCGCCAACTACCAGGAGCTGGTAGACATGGCTCTTATGATTGAAGGCAAGCAGCATCAGATAGAGAACCGCAAACGGAAGTATGGACAAGGGAAGTACAACTCTGGAGCTCAGCATAAGCCTCGTTTTACCCGAACTCGGGAGGACATACCCATCATAACCATGGAGGCGATTCTCACAATGGAGGAAGTTCACATAACCACATTGGCCCCAAGAATGGAAATGGGAATGAAGGAAACAACAAGTAGAGCGGTTCCAGCCCAGCAATACCCGCCAACAAGGATCTGAGCCATGTTAGTTTCAAGTGCGGGAAGACTGGACACTACGCCAATGATTGTTCTGAGGTGAAGAACAGTAACGGAAATGGAAGCTCAGGAAAGAAGCCCAACCCTTTCACCAGAGGGCAGGTGAACCACGTCAACATGGAGGAGGTTGAAGAGCAGCCAGATGCAGTTATTGGTAAGTTTTTGAATAAGTCATTTACAACTATTGTCCTTTTTGACACTGGTGCATTGCATTCATACATATCAAGGGGATTTGTGGATAAGTTTAAGTTGCCCACCGTAGCCCTTAAGACACCTATGTTAGTAAGCTCACCTGGAGCGGAGTATATGGCTAGCAGAGGATGTTTTTAGTTGCTATTGACCATAGGTAGGCATGTTTTCCCCTCAGACCTAATAATTTTGGAGTCAAAAGGATTGGATGTGATACTAGGCATGGACTGGCTATCAATGTACGGAGGAAATATCGATTGTGCTAGTAAGTCAATTCTTGTCACCACCCCAGAGGGTAAAAGGATCAAGTATGTGTGTAAGCATGCGCCAAGGAGGACTCAAGTGAATTCACTTTCGGGAGTTGTTCAGGAGGAAGTGCCAGTTGTGAAGGATTATCCTGACGTATTCCTGGAGGAACTACCAGGCATGCCACCAGATCAAGATATAGAATTTTTGATAGAACTGTTACCAGGCACCGGACCAATATCAAAGAGACCGTATAGGATGCCCGCAAATGATCTGGAGGAAATTTAGAAGCATATTAAGGAGTTATTGGAGAAAGGTTATATTTGACCAAGCTCTTCACCATGGGGAGCCCCAGCGCTCTTAGTTGAGAAGAAGGATGGATCTTTGAGGATGCTTGTGGATTATCGTGCACTGAATAAGGTGACGATCAAGAACAAATACCCACTACCAATGATCAATGATTTGTTTGACCAGCTGCAAAGAACTAAAGTATTCTCCAAGATTGATCTTCGATCCGGATACCACCAGCTGAAGATCCGAGAAAAGGATATACCTAAGACAAATTTTACCACAAGGTACGGGCTATATGAGTACACTGTCATGTCTTTTGGTTTGACTAATGCCCCTGCCTACTTTATGAGTATGAGGAATAATGTGTTCATGGAGTTCTTGGATAAGTTTATTGTGGTGTTCATTGATGATACATTGGTATACTCGAAGAGAAGAAGAACACAAGGAACATTTGCGCTTGGTTCTTGAGAAGCTCAGGGAACATCAACTATATGCCAAGTTCAGCAAATGTGAGTTTTGGTTGAAGGAAGTTGGATTTATCGGACATGTTATATTAGGAGAAGGTATAGAAGTAGACTCTTCCAAGGTTCAGTCTGTCACTGAGTGGTTGGCACCCACCTCAGTTGGAGAGATACATAGTTTTCTTGGACTCGCAGGATATTACCGGAGATTCATTGAGAATTTTTCCAAGATTGAGATGCCCATGATGGAGTTATTGAAGAAGGACAACAAGTTCAAATGGACAGAAGAATGTGAGGCCAGTTTTCAGGAGTTGAAGAAACATTTAGTTACAGCCCCAGTGCTAATTCTTCTAGATATACGCAAGGATTTCCAAGTATATTGCGACATTTCTTGATACGTCTCCAACGTATCTATAATTTTTGATTGTTCCATGCTATTATATTATCAACCTTGTATGTTTTATATGCATTTATATGCTATTTTATATGATTTTTGGGACTAACCTATTAACCTAGAGCCCAGTGCCAGTTTCTGTTTTTTCCTTGTTTTAGAGTATCGCAGAAAAGGAAAATCAAACGGAGTCCAATTGACCTGAAACTTCACGGAACTTATTTTTGGACCAGAAGAAGCCCACGGAGTATCGGAGATGGACCAGGAGAGTCCCAGGCTGCCCACGAGGGTGGGGGGCACGCTCACACCCCTTGGGCGAGCCCCCCTGCCTCATGGACAGCCCGGAGAACCACCGACATACTTCTTCCTCCTATATATACCCATATACCCTAAAAACTTTGGGGAGCAGAATAGATCGGGAGTTCCGCCGCCGCAAGCCTCTGTAGCCACGAAAAACCAATCGGGACCCTGTTTCGGCACCCTGCCGGAGGGGGGAACCCTCACCGGTGGCTATCTTCATCATCCCGGCGCTCTCCATGACGAGGAGGGAGTAGTTCACCCTCGGGGCTGAGGGTATGTACCGGTAGCTATGTGTTTGATCTCTCTCTCTCGTGTTCTTGAGGTGATACGATCTTGATGTATCGCGAGCTTTGCTATTATAGTTGGATCTTATGATGTTTCTCCCCCTCTACTCTCTTGTAATGGATTGAGTTTTCCCTTTGAAGTTATCTTATCGGATTGAGTCTTTAAGGATTTGAGAACACTCGATGTATGTCTTGCGTGGGATACACGTGGTGACAATGGGGTATTCTATTGATCCACTTGATGTATGTTTTAGTGATCAACTTGCGGGTTCCGCCCATGAACCTATGCATAGGGGTTGGCACACGTTTTCGTCTTGACTCTCCGGTAGAAACTTTGGGGCACTCTTTGAAGTACTTTGTGTTGGTTTGAATAGATGAATCTGAGATTGTGTGATGCAAATCGTATAATCATACCCACGGATACTTGAGGTGACATTGGAGTATCTAGGTGACATTAGGGTTTTGGTTGATTTGTGTCTTAAGGTGTTATTCTAGTACGAACTCTATGATAGATTGAATGGAAAGAATAGCTTCATGTTATTTTACTACGGACTCTTGAATAGATCGATCAGAAAGGATAACTTTGAGGTGGTTTCGTACCGTACAATACTCTCTTCATTTGTTCTCCTCTATTTGTGACTTTGGAGTGACTCTTTGTTGCATGTTGACGGATAGTTATATGATCCAATTATGTTATTATTGTTGAGAGAACTTGCACTAGTGAAAGTATGAACCCTAGGCCTTGTTTCAACGCATTGCAATACCATTTACGCTCACTTTTATCATTAGTTACCTTGCTGTTTTTATATTTTTAGATTACAAAAACCTATATCTACTATCCATATTGCACTTGTATCACCATCTCTTCGCCGAACTAGTGCACCTATACAATTTATCATTGTATTGGGTGCGTTGGGGACACAAGAGATTCTTTGTTATTTGGTTGCAGGGTTGCTTGAGAGAGACCATCTTCATCCTATGCCTCCCACGGATTGATAAACCTTAGGTCATCCACTTGAGGGAAATTTGCTACTGTCCTACAAACCTCTGCACTTGGAGGCCCAACAAATTCTACAGGAAGAAGGTTGTGTAGTAGACATCAAGATCTTTTCTGGCGCCGTTGCCGGGGAGGTTAGCGCTTGAAGGTATATCTTTAGATCTTGTAATCGAATCTTTTTTGTTTCATGTTTTATCACTAGTTTAGTTTATAAAAGGAAATTATAAAAAAATGTAATTGAGGATACGTCATATGCTTCATCCTTTTAATGTATTTCATGAAAATAAGGATTCCGATAATTGTGCTCAAGTGCTAGAAGAAGAAGTCTATAAAATGTTTGGCACTAAATCTTTGAATGATGAGCATGATTGCAATGTTGTTAGTATGAACTCCTTGAATATCCATAGTACTAATGATGATTGCACTAGTTATGATGAAAATGTCTCGTATAAACATGTCAATTTTTGTGGAGTGCATTGGGTTTGAAAGTACACACCAAATAGGGAAGATAGATATTGCAAGAGGCATAAGCATTTAGAAACTAAATGGTTGCAAGAAAGGCTAAATGTTAGTGCTGAAAATTTAAAATTTCTTAGCCATACTTGTGAACTTTGCAATGAACATGTTCATTTAAATATCAAATGCAAATTGTTTCATGATTGAATCGTGTCCAAAAATTGTGATGACTTTATTTCCCTTGCACATTATAATGAACTTAGTTTGCTTTTGGGTTATGAAGAAATGAAACGTCAAACTAAGATTATTCCAGAAATGAAACGTCAAACTATGAAGAAATGAACTTTCTTGGAAGAGGTTTAAATCGATTATGATGAGAACAAACGTCAAACTAAGATTATTCCAGAAATGAAACGTCAAACTAAGATTATTCCAGAAAGTCAAACTTATGATGATTATTGTGATGATACATATGCTATAAAAAATAGTGATGATTATATTTATAAAACTTGTCATGATTATGATTACCCTTTTTCTTAACATTACTCTTTTAATGTGGAAATAATTTATAGTATTCGAGTCTCTTATGATACTCCCACTATTCTGATTACGAAGAATTTTGCTTATGTAGAGAATAATAAATTCTCTATGCTTGTAGATCATGAAAAGAATGCTTTAGGTGCTGGTTATATTGTTGAATTCATTCATGATGCTAATGAAAATTATTATGAGGGAGGAATATATGCTTGTAGGAATTGCAATAATATCAAGTTTCCTCTCTATGTGCTTAAAGTTTTGAAGTTATGCTTGTTTTGCCCTCCTATGCTAGTTGATTATTGTTACCATAAGTTGTTTAATCACAAAATCCCTATTAATAGGAAGAGGGTTAGACTTAGATGTGCTAGTAATATTCTTCATGATGCTCTCTTTATGTTTCAATTCTTATCCTTTATGTGAGCATCATTGAAATCATCATGCCTAGCTAGGGGCGTTAAACGATAGCGCTTGTTGGGAGGCAACCCAATTTTTATTTTTTATTTGATTTTTGCTCCTTTTTAGTAATAAATAATTAATCTAGCATCTGTTTAGATGTGGTTTTATGTTTTAATTAGTGTTTGTGCCAAGTAGAACCTTTGGGAAGACTTGGGGAAAGTCTTTGTGATCATGCTGTAAAAAAACAGAAACTTTAGCGCTCACGAGATTTGCTGCCATTTTTTTACTGGAGAGTGCTATTTAGTTAATTATTTTTGCACATGATTAATAGATAAAATCCTCAGGTCCAGAAGTTTATTTTAGAATTTTTGGGGTTCGATAATTATACGTTTGATCCAGATTACTACAGACTGTTCTGTTTTTGACAGATTCTGTTTTTATTGTGTTGTTTGCTTATTTTGATGAATCTATGAGTAGTATCGGAGGGTATGAACCATAGATAAGTTGGAATACAGTATATATTACACCAATATTAATTTATAATGAGTTCACAACAGTACCTAAGTGGTGCTTTATTTTCTTATACTAACGGAGCTTACGAGTTTTCTGTTAAGTTTTGTGTTGTGAAGTTTTCAAGTTTTGGGTAAAGATTCGATGGACTATGGAATAAGGAGTGGCAAGAGCCTAAGCTTGGGGATTCACAAGCCACCCCAAGGTAATATTCAAGGACAACCAAAAGCCTAAGCTTGGGGATGCCCCTGAAGGCATCCCCTCTTTCGTCTTCGTTCATCGGTAACTTTACTTGGAGCTACATTTTTATTTACCACATGATATGTGTTTTGATTGGAGCGTCATTTTATTTTATTTAGTTTTTCTTGCTGCTTGAATAATATACCAAGAGCTGAAATTCTTAAATGTTAGAGGGTCTTCATATAGTTGCATAATTATTCGACTACTCATTGATCTTCACTTATATCTTTCGGAGTAGTTTGTTGTTGCTCTAGTGCTTCACTTATATCTTTTTAGAGCACAGTGGTGGTTTTATTTTATAGAAATTAATGAACTCTCATGCTTCACTTATATAATTTTGAAATTCTTTAGAACAGCATGGTAGTTTGCTTTGGTTATGAAACTAGTCCTAATATGATGGGCATCCAAGAGGGATATAATAAAAACTTTCATATAAAGTGCATTGAATACTATGAGAAGTTTGATACTTGATGATTGTTTTGAGATATGGAGATGGTAATATTAGAGTCATGCTAGTGAGTAGTTGTTAATTTGAGATATACTTGTGTTAAAGTTTGTGATTCCCATAGCATGCACGTATGGTGAACCGTTATGTGATGAAGTCGGAGCATGATTTATTTATTGATTGTCTTCCTTATGAGTGGCGGTCAGGGACGAGCGATGGTCTTTTCCTACCAATCTATCCCCTTAGGAGCATGTGCATAGTACTTTGTTTCGATAACTAATAGATTTTTTCAATAAGTATGTGAGTTCTTTATGACTAATGTTGAGTCCATGGATTATATGCACTCTCACCCTTCCACCATTGCTAGCCTCTCTTGTGCCGTGCAATTTTCGCTGGTACCATATCACCCACCATTACCATCCTCAAAACAGCCACCATATCTACCTATTATGGCATTTCCATAGCCATTCCGAAATATATTGCCATGCAACTTTCCACCATTCCCTTTATTATGACACGCTCCATCATTGTCATATTGCTATGCATGATCATGTAGTTGACGTCATATTTGTGGAAAAGCCACCATTCATAATTCTTTCATACATGTCACTCATGAGTCATTGCACATCCCGGTACACCGCCGGAGGCATTCATATAGAGTCATCTCTTGTTCTAAGTATCGAGCTGTAATTCTTGAGTTGTAAGTAAATAAAAGTGTGATGATCATCATTATTAGAGCATTGTCCAAGTGAGGAAAGGATGATGGAGACTATGATTCCCCCACAAGTCGGGATGAGACTCCGGACTAAATAAAAAAGGCCATAAAAAGGCCCAAATAAAAAAATGAGAGAAAAAGAAAGAAGGGACAATGTTACTATCCTTTTACCACACTTGTGCTTCAAAGTAGCACCAAGATCTTCATAATAGAGAGTCTCTTATGTTGTCACTTTCATATACTAGTGGGAAATTTTCATTATAGAACTTGGCTTGTATATTCCAATGATGGGCTTCCTCAAAATGCCCTAGGTCTTCGTGAGCAAGCAAGTTGGATGCACACCCACTTAGTTTCTTTTGTTGAGCTTTCATATACTTATAGCTCTAGTGCATCCGTTGCATGGCAATCCCTACTCACTCACATTGATATCTATTGATGGGCATCTCCATAGCCCGTTGATACGCCTAGTTGATGTGAGACTATCTTCTCCTTTTTGTCTTCTCCACAACCATCCTTCTATTCCACATATAGTGATATATCCATGGCTCACGCTCATGTATTGCGTGAAGATTGAAAAAGTTTGAGAACACCAAAAGTATGAAACAATTGCTTGGCTTGTCATTGGGGTTGTGCATGATTTAAATATTTTGTGTGATGAAGATAGAGCATAGCCAGACTATATGATTTTTTAGGGATAGATTTCTTTGGCCATGTTATTTTGAGAAGACATGATTGTTTAGTTAGTATGCTTGAAGTATTATTATATTTTTATGTCAATATTAAACTTTTGTCTTGAATCTTATGGATCTGAATATTCTTGCCACAATAAAGAGAACTACATGGATAAATATGTTAGGTAGCATTCGACATCAAAAATTCTGTTTTTATCATTTACCTACTCAAGGACGAGCATGAATTAAGCTCGGGGATGCTGATACGTCTCCAACGTATCTATAATTTTTGATTGTTCCATGCTATTGTATTATCAACCTTGGATGTTTTATATGCATTTATATGCTATTTTATATGTTTTTTGGGACTAACCTATTAACCTAGAGCCCAGTGCCAGTTTCTGTTTTTTCCTTGTTTTAGAGTATCACAGAAAAGTAAACTCAAACGGAGTCCAATTGACCTGAAACTTCACGGAACTTATTTTTTGGACCAGAAGAAGCCCATGGAGTATCGGAGACGGACCAGGAGAGTCTCGGGCTGCCCACAAGGGTGGGGGGCGCGCCCCCTACCTCGTGGACAGCCTGGAGATCCACTAACGTACTTCTTCCTCCTATATATACCCATATACCCTAAAAACTTCGGGGAGCAGAATAGATCGGGGGTTCCGCCGCCGCTAGCCTCTATAGCCACCAAAAACCAATCGGGACCCTGTTCCGGCACCCTGCCGGAGGGGGGAACCCTCACCGGTGGCCATCTTCATCATCCCGGTGCTCTCCATGACGAGGAGGGAGTAGTTCACCCTCGGGGATGAGGGTACGTACCGGTAGCTATGTGTTTGATCTCTCTCTCTCTCTCTCTCTCTCTCTCTCGTGTTCTTGAGGTGATACGATCTTGATGTATCGCGAGCTTTGCTATAATAGTTGGATCTTATGATTTTTCTCCCCCTCTACTCTCTTGTAATGGATTGAGTTTTCCCTTTGAAGTTATCTTATCTGATGAGTCTTTAAGGATTTGAGAACACTTGATGTATGTCTTGCGTGGGATACCCATGGTGACAATGGGGTATTCTATTGATCCACTTGATGTATGTTTTGGTGATCAACTTGCGGGTTCCTCCCATGAACCTATGCATAGGGGTTGGCACACGTTTTCGTCTTGACTCTCCGGTAGAAACTTTGGGGCACTATTTGAAGTACTTTGTGTTGGTTTGAATAGATGAATCTAAGATTGTGTGATGCATATCGTATAATCATACCCACGGATACTAGAGGTGACATTGGAGTATCTAGGTGACATTAGGGTTTTGGTTGATTTGTGTCTTAAGGTGTTATTCTAGTACGAACTCTATGATAGATTGAACAGAAAGAATAGCTTCATGTTATTTTACTACGGACTCTTGAATAGATCGATCAGAAAGGATAACTTTGAGGTGGTTTCGTACCCTACCATAATCTCTTCGTTTGTTCTCCTCTATTAGTGACTTTGGAGTGACTCTTTGTTGCATGTTGACGGATAGTTATATGATCCAATTATGTTATTATTGTTGAGAGAACTTGCGCTAGTGAAAGTATGAACCCTAGGCCTTGTTTCAATGCATTGCAATACCGTTTACGCTCACTTTTATCATTAGTTACCTTCCTATTTTTATATTTTTAGATTACAAAACCTATATCTACCATCCATATTGCACTTGTATCACCATCTCTTCTCCGAACTAGTGCACCTATACAATTTACCATTGTATTCGGTGTGTTGGGGACACAAGAGACTCTTTGTTATTTGGTTGCAGGGTTGCTTGAGAGAGACCATCTTCATCCTATGCCTCCCATGGATTGATAAAGCTTAGGTCATCCACTTGAGGGAGATTTGCTACTATCCTACAAACCTCTGCACTTGGAGGCCCAACAACGTCTACAAGAAGAAGGTTGTATAGTAGACATCACTTCTCGCCTAGGACTTGGAGGTGTACTTATGCAAGACGGAAGAGTTGTTTCATATGCCTCACGTCAGCTTCGACCTCATGAGTTGAATTATGCCACGCATGATTTGGAGTTAGCAGCCGTAGTGCACGCCCTCATGACCTGGAGACATTTTCTTATTGGAAACCGTTGTGATGTATACACAGATCATAAGAGTTTGAAGTACATCTTCACACAGAAGGAGCTAAACCTCAGGCAGAGGAGATGGTTGGAGCTCATAAAGGATTATGATATGAAGCTGCATTATCATCCAGGAAAGGCCAATGTTGTAGCAGATGCTTTGAGCCGCAAGAGTTATGTTAATACACTTGTAACTGGAGGATTACCACAAGAATTAGCAGACACTCTCAAAGAACTTCGTTTGGAGATAGTTCCGAGAGGTTTTGTTGCAGCGTTGGAAGTCCAGTCCACGTTGTTGGGAAAGATTCGAGAAGTCCAGAAGACTGATAAGGAGATTGCAGAGATAAAGGAGAAGATGAATAAAGGAAAGGCCAAAGGTTTTCGTGAGAATGAACATGAAACTTTAGGGTTTGAGGATCGTATTTCTATGCCCAATGACCCAGAGATCGGGAAGTTAATACTTCAGGAAGCTCATGACTCGCCATAATCGATTCACCCCAGAAACACCAAGATGTATTTGGATTTTAAGGAACATTTCTGGTGGACAGGTATGAAGAAGGATATTGCCGAGTATGTAGCCCTATGTGACGTATGTCAAAGAGTTAAGGCAGAACACCAGAAGCCAGCAGGATTACTTCAGCCTATGCCGATACCCGAATGGAAGTGGATTTCATCACCGGATTACTCAAGACATGATCAGGTTATAATTCCATCTGGGTAGTAGTAGATCGCTTGACCAAAGTGGCTCACTTTATCCTCGTGAAAACCACTTATACGAGCGTGAAGTTGGCCAAGATATATATGACCAGGATCGTATGTCTACACGGAGTTCCAAGGACCAGCGTATCAGATAGAGGAACACAATTTACCTCCAAGTTTTGGAATCAATTACACCAGACTTTGGGTACCAGGCTAGAGTTCAGTACAGCCTTTCATCCGCAGACAGATGGACAGACCGAGAGAGTCAATCAGATTCTGGAGGACATGTTGAGAGCTTGTGCGCTAGATTGTGGATCTAGTTGGGATGATAATTTGCCTTATGCAGAGTTCTCATATAACAACAGCTACCAGGCTAGTTTGAAGATGGCCCCTTTCGAAGCTTTGTATGGAAGGAGGTGCAGGACACCCTTTATATGGGATGAAGTTGGAGACCGACAATTGTACGGACCAGATTTAATCAGAGAGTCTCAAGAGAATGTTAAGTTTATTCGTGATAGACTGAAGGTAGCTCAATCCAGGCAGACGAGTTATGCTGGCACTAAATGCAAGGAGGTAGCCTATGAAGTCGGGGACAGAGCATATCTTCGCGTGTCACCACTTCGAGGAGTTAAACGATTTGGAGTCAAAGGAAAGTTAGCCCCAAGATTTGTAGGACCTTATAGAATTTGTGAACGTATGGGAGAAGTGCCCTACAAGTTGGAGTTACCCGAAGGATTGTCAGGAGTTCATGATATGTTTCATGTTTCCTAGATGAAGAAGTGCCATGCAGAGATGGCTGATATTCCTCTGAGAGATTCAGTTCCCCTGGAATTAATTCAGTTGGAGAGTGACCTAACCTACGAGAAGAAACTCGTCAAGATTCTCGAGTTTGCCAGCCGAGTTACACGCAGCAAGGTCATCAAGTTTTGCAAAGTTTAGTGGAGCCACCATACCGAGGAAGAAGCCACCTGGGAGCAAGAAGAAGACCTACGGAAAGACCACCCACACCTATTTGCTAGGCAACTCGAATCTCGAGGGCGAGATTCATCTTAAGGGGGTAGTTTTGTAACATCCCAATTTTTTAATTTGGATATTAATCGTTAGGTCATCATATGCATCCATATTTTTGAGCATTTTGAATTTGGTTTATTTGGACACTTTAACCCAGGAGGCCTTAAGCAACTCAAGGACCATGTGAGAGAGTTGGAGGTTTTCATAAAATTCCATTTTTGAATTTTCAAAAATTGGTAAATTGGATCACGGTGATTTTTATTTGAAATTATTTTTCCAATTATTTCAAAATAAATAAAATAATGAGAGAATATAATATGACTTCTTTAAAACAGAGGAAATAATGGAAATTTAATTTTGAATAAAAATATATATTTATTTGAGGTTTTATTCAGTTAAATTAGGGAAAAATTGCATTTTTCAAAATTGAATTTTAGCACAGAAAAATGTTCACGTTGTCCTAAATATTAGGAGAGGGCCGCGGAAATTATTTTTGGAATTTTAGGATTTTTATTTTTATTTTGTATTTTTCCTTTGCAGTGAAATTATTTTAAAAAAAGGTTCCGCGCGCCGACTGGGCCGGCCCAGCACAGCCAGGCCAAGGCCCAGTCGCCGCCACCGCCTCCCGCCGCACCACCGCGCCGATCCCCGCCGCCGCCTCGCCACTGCCGCGCCACCCGATCGCCAGAGTCGCCGCCGCCGCACCACCTGCTCGCCAGAACCGCCGCCGCCAGTCTTTTTCCCCGAGCCGGTATAAAATCGTAAAACCCGACCCGTTTTTTTGGTCTTGCGTATTAGATCGGTTTATTATTTAGGTTATGTTATTTAGTGAACGTTCACCCGACTCGTTTTGTTAACGAACAAATTCGTTCGTTAGTTTCTATTAGCGAACGTTCATTTGTAAGATTTTTTCTTTTTAGTTTAATTTTCGGCCAGGGACCCATCCGTAATTATTTTCATCACAGATTAGTCCCTGATCTTTAAACCCTCACCACTTTTTGCTCGTTTATCCAAATCTAGTGAAACCAATGCCAAAATCTTTGTCGTGTTCCCCTCTATCTAGATAAACAACTTGAACATGATTTTGAAAATTTAAAATTTGGTTTCAAGCATATTTGAATTTGAACTTCTTTTGATCGTAGTTTGTGTTTCATAACTCCGATTCGATTGATTCTTTTTTCATATCGAAGCTCTTCACTTGAACTTTCTGTTTAGATCTTTTCCTTTTGTTTTTACCTTTGCACCTTATGCTTGAGTGCTTATGTATGCTATTGTTTGTTCATGATAGAGTTTCCGGAGTGTGAGGCTTGCTACTATGAATCTCTAGGGTTTCCCGATCATCAACAAGGCAAGTAACACTTTGATCATATCCCTTTTACCCGGTTTTTATGCATTAGTTTCAAACCCTCAAACGTTGCATGAGTAGGAATTTGATAACATGTGGGTATTGGGAAGTAGTTGATGAGGTAGGAACCTATTGTCTTATATTCAAACCCTGGGTATTACTGCGTTGTGATTGCACTATTTTTTCTATGCTCGTAGACGTGGTTGGGTTTGTGAGGTTCATGAAAGATGTGAGAGTTATTTATAACTAAGGGAAACTTAAGGTGGATACTTTAATTCACATATGGGTGGATTGGTTGTGGGCACCTGGGGAATCCAGTGTTGTCCTAGGAGATCCTGGGGTACCTGTGTGATCCTCCTATGGAATGCCACCCAGGCTCAAAGGGATCATAAGATTATTCATGTTAGAAACTTCCTTGTGCAGCCACAAGCCATTATGGGCTCTGATACAGTTGAGTAAGTTGTGGGAATCCTTTCCATGATGGGCTAGCAGGTGTAGGGGAATTGTAGGTGTATCGGCCTATCTATCGGTTAAGGTGACCTCTTCGGAAAGACTGTGTCTCGGTCAATCATTTCTCAAACATCATGCAGTGCGAGAAATACAATGGAGGAGATCAAGTCTTGTGGGGAAAAGTGCGTAAACCTCTGCAGAGTGTATAAACTAATCATGGTTAGTCGTGTCCCCGGTTATGGACATCTTGAGTATCTGGTACTTGAATTATTGTTTGATCTCATCACTCTACTTAATGAAAATTATTGGGTTATTAATGTTAATTTGGGATTGATTTGGGGGTATCTTCTCAATAATTTCATCAAACTTCGTAGTTAAATAAAACATATTCCTTTGTTGTATGATAAAATTAGCTCTATGCAAATGATAACCGTAGAGGCTCCACCAGCCAAATATGCATGTAGTGATAGCTGCCATTTGTTCATTGCTCTATGGTGTAATCTTGCCAGCATATTCCCTGTGCTGACCTACACGGCTGCAACGTATCATGTTGCAGAATTTTCAGACAAAGAGTAAGGTGTGATAGGTCGTTGTCATGCACTCAGTTTTGCTGTGGAGTTGGATGGACTCAGTTATCTTCACAACTTCCGTAGTTATTTGGTTTAGATGGCCTTAAGCCATATTATTGTAATAAGTACTCTTTTTGAGACACTCGATGTGATAAGTGTGTCATTGAACTTTGCAATAAATCCTCGAGTATTGTGTGTGTCAGCAATACTGATCCAGGGATGACACTTAAGCACAGAGACTACGGTCCATTGGGATCAGGTCGCTACATACTACCAATATACGAGTCTCACACAATGCCATTTCAACGATTTTATCACAAAAGCTCTAAATATTACAAGGTTCAAATTCCAGAGTTATATGGCTCAAATTCGTAGATTACAAGGTTCATACTAATTTTAGGAATGAAATTCAGCACATCAGCTGCAAACACTCACGCTGATCTGCTGAACATGGATATAAGAGAGGTTCAATCTAATATTACCACTTGTAAGGCTGGTTTCGAAACCTCATAATTTTTTGGAGCCACTAAGAAGTCATGTATGGGGTTGACATGATGACTTCCGATTACTCTGTCACCTGAAGTTCCAAAATGAAATTCCACATTTTCGGAGCCTATTCCATTCCGCTGCAGCCGCTGGCGCCGATCAAAAAACCATTCATTTTTGCGAATTAAATGTAGGGCAAGCTTCATTACCTTCAGCACGCTTTCTCTAACAACAAAGAACCTGGTGAATATATTCTCCAGTAAGGTCCCTCGGTAGGAGTTCAAAGTAATTTTTGAGAGATGTTGATCTAGGCATTCGATGTGATTGTTATACTGTATCACATTATCCACCACCAGGCCTAATCTTATCTGAAAAGAAGAAAACGTGTTAGTGCCTACATGCAGTTTTGAACACTACTTTTGGCCGATTTGGTTTTCAGGATTTATAAAATGCACTAATGTGCCATCTTTGATCTGACATGGTTAACATGGGCATTTGATTACAATCTAGAAAAATGTAGCCTTCTTCAGAAGAGGTTGGAGTGGATGAAAAGTTCCCTAAGAAAACTAGTACAAATGAATCCAAAGAAGAAATGCTTATGGATTGTAACCATATGGACCAAGCAACCAATATGGGGGCACATGTATGTACTAAAATCCTCAAAAAATCCTTCAGAAATCGTAGTACGTTGTCATTGTAAACTTAGAAAAAGGTGTCACAAATTGAAGTCCCTTATGGTTAACATTTAACAGGAAAGGAACATCACCTATATATAGGTTCTCCAGGCATGGAAAGCATCTCCGGAAACTGAAAACTTGGTCTAGGTTGGGGCCAATAGATTCTAGTGCCAGGACCTTCACTGTGCGCAGTTTCAGGGTCAAGCTTGTCGGAATCATTTTTTGGATGACAGACAAACATACATATTCAAAATTAGAAATAATATTAATTTCTAGCAGGAAAGGTAGAAGGCGGCTATTGTACCTGAACGGGTGTGGATCCAATAACAAATTCGGAGTATTTGTCAAACGAGTAGCCCACCACTATCAATTTCGGCGCAGAAATGACATTGATTCTTGTTGGACCTTCTTGATCAACTACAAGTAATCTCTCAAGTGAAGGTGTGTCCTCAATGACCATACCATTGGACACATCTTGTGATGTCTTTTTGTAGCACCAGCAACACACATAAATAGTCCGAAGAGTCATGGAGGTGATGTGCAAGCTACTCAACCAATTGATCGCCTGAAGACGAAGGTACTTGAGTGTAGTACAGCCATGGAGCACGTGCTCCATGTCACCATTTGGGTGGCAGACGACGACGAGCTCGAGTTGCTTCAGTCATGGTAGAATAAGAGCGGGCACATCATTAAGGGGGGATGGCAGTTCCTGAACTTGGCGACGCGCAGCATGGCTGCGAAGCGGAGCACGGACGTTGGCAGCGAGCGCATATGCCCATCATCAAAAATGAGCTCCTCGAGCTGATCTAAGGGGGGATCGGAACCAGTTGTCAAGCTTAGCTCGGTCCTTGCCATTGGAACGGGACTTGCCCATGGTAAGGCCTTTGGTTGGGCCAGGGTGACTGCTGAGGATCTTGGAGAACGCATCCAAGCTTTTGTGATAGCCATGGCAGAGCTCATGGGTGTTGATGAGGCTGAGAGGGGTGGAGTTCCATAGGGGGCGCCACTGTTGGGAAAGGGTGATTGTCCGCGCCCCATATTTGATTGGGAGGAGGAAGATGATGACTATCAACATATCATTAGGGAGGTTGCTGATGAAGTTTAGGCCTACTGGAGTTGCTTGTGGTTCTTGCTCGACCCGCCTTCGCTTGTTGCCAACCCCGTTCTCCACCTCCGGAGTCTCCACATCAGCGACGCTTTCTGATAGAAGTGGGAGTACATGGAATATTTAGTTAAAATAGGGCAATAGAAAAGTGTATTGGTAACTAGAAGTTAGTAGTAGGAATAGAGTAAGAAAATGGAATAACAATTGGTTGCTTAAATACTGCACAATTCCTTTGATATTGCAAGGTAAGTCAACATGTAGATACTTGAAAAGAACACTTACTTCGAACAAAGCCTGGACGGATGATATTGTCGGGGAAGTTAGCATATATCTCATGACTAGGCTCTTTTATGTGCAATGCAATTTTACTGCCAGCTTTCAGTACATAAAACTTAGAAATTTCTGTCCGAAGGCCCTTGGCAAAATAGGAGTGACCACATTCATCAAGTCTTACAGAAGCAACGATTGTAAATCCATGGTTTGTGTTCAGTATGACATCCATGCAGTCTTGATTTATGTAAAGGGAAAGATTGTGTACTACAGATTCTGTTGCATAGCAAGGGACGCATAGCAGAAAATTGTAGGATTGTTAAAGAATATGGTAACATGAGAATATGGGAGAAATTGAAAGAACTGTACAGCAGTTGAAATCAAAGGGCAAAAATCTATAATTAACCAGATAGGGTAACCATGATGTCATGGAAATATATGAGAGTAATCGAAAGAACAATACATCATTAATTTTCCTAATACAGAAAGAAGAGGAAAAAATCCCCTTTGACATATATGCTGCATGTGGCACCTTTTATCCAAATACAGAAATATATAGTATATGTTCACGAAAGTAGGCCATGCCAACAGATTTAGGGTGAGATTGAACATACCGCGCGCATCCTCAAGTCATCTGGTACGGTGAGATGGAACTCCATGGATGTCTGGCCGAGGCCGCAAAGTCCTGATGTGTCCGTGCACTGTACACTCTATGAATGAAAGAAAATCCTCAAACCAGCTCGGATAAAAATGAATTCACAGTGATTTCGGCCGGGTGATTAAAGGAGGTAGATGAACTAGGATAAGAGATAAGATAATATCTCATTAAATTAGTTACCTTGTTGTCCATGAGAAAAACCCTCAATACGGCGGATTCCCCAACCAGGCGGAGCTGGGTCGACCGCGAGCAACGTCGAGAAAGTCGATGGCGATAGGCGGCGGCAAGCGGAAGTGGCGAAATGCGGTGGGGTTTGCCGGCAGCTTGGCGGCGGCAACAGGCGGCGAGCTAAGTGGTTGTCGCAGCGATAGGCGGTGTCATGCATAGAAGCGGAGGATCTTGTGCAGGTGTGAATGGGCACTACTGAAGGATGCTGCTAACGCGACACTATGATCAGAGACCCTTCGATGAAACTGTGTGTACCATAATCGCAAATAGTGCTATAAAATAACCATCAAAAAAGGTGCAAACCGTTTTCGATGGAGGATGCATCAAGCACGGTTCAGATTTTAGTTGCGTGTGCGATGCAGGGCGTACGGTTCAACTCAATTAACCGTTTGCGATGAGGAGGTACAAAAGAAACGGGCAGCCAGATGAAGGTGTGTGCGATGTACAACATATGGTTCACTCGGATGAACTGTTTGTGATTAGGCAACACAAAAGAAACGATCAACTCGATGAAGGTGTGTGTGATGTACAACATACGGTTCACTCGGATGACCTATTTGTGATTAGTCAAGAGAACAAAAATGGTTAAATATAACAAGATGTGTGTGATACGCGCCAAACAGGTCTGTAATCAGAAATGTTTGCGAAGACCGATAATAACACAGACGATTGCTTCTAATATGACGTATGTGATATGCTCTGTCTACAGAACACCTATTGGCCATTGTGGGACGGGCGGTCATCCGGATACGCCATAAGGACGCGAAGAGGCATTCCTACCAGCAAGGACTAGTTGTTCCACCGGTAGTTCATGTAAGAAAACTATCAAGTTAAGTGTGCTCAGGCTAGAGCAACCATCAGATGGGTGACTGGATGGGAAATTGTGTTGATGTTAAATTAACTGATATGATGGGTCTATTAGGTTAAATGACTGAATAGACCCATTCCCTCAGCTAATTTAACCTCGAGGTCCTTGTTCTTTTATTTTTTATTTTTAACACATGTTAAAGAAGGTCTACCGCATTACTTTTTGACAATATGCAATACGTGGCATATAGTTCATCCATCCGACCTGTTTGTGATGGAATAGGCCGTGTGTGTTGTGGGCAAACGCTTGCTAGTATTAAACCGCTTGGGATTGATAAATTCATCACCGACATGTTCCCTAGTGTGGTCCATGTTCATCTGATCATCATCTACTTCTTGTGCTAGCTTGATGCTAAGTTTCCATTAATTGATGGCGTTTTATGAACACGCCACCGTTTCCTGCCATTTCCTCACCAGTTTCCCACCACCCTGCTATATTGCGCATAGGGGGCACGTGGCGCACGGAGGCGACAAGCGCAGCCTGTAGCACATCCACCTTTTCCAAGCATGCCGACCCACCAAAGCGCCGCCTCTGCCATGAATCTCGTCGACAAGGAAAACGAGCAGGCGCCACGGCCCGTCGAGGCTGAGGCGCTCCTTGGCAACGCGACGGACGACGCCGTGATGCGTGTCATCGCCAGGGTTGAGCAGAACTTTGGCGCATGGCGCATTAGCGCCATGGATCAAGATAGGCATGTCAGCACCGACAGGCTGCAGCTCGCCACACAACATGATCTATGGCGCGCCTATAGGCTGCGGCTCGCCGCACGGCGAGACCGTTGGAGCACCGCAGAGCGAGACGCACGGTGCGCCGCACAGCAAGAGCGGATCCATCGGCGCTTGCCTGCTGTCGACACGGTGTCGCAGCTGGGTACACGTCCTGTCAGTACCCCCATTCCTCGCCACGAGTGGGCAGAGTCCCTCAGTGCCGTACTTGCACCAGAGGCCGGCCGCGCCGTACTTGCACCGGACGCCCGCCGCGCCGTTCGCATGGGTGCCACCGTTCACCTTGTCCGCGGCCCACTGGATGCCAACGCGCTGGTCCGTAGGGTCAACCGCCTCCTTGGCCCAGGTGTCCACCTGGGCGCAGTAGAGGAACATGGTCGTCGCATCCTCGAGCTGGTGATCTCCGATGAAATAGCCAACCTGGAGCTCGAGACCGCCCTCCAGATGTACAGCGAGCATGTCGACCGCTTGGACGAATGCATGCACAAGTTCAGGCAGAGCCAAGAGCTACCCTATGCAAGGGTTGCTGGTCATGGTCTCATGGACGCGTTTTATTTTGAAAAGTCGTTTCGACATGGATAGCTATGTATTCCGAGCAAACATAGTATTGCTCTGTTTATTGCTTTGTTTCAATGTGTGTACTCTGTTTTCCATTCTTATATGTTCTTCTTCAATGTGTGTATAAACGCTTTCCATTCCGTATATGTGGATGATAACAGCTAGATTCAAATTAGTATACAAAAACATATAGAAAATGGAATTCATAATATATATATGTATATTAAATGTTCATTAGTTCATCACAGAATATATATTTATATATAATATCATCACATATATGTGATGATACTTAACTACTAACTACAATGCATAAAATTGAAAACGAACAATACTAAAAATAATAACCCCTCCTGTGGCCAGTATTCCGGCAGCCCCTCGCCAGCAGCTCCCTGGTGCGCGGCGTCTTCCCAGTTCGGAGGTAGTACTCCACCTCCTCCACCTTGCAGTGCTTGACGTACCGATCTGCCTCTTGCTGGCGGACGCGCGCGACCGATCTTACCATTTTGTTGGGCGCCCACCAAAGCTCCTCGTAGGTGGCACGCTGGAGCTTATCGGCCCACCTCCACGTAGCGACGAGGCGCCCAGCGCCTATGACCTTCCTCACGAAGTACCCGTCTTCGTACACCTCCTCAGCACGACGATGCGCCTGACCCCAAAGCTCTTCCACCTCCTTTTTCCAGGCGGCATCACGGGCTTCACATGCCGCCTGGTACCTTGCTTCCTCCTCCGCCATCTCCATCTTGAACGCCACTTGCTTGGCTTTCTCAGCCGGCGGCAGCCACTTCCACAGACAAAGATTGTACTGGCCCCAAAACCAATCCAAAGTTGGGGGGTCCGGCGCAACCTCGTCAGGCAGCGCGTAGGGGTCGTCGTTGTTGCTAATCGAGTGAGCGTCTTTGGGGGGGTGGCGACTCCTCGTCGGTGCATGGGCAGACCGGCGGCACCATGGCAGAGATTTGAGAGAGATAGAGAGAGAGGGGGCAAGCAAGGGGAGGATTTAGATGAGAATGCAGGCGGGATGATGTGAGAAAGGTCTTATTTATTGGCGGCCGGAATCTAGATCGACGGGGACAGTACACACGCCGGTCGCCGGAATTTACGAGTACTGTAGTTTGAATTACACACGATTCCCGCAGCAAAATCCGTGTGTGAACATATTAGCCAAAATCTCTGTGTGAACATAATAGTTGGTTGTTTCCAATGCAGAACCGTGTCTGATTAATGATCCCCACCATTCACCTACCAAAACTCGAGCCGCGAGATAGGCTGCCAATCATGTGGGGGCCGGTAGTCTTGCCAGATCTTTACATTTTCTTTTTTGAACACCAAATATTTACATCGTCTGATGATTTTTTAACTCGCATGCAAGTACACAAAAATATGATTTTTCAAACCGTTTTGGTTAGGTGTTGCATGTAGATGTAGTTCAAATTTGAATTACGGTCATTGAATGGTTAGAAAATTAGTTAAATGTCTTTAAAAGGTCAAATGACCCCTAAAAATTTCCAAATTTTCACATGACAGTTGTATTAGTGCACATTAAACGTAGGAAAAATTTGAAGGCCGTAAGAGGAAACTATCTCTCGTCCGTCAGCAAACATGCATTCTTCTCTCTCAGAAGCACGAATGTTCTAATGAGTTGCTCCAGTTTGTGAGGGGTGTGTGTCCAAACTTTCGTCAAACAAGCCAACTTTTTTACCACATCATCTTGGTGGCATGACATTAAATCAAGCAAGGTTTCATTTTTTTATCATTTTTTAATTTTTCGGAATTAAAATGCCATGGCATACACTCCATGCATGTGCCCATGCCTTGACACCAATATGTTTGAAATTTCCTTCTAATTTACTGCACATGGAATTAACTCGCACACAAGTACACAAAAATATGATTTTTCAAACCGTTTTGGTTAGGCATTGCATGTACATGTAGTTCAAATTTGAATTACGGTCATTAAATGGTTAGAAAATCACTTAAATGTCTTTAGAAGGTCAAATGACCCCTAAAATTTACCAAATTTTCACATGACAGTTGCACATTAAACGTAGGGAAAAAATTTGAAGGCCGTAAGAGGAAGCTATCTCCCGTTCGTCATCAAACATGCATTGTTCCCTCTCAGAACCACAAACCTTCTAGCGAGTTGCTTCGGTTTGTGAGGGGCGTGTGTCCAAACGTTTGTCAAACATGCCAATTTCTTTACCACATAATCTTGGTGGCATGACATTACATCAACCAAGGTTTCATGTGTTTCTGATCATTTTTCTATTTTTTTAATTAAAATGTCATGTCACTCCATGCATACATATGCATGTGTCCATTTCGTGAGACTAGTATGTTTGAAAATTCCTTCTAATTTACTGCACATGGAATTAACTCGCACACAAGTACACAGATATGATTTTTCAACCCGTTTTGGTTGGGCGTTGCATGTAGATGTAGTTCAAATTTGAATTGCGGTAAATGGTTGTAAAATCACTTAAATGTCTTTAAAAGGTCAAATGACCCCTAGAATTTTCCAAAATTTCACATTGCAGTTGTAGTAGTGCACGTTAGACATAGAAAAATTTGAAGGTGTAAGAGGAAGCTATCTCCGTTCATCATCAAACATGCATTGTTCCCTCTCGGAACCACGAACCTTCTAGCGAGTTGCTCCGGTTTGTGAGGGGTGTGTGTTCGAACTTTCGTCAAACATGCCAATTTATTTACCACATCATCTTGGTGGCATGACATTACATCAACCAAGGTTTCATGTGTTTCTGATTTTTTTGGAATTAAAATGCCATGCCACTCCATGCATACGTATTGATGCATATGTGTCCATGTCGTGATACAAATATGTTTGAAAATTCCTTCTAGTTTACTACACATGGAATTAACTCGCACACAAGTACACAAATATGATTTTTCAAACCGTTTTGGTTAGGCATTGCATGTAGATGTAGTTCAAATTTTAATTATGGTCATTAAATGGCTAGAAAATCGCTTAAATGTCTTTAAAAGGTCAAATGACCCCTAGAATTTTCAAAAAAATTACATTACAATTGTAGTAGTGCATGTTAGACATAGAAAAAATTTGAAGGCCGTAAGAGGAAGCAATCTCCCGTCGTCATCAAACATGCATTGTTCCCTCTCGGAACCACGAGCCTTCTAGTGAGTTGCTCCAGTTTGTGAGGGGTGTGTGTCCAAACTTTGGTCAAACATGCCAATTTTTTACCACATCATCTTGGTGGCATGACATTCAACCAAGGTTTCATGTGTTTATGATTTTTTGGGAATTAAAAATGCCATGTCACTCCATTTTTAATTGTGTCATGGCCGTTAGACCAATATGTTTGAAAATTCCTTCCAATTTACTGCACATGGAATTAAATCGCACACAAGTACATGAAATATGAGTTTTCAAATAGTTATGGTTAGCTGTTGCATGTACATGCAGTTCAAATTTCAATTACGGTCATTAAATGGCCAGAAAATCACTTAAATGTCTTAGAAGGTCAAATGACCCCTAAAAATTTCCAAAATTTGACATGATAGTTGTATTAGTACTACAAAATTTCTCGTTCATTTAAAACACTATCCGTTGGCACTTGATTCCAAATTCGTCTTTCACAGCTAATAAAAAATATCTACAACAACACACAAAGTTGTTTTCTAGGAACCGTTTGCGATGAAAATATCTGGGTCTATTTAAGTCTCCCTCCTTAAGCTTCCCCGGCTTGTCTGCTCTAGTGCCGGCAACCCCGAATCCCGATCCCCATTCCCGCACCCCCTTCTTGCAAAGATGAGGCTGTGGAAATGCTTCGCGAAGGCCCGTACGATGGCCGCGTCCCCCCCCCCCTGAGCACCGCCGCCTGTGCCGAGAGCGCGGCCGCCTACGCTAAGAGTGCCACCGCATCCGCACTGAGCGCGGCCGCTTCCACCGAGAGGGCGTCTGCGGTAGCCGAGAGGGCAGCTTCAGTAGCCGAGACGGCTGCAGTAGCTGCTGTGACGGCGGCTGCAAACGCCGAGAGCGCTCGAGCAGCCGTCTGTGCCACTGAAGTCTTCCTGGTCTGGGTCGAGGCCATCCACGGTAAGATCGAGGATGCACACGCCAAGATATTCCAGGCCACCTTGGACTCCAGCATGCAACCCACGTCTGAAAAGGCGGCGGTGGCCATGGAGCATCTGCTTCCGCATGAGGTCGCCGAGCTGGAGCTAGAGATGCAGGAGGCAGTGGAGATTGAGGAGCGCCGGGAGGAGGAGTTGCGCGTGGCCGAGGTCGAGGTAGAGAAGAGTATGTTCGTCGAGGAATCGGCAGTGGAGTACCAACGCGAGCTGTGGCGCAGCCACTACTACGAGTACTACAACCTTGAGGGCAGCGTCGAGGACGAGGACGCGGTCGACTTCAGCAGGGGGGACGCGGAGTCCACCAACAGCGGCATGTCGCCAGGACAAGTCATCAACGGCTCATCTCACACCGGCGATGCATAGGCCGGCATGGCGGTGGATTTTTAATTATGCGTACTTAGGCTTTGTTTTTAATGATGGTCTTTTGTTAGAGCAATGTTTAGGTCAACTGGCTCTGTGTAATTACTAAAATTGCTCGATTCAGTAAGTGTGGTCTGTCCGCTGTACACTCTGTTGTGTGCCCAAATTATCAAGAGATGTTAAATTATGCAATGACGTACCCGAGGAAATTTCCACCAAAATTTGAATTATCAAACTCATCCCATGCGCGTAAAGTAGAAGAATCGTTTGTGATGCACACAATCGTTTAAAGTGAATGGTCCGGTGGCATGACACGCATTCAAAGTGAATGTGCCCATGCCTTGAGACCAAAATTTGAATTATCAAACTCATCCCATGCGCATAAAGCTGAAGAATCGTTTGTGATGCACACAATCGTTCAAAGTGAATGGTCTGGCGGCACCACGCGCAAAGTTTCCCTCCACATTTCCAAAATTTTGGCCTACCGCCAAAATATCTACCCCCGCCCCCTTTTCACCCTGACCACAAGTCACATTTACCTTGTTTCCTCCTTCCTTCCTTCCTTGCTAAGCTATAGCCGCTTCCTCGCTCTCGCCGTCTCGCATCCTACCGCCGGGGTTGCCATGGTCTTCTTCAAAGACATCTCCAGCGGTTCCTCCTCCGGCGACTAGTCCTTCACCACCCAGGTATGCCTCTCTTCTTTCTCTCGGGTTATGACTTGGAATGAAGGATTTTTACCTGGAGGTCGATTTGAGTCATTTCTTCCTCTTGTAGCTCCCTAAGACCATTAGTGGCAACGAATGGAGCGGGGTGGCTAAAGATCTATCTGCTCGTTGTCACCATCAATCTCCATGCGTGAAGCTAGTTGCATTTGATTATGTGGACAGTGGGAGGAAATTTCTGGCATGTGCAGAGAAGGTTAGACCCTCGTTCGTTGTTACAAATCATTTTTTAGATGTGATTCAGACACTGTCACGCAACCCATTTATACCACACCTTCAACCAAACGCATCCTAAGACAGTGTCACAGTTTGTCCCTAGTATCTTAAATTGTTGCCATCTCATCAACGGTGCCATTAGAAAATTATTTGGCACCGCTTCAGTAGTTTGTGCAGCCAACTTTGGTCCACACATCCGAGCAGCCAAGCAGTAAAATACTAAATCTTTATGGCACGTAGGAACTGGGTATCAGAGCAACTATGTGCTCCGGAGTTCGGGTCCCTGATTTTTTTTCCGCTGCATCGGCTCGCTAGTGCAGGGCACCGGTGCAAGATGTAGCAACAGTTGTCTTTACCCCAGTTTTGGCATACATAGTGGACGACCATAGTGCTATTAGTCCTATGTTACTAAATTTGTGCATGTACACACCTGTTAGTATCAATTTGTTGTCATCCAAATACTGTCGCTATGCTGTTGCAGTTATATTTACCTTTCTCATAAAAATTTCAATTTGTTATTTCTTGTACATGAGTAAGAACTTGTAGCGTCGTTGTAGTTAATTACAGCTTCTGATGTTCCAAAATTTGGTTGTTGTCTCAGTACCAATTATTTTTTTTGCACATTGATCCTTTTGAGAAGATATGTCATAATTAACATGTTTCTTCAGTTTTTCAAAATAAGCATTGGTGATTTTCTATGTTGCTATAAACCCATTTCCCCTACAATTGTTACTAATCTAGTTTTAAATATTATAGGATGAACGGAAGTGTTCTTACTTGAAGTGGGTTGATCAAGAGTGGCCACAATCTTTGAAGATATGTGTAACGAAGCTCTGGAGCATGTATGAGGAAGAGAGGCTTAGAGAAAGTCTTGTCAATGCCGAAGCATACTTCAAGATGCGGGGTAAAAAGTTGAAGGTGGAGAATGAGCTCAGATTTTTTAAATCAGACTTTGCTAACATGGTGTTGGCAAAGGAGGAGGCACTTTCCCAGTTGGCCCATGCAAAACGGGTTCTTACTGAACTGAAAGCAGAGGTGGATAAGACAAGCCTGGATGATCTCGATTAGGGAAATGAATATATTGTTCTTATGAAGTTGACCTAGCTATATGTTGTACTGTGCTATTTTCATGTAGCTACCGTATTGTGATGTTATAATATTTTTGTGCCTGATATGAAATTGGCAAACAGTTGTTCAATATGAAATGTCAATTTGCATAATACTGGAATTATTAATTGTGAACTAATAAACCTGCTAAATGTGTCATGGACCTTTGCAATGGTTCTAGCAGTAAAAGCGCTTGCAATGGATAGCCCAATGCCACACACTTTTCTTCATCAAATAGTGTGTGATATAGTTGATAAAAACAAACAATTAACCAAGGAAGACCGTGTGTGATAGTTACGCCTTTCACACACGAGCCTACACATAAAACTATGTGGGATGTATGTCTGAACGGAAACGTTTTCCCTGGAATGACTGTGTGGGATGTACATAAGAACGGAAACATATTCCTTGGATTGACTGTGTGATATACATATGAACGGAAATGATTTTCTGGGACTCATTGTGTGGGATGTACATACCTACGGAATTGATTTATGGGATTTACCATGTAGGATGTACATACCTATGGAAATGATTTCTGGGATTCACCGTGTGGGATGTACATATCTACGGAAATGATTGGGTTTCGATGCCTCGCCCGATCACACACGGCCCCAGCCTGGGTCCCAGGAGGGCCTATCCCAGATGATATCTAGGTCATGTGGGAAGGACACCCCTATCGCCCACACTCACTTGGCGACGGTTCCAAATGCCGTCACGGAAAGGGGTTTTAAACCGTTTGTTTAGGACCGACGCGCACTAGTGGGGGACCGGAGGGGCGGGTGTGGTGAGAATTTCTGTGACATGGGGATGGTGAGGGTTTTATTTTTTCTTTTTTGAATTGGGTGGTGAGGGTTTTTTGTCCTACAAAGAGTTCGGAGGCGACGGTTTGCTAGAGCCAACTGTGTGTGATGGACGTAACAGGGAAAATGAAAGTCATTGCACACGGTTCCAACTTTAGGAACCGTGTGTGATTGATGTACTACCTCTGTCCCGGTTTATTGGTTCCCTTTGTAATTTGTGACAAATTTTGACCAAAGATTTAACTAATAAATGTTTATGCATGTCACCAAAAATTATATAATTGAACACTATGTTCAAATACCCATAATTTTGGTTGACCTGCACTAACATTTTGTGAGTTAAATCTTTGGTCAAAATTTAACACAAATTACAAAGAGGACCATTAAACCAGAACAGAGGTAGATTCCATCAACTGAACTGATTGCATCCTTATCCCACATTTAGACATAAGTAAACATAGATTAAACATACTAAGACATAGATAATAAGCGTACACAAGCATAGTTCAACCATAAGTACATAGTTCAACTATCATTAAGACACTACATAGCCATATATAGTTTGATCCCACATCTCATCTCATCTGCTAGCACGATCATGAAGCTTCTCCGGGTACATGGCGTACGCGGCGTGCACCACCCTGCGAGAATACTTCTGCTTGAAGGACCCAACATCTTGTCCTCTTGCATGCACCAGAATACTTTGATACGCGTGATGAAGCTTTTGGTTGCAAAATGGGCATCGTCCCACGTCCTAATACACATATTATGCATTCCCGCATAAATCTCCCTCGGGATTTTCCTCTTGTACCTCCTCTGTCGTCTTCATCCTCACTATCGACATCGTCAGACAGCACCTATACATATAGTAAAAAAATGGGGCGTCAAATTTGGAATACAAACTAATCTCTAGTGAACATTTGGTAGTTGCCAAATTTTGGCATCAAATCATTGTTTACATGCTATAAAGTAGGATTAGGAATTTATGCTATTTTTTAGACATATCTAGAGATTATGGTTCGATTTTTAAGCATAATCGTCTATGTACAGACCAATCTTGAAGAAAATAATGGCACAAACATATATGTAGGTCATTCAAAATCAATTGTCAAGACCTGGCTAGGAATTATTAGCACGAACACTAACCTTAGTCGGAGTATTAATAGAAATCATTTGCACAGATGAAACAACTAACCACTTATCACTTGTACCAACGAAACAATCAATACACTACACGGATCTAACAAAACTTACTCACATTTCATGGATTGGGAGAACATAACCATATGATTTCTATTCCAAAAAGGGGGAGGCAGGACGCAGGAGTAACCAGAGAAATGTAACACCCCAGATGTAACTTGCCATATTTTTAACTCCGACTCTTGGCATTTTCGGCTTAAAGTTATGAGATTCCCTTCATGGTTGGGTTTTTGTCTTCGTTTTGCATTTTTTTTCATGTCATGCATTTCATATCACGTCATCATGTGCATCACATTTGCATACGTGTTCGTCTCATGCATCCGAGCATTTTCCTTGTTGTCCATTTTGCAATCCGACACTCCTACATGCATCGGCGCACCTCTCTTGTCTCTTTTCATGAGCAGGTGTTAAACTTTCTCGGAATGGACCGAGATTTGCCAAGTGGCCTTGGTACACCACCGGTAGACCGCCTGTCAAATTTCGTTCCATTTGGAGGTCGTTTGATGCTCCAACAATTAACCGGGTAAACGCGAAAGCCTCTTGTGTGTTGCAGCCCAACACCCCTCAAAAACAGCCCAATAACCCATCTAAACCACTCCCATGTCCTCCGTTGTCGGATCACGATCGTGTGGGAGAAAACCGCACCTCTTTTGGACACTCCTACCTCCTCCTACATAAAAATATACATCTCCCCGTCCAAATTCGGGTCCCAAAACCCTAAAAATCGTCCCCTCCGCCGTCGGACGTTTCCACACCCGCCGGACACACCGGCGCCACCGCGCCCGGCCACTTAGACATCGCCACGTGGCCTTCGCCCATCACCTGCCGCCACGGCCCGGCGATCCTGCAGCGGGCCCGCCCGGCCCATCCGTCGGCGCCGCCCGAGCGCCCCACGCCCTCCACCCGCACGCCCCGGCTCCACCTCCGCGCCACCGCCTGCCGCCACAGTGCCGCGCGCCTCGACCGCTAAAGCTCGCGACCCGGCTAACCCCACCAAGCTCGCCGCCCGACCGACCCCGCCGCACTTCGCGCCCGCGCCACCTCTCGACGCCGGCGCCAGCTCTGGTCTCTCCTCTCCGACGTTCTCCTTCCTCGACGCCGACCGTCTCCCTCCACCCCGGCAAGTACTCCGGCGAAGCTCCGATGAACCTCGGTTCCCATGCATAGAAACCCTAGATCTGAAACTGAGGAGGTCTATTTCTTCCAAGTCCCTTTTCCCCTAATATTTTCATGCCTTGTTCAACATGCTGTATCTCGGTGACCGTGACTCTGATGATGCATATGATATATCAAATTGTTCATCTCATTGAGCTCTTCATGCCAGTAGCATTTCCATGCATGTTCATTCTCATTATGATGCCAGTTTCATTGATGCAAGAGCGCTATAAAATTTTAACTGCTGGTACTTATCAGTTTATGAGGTTTTGTCAGTTTTTGTTGCAAATGGTGCGTGCATCGTATGAGCTTGAGGTCTACATGTGTTTTGGACTACAACATGTCATCTTTACAGAGGTGCTTGTCTTGTATGTTTGTGATCTATGTGGTGACTAGCACAAGCGTGCAAAGTAGCCTTCACAATGTTGCTGTTTTCAGGGACTTAGGATTTTGCTAAGTCCTTTTCCTGCTGAATATTTTGATGCCATATAAACTTGATGCTACAGTGATATCCATGCTTGTTTTGAGATACTTCAGTAAGGATGTTTTGAACATATGGTTATCCGCTATCCATCCATGCCCCTGTTTGCAATTATGGAGTTGTCTAGCATGTCTTGTCTTGCTCTACTTTTGCTATAAAATGTTCCTGGCAGAATGTTAACATGTTAATCAATTTTGCCATGGTTGTTGCTAGTGATCCATGCATCCTATGAACTTTCTCTTGCCATGGTTAGATTCATGAACATGTCATCTTTCTGTTGGTATGCTTTATTTATCATGTAATGCTTTGTGGTGAGTGATTTAAGCTCGCAAAGTTGCCTTCATAATTCTATTTATGCCATGCTCTGTTTTTTTGCAGTCTGAAACTGTTAATAAAACTTGCTATGTTTACATGGGTGCCATCATATCTTCTGTGCCTTTTTGGCTCATGATAAGTAAGGTAATTTTGATCTATTCTTTTAGTAGATTCATGTCGTGCCTTTGTTTTCTATGATATGTTCCTTAGCATGTTGTTTGCTTGCTCTAAACATTGCTTCCTGATGTTGTTTTTGACATGTTAGTAATTTCTCAAAGTATGTGAAGCTGATATCTTTTGCAGTTTTGCCATGCTTGTTTGAACCTGTTCTTGTGTGATTTAGCCGTAGCTCAGTGTTCATGTTTTGTCAAGCATCTCCTGTACATCACTGCCATATGCTTTGTTGTTACGTTGGAGTGCAGTAGCTTAGTTTCTTGTTGCATTCTAAGTGGCATCGTGCTGTTAATCGCAGTTTTGAGTCATTCTTGTGATGCTTTCCATTTCCAAACCATGCATCCGTTTCTGGTGATCTTTATATCGTTTCGACCGAAATCATCTCATCTTTACAGCGACACACTTGGTTTGCCAAGTTGATGCCTTGATTATTCTTTCCCTTCCGGAGCATGCATTTGCATTGCATATCATGTCTTGCATATCATGCCATGTTTTGCATCATGTTGCTTGTGCATTGCACCGTAGTTGATTGTTGTTACTTTGCTTCTGTTCTTGCTTTGGGTAGAGCCGGGAGACAAGTACATGACCGAGGAACCTGTTGAGTACGCTATCGAGGATCAAGCTTTCATCAACTCTGAGAACTTTGCAGGCAAGATGACCATACCCTCGAAATCACTTCTATCTTTGCTTGCTAGATGTTCGCTCTATTGCCATGTAGCGCTACCTACCACTTGCTATATCATGCCTCCCATATTGCCATGTCAAGCCTCTAACCCACCTTCCTAGAAAACCGTTGTTTGGCTATGTTACCGCTTTTGCTCAGCCCCTCTTATAGCGTTGCTAGTTGCAGGTGAAGTTGAAGTTTGTTCCATGTTGGAACATGGATATTGTTGGGATATCCTTATTATATCTTATTTAGTTTAATGCATCTATATACTTGATAAAGGGTGGAAGTCTCGGCCTTATGCCTGGTGTTTTGTTCCACTCTTGCCACCCTAGCTTCCGTCATACCGGTGTTATGTTCCTTGATTTTGCGTTCCTTACGCGGTTGGGTGTTATGGGAACCCCTTGACAGTTCGCTTGGAACAAAACTCCTCCAGCAAGGCCCAACCTTGGTTTTACCATTTGCCTACCTACCACCATATACCTTTCCCTTGGGTTCTGCAGACTCAAGGGTCATCTTTATTTTAAACCCCCCGGGCCAGTGCTCCTCTGAGTGTTGGTCCAAACCAGGAAACCTGCGGGGCCACCTCGGGGCAACTTGAGGGTTGGTTTTACTCGTAGCTTGACCTATCCGGTGTTCCCTGAGAACGAGATACGTGCGACTCCTATTGGGATTTGTCGGCACATCGGGCGGCTTTACTGGTCTTGTTTTACCATTGTCGAAATGTCTTGTAACCGGGATTCCGAGACTGATAGGGTCTTCCCGGGAGAAGGAATATCCTTCATTGACCATGAGAGCTTGTGATGGGCTAAGTTGGGACACCCCTGCAAGGTATAAACTTTCGAGAGCCGTGCCCACGGTTATGTGGCAGATGGGAATTTGTAAATATCCGGTTGTAGAGAAATTGACACTTAACTTAATTAAAATGAATCAACCGTGTGTGTAGCCGTGATGGTCTCTTTTCGGCGTAGTCCGGGAAGAGAACACGCTCTCGTGTTATGCTTGAACGTAAGTAGCTTCAGGATCACTTCTTGATCATCTATAGCTTCTCGACCATGCGTTGCTTCTCTTCTCGCTCTCTTTTGCATATGTTAGCCACCATATATGCTTAGTGTTTGCTGCAGCTCCACCTCACTACCCCTTTCCTACCCCTTAAGATTAAATAGTCTTGATCTCGCGGGTGTGAGATTGCTGAGTCCTCGTGACTCACAGATACTTCCAAATAGATGCATGTGCCGATGATGCCAGTGCAGGGGACGCTACCGAACTCAAGTGGGAGTTCGACGAGGATTCGGGCTGTTACTATGTTTCTTTTCCGGATGATCAGTAGTGGAGCCCAGTTGGGACGACCGGGGATCTAGCATTTGGGGTTGTCTTTCTTTATTTTGGTTCCGTAGTCGGACCTTTGATTGTACTTTGGATGATGTATGGATTATTTAAGTATTGTGTGAAGTGGAGATTGTAAGCCAACTCTTTATCCCTTTCTTATTCAGTACATGGGATGTGTAAAGATTATCCCTCTTGCGACATGCCTACCATGCGGCTATGCCTCTAAGTCATGCCCCGACACGTGGGAGATATAGCTGCATTGTGGGTGTTACAAGAAACCCTAGGATGCATTTGACACATAAATGGTTATAGATGACTAACCGGTTCTCCGTCATCGTCGGAGTCATCGCCGGAGCGTCACCGGAGTCGGTGTGGACCTCTGGCTCTAGCTGTGGAAGTACGACGATGTTAGGGTGCAGCAATGCCTCGTCGGCAGCGACAATAACCTCTGTCTCCATCTCCACGCCGTGCTCCAGTGCTTCAACAGCCCCGACGTCGCCACTTCCTCCAATGGGGCGGTTCAGCGGCATCCTCATACACTAACAACTTTGAGGACTGAGAGCAGAGTCGAGGATGCAAGCGGAGAGAGAGGATTGTGTGTGTGGACAGGATGGGGGGTGCGGCCGCTCGGGAGTGCCATTAATATGAGTAGTAGGAGAGAGGCGGGCGGTGGTCAAACAACTGGCTCGCCTCTCAGTGAGCCTGTGCACCGGACTGCTGGCATGCCTACCGTCATTTCACACAACTACTCGCACGCCTCCCAATGACACGGTGCAGCGAGCACACTTCCGGTCAATTCACACACCTGCATGGACGCCTCCCGGTCTGCCTGTGCTGCGGACAACTCGCATGCGTCTCGATTACTCATGCCTGCTCGCACGGCACACGGGTCGCATGGCGGCACGTATATTGTTTTTCTATTTTGATGATTAATGCTGCCACTTTATTGCTGAACCGAAGCATGGCACATATCCATTGTTGGTCTAATTTCCACGGTTCGAATAAATAATCCATTTGCGATGTTGGTTCCCAATTATTAATAATATCTCGTTTGTAAGAAGATAAATATTACATCAAAACTTATCTCAAATTTAACAAAAAAAATGTACAATGCCACTGTGTATTGGTGTCCATGTGACAACACGATAAGTTTCATGAATTTCAAATAAGCTTTGGATGTACTAGATTTTAAAAATCAAAATTCTCAATGTTTGAAATTTCTTGCACGGGGAGTAAACATATGCACCCAATGAGACACATGTGTTTTTCCAATCCATTTAGGTGCACTGTCACATGTGCATGTAGCTCAAATTTGATTTTTGCACATTATGCCGCTAGAAAATCAATCGATGTACTAAAACCTCTTAATGATCTCTTTTTTTCAAAATTTAAACGCCCCTCCTTTGGTAATATATGTTCACCGCGGGAAAGTTTAACATGCATCGTAGTTGCGGTGGATGCGCGGTGTGTGTGTGTGCGCGCGCGCGCGTCTGAGGGGGTTGGTTGGCAGTACACTACGAGTCGTGAGCCACCGTGTGGGTTGGCCGTTTTGTGAGGCAGGTGCCACATCAGAGTCATGAATTAGTAATTTAAAACACTACACAACCCTTTCATACATAAATGTTTTGGCCACATGAAGTCGATGGTTGTCCTACACGACACCTCACTCGCGTGTGAAGCTTTCTGTGGGCCCGCGAGGTCGTCATCCATCACTTTGACTAACAGCCGGCAGAGAGATTAATTTAACCAGCAAGGTAGAATCTTTTTTTGTTTGTATTATGGTGGGAGTATATAGTATGCATCAAATAGGTGGGACGGGACTACCATACATACTACGTACGCATCCGTGCTCAGTGTCGGAACTTTTCGGTTTCCGAGGCACATGCCACATCAAAGTTATGCATTGGCTATTCAAAGATCACACAACACCTCTTTGGGCCACATGCATGCGGGCGGTGGTTATCCTAGGACACTCGCGTGTGACGCTTCCATCCGCGGGCCTGCAAGGTCATCGTTGATGCATGCATCACTTTGACCTACATCGGGAGAGGTTAATTAATTTCATCATCAAGGAGGATTCTTTTTGGGTTGTATTATGGTAGGAGCATATAGTATGCGTCGAAGAGGGGGGAGGGGACCAGCATATGTAGTACGCTTCATGAACCTCGCTCTGTGTGGGGACCTTATAGTTTTGAGGCATGTGTCTGATATCACGGGGTTTGGATGCATCAGCAAATTTTGCACCAACTCTTGAGGTGAGAAAGGGCAACGCACGGTACCGAAGAGGCTAGCAATATGCAGAAAGGTGAGAGTGTGTATAGTCCATAAACTCACATTAGCCATAAAGAACTCATATACTTATTGTGAAAAATTCAAAGCCCTTGAAGCAAAGTACTACTCGCATGCCCATAGGTAGGGTATTAGTAGGAGTTAATCATCGCGCACCCCTGATTCAAACAACACAAAGGATTTCAATCAAGGATAAATTATGCTCCAACGTCATCACAAAACTAGAGTCTATACGTGCATGCTTCGGGAATCACAAACTTTAACATTGATATTTTTACTAAACCATAGTCATCCACTAGTAAACCCACATATTACCATCTTAATATCGCAAAACTATTGCAAGGAATCAAACATATCATATTCAATGATCTACAAGTTTTATGTATGATTTTATGACTAACCATGTGAATGACCAATTCCCGTTAACTCTCTAAATAGATATAAGTGAAGCATGAGAGTTTGATTATTTCTACAAAAGACCACGCTCAAATAAATATAAGTGAAGCAAAGGAGCATTCTACAAATAACGATTTTCTAAATGTAGAGAAACGAGCATCCAAACTTCAAATGATATAAGTGAAGCATATTAATGATCCAAACCTCTGACATGATGTGGAGTTGAACCAAGAAGTTTGTAAGTGCAAGGAGATTGCCTACTTCGTGAGGATCTACCCGAGTGAGGCAAGTCCTTCAGGGGCGATGGCCATGGTGGGATAGACAAGGTTGCTTCTTCGTGGACCCTTCGTGGGTCGAGCCCTCTGTGGACTCGTGCAGTCATTATCCTTCATGGGTTGAAGTCTTCATCAATGTGGACGTATGATGGCACCACCTATCAGAACCACGCCAAACATCTCCGTGTCTCCATTGCGCTTGCCTTCTCCAAACCCGTTCCCTTTACCTTCATATGCAATGTTTTACTTTTCGTTGCTACACTCTTAGAATTGCATGTGTAGGTTGATTGCTTGACTTGTCATAATTGCTAAAATCTGCCCACAACTAAAATTGGGAAAAGGACATATTTTTATTTGGTCAAGTAGTCTAATCACCCCCTATAGACATACTTTTGATCCTACACTTACCCATCTACTATTATCTATGTGATAAATTATATCTGCTTCCAGAAGATTTAATATTTCACTTCTGACCACATCCTTCATCTTAGGATTCAACCGTCGTTGGTGATCAACAACTGGCTTAGCATTGTGCTCCATATTAATTTTGTGTTGACCTAAAGTGGGACTAATGCCCTTAATATTATCAAGAGTATATCCAATAGTAGAACGGTGCTTCCTTAGAGTTATAAGTAATCACTTTTCTTCATGCTCTAAAAGGTTAGGATTGATAATAACATGATATATCTTCTTTTCATCAAGATAAGCATATTTCAACGTGTCAGGTAATTTCTTAAGTTCAAACACGGGGTCATCCTTAGGTGGAGGAGGACCTCCAAGAGTTTCAATGGGTAAATTGTGTTTAAGGATAGGTGCTTGATCGAACAATATCTTGTCTATTTCATCCATATGCATATCATTCTCATAGTCTAGCAAATATTGTTCTAACGGATCGGTAGGAGGTACGACAATAGAAGCAAGACCAATAATTACATACTTACTAGGAAATTCTGTATCATGAGGTTGTCTATGGAATTTAGAGAAATTAAACACATGAGATATATCACCAAAGTTAACACTGACAGTTTCTTTATTGCAATCAATCTTTGCATTAACTGTATTCAAGAAAGGTCTACCAAATATAATAGGACAAAAATCATCTTGTGGAGAACCAAGAACTAGAAAATCAGTGTGGTATTTTATCTTTCCACACAAGACTTCAACATTAATGATCCCAAGTGGTTAAATAGTATCTCTATTCGCAAGTTTAATAGTAACATCAATATCTTCTATCTCAACATGTGCAATATCATTCATAATCTCTTGATATAAAGTAAACAGAATAGCACTCACACTAGCACCCAAATCACGTAATCCATGGCAACAATGATCTCCTATTTTTACAGAAACAACAGACATGCCAACAACAAGCTTATTCTTATCTTTAGGATAAGGCTTAGCCACTCTAGTAGCTTCATCACAGAAGTAAATAACATGCCCATCAATATTATCGACCAAGAGATCTTTAACCATAGCAACATTAGGTTCAACTTTAATTTGTTCATAGGTCTAGGTGTTCTAATATTACTTTTGTTCACTACAATTGAGACTTTAGCATGTTCCTTAATCCTAACAGGAAAAGGAGGTTTCTCAATATATGCAGTAGGTACAACTGCATCAACATTGTAAAATTTTCATATTTAACTATAACATGCTCCTCAATCTTTTCATTAATAGTGGGATGATATTTAGACCACTTCTCCTCAGGGAGTTCAACATGAATAGAAAATTATTCACAGAAAGAGGCTACTATCTCAGAGTCAAGTCCATATTTAGTGCTAAACTTATGAAAAGCATCGGTGTCCATAAAAGATTTAACACAATCAAACTCAAGTTTTATACCTAAATTTTTACCTTAGTCGAGTTCCCAATCTTTAGAGTTGCATTTAATTCTTTCCAGAAGACCCCATTTGAATTCAATAGTTTTCTTCATAAAGGAACCAATATAAGAAGAATCGAGCATGGTTTGATCATTATGAGAAAGTCGAGCATAAATTTTTTGTATGATAATTTATCTTGAGAGCTCATGATTGGAGCATGTATACATCATCTTCTTAAGCCTCCCCCAAGCTTGAGCAACACTTTCTCCTTCACGAGGCCAAAAAATGTATATATAGTTCCAATCACGATGAACTAGATGCATAGGATAAAACTTTTGATGAAATTCCAATTTCAATCGGTTCCAATCCCACGTTGCAATATAATCATATAGTATATACCATGGCAATGCCTTTACCTCTAAAGACAAAGGGAATACCTTATTCTTAACTCTATCTTCGGATAAACCTGCAAGCTTACATAATCCACAAACTTCATCCACATAGATTAAGTGCATATCGAGATGTATTATTCCATCTCCTACATAAGGATTAGCTAGCAGTTTCTCTATCATACCAGAAGGAATCTAATAATGAATATTTTCAGTAGATGTAGTAGGTTGAGGGGTAAATCTTTGTGCCTCTGATCGGGGTGAAGATACCCCGACCCCCCCCCCCTCAAAGGATTACTTTCCATAGTAATCATAACCCACAAGTATAGGGGATTGCAATAACTTTCGAGGGTAGAGTATTCAACCCAAATTTATTGATTCGACACAAGGGGAGCCAAAGAATATTCTCAAGTATTAGCAGCTGAGTTGTCAATTCAACCACACCTGAAAGACTTAATATCTACAAAAAAATATTTAGTAGCAAAGTAGTATGGAAGTAACGGTGGCAGAAGTAACAGTAGTAGTTTCGTAGCAATTGTAACAGTAGCAGCGGAAACGTAACTTAGCAAAGATCAATATGAAATGAACTCATAGGCAATGGATCAATGATGGATAATTATGTTGGATGGCATTCATCACGCAACGGTTATAACATAGGGTGACACAGGACTAGCTCCAATTCATTAACATAATGTAGGCATGTATTCCGAATATAGTCATACATGCTTATGGAAAGAACTTGCATGACATCTTTTGTCCTACCCTTCGATGGCAGCGAGGTCCTATTGGAAACTAAGGGATATTAAGGCCTCCTTTTAATAGAGTACCGGACCAAAGCATTACCACTTAGTGAATACATGAACTCCTCAAACTATGGTCATCACTGGGAAGTGTCTCGACTATTGTCACTCCCGGGTCGCCAGATCATAACACGTACTAGGTGACTATAACTTGCAATATTGGATCAAGAACACAAATATATTCATGAAAACATAATAGTTTCAGATCTGAAATCATGGCACTCGGGCCCTAGTGACAAGCATTAGGCATAGCAAAGTCATAGCAACATCAATCTTAGAACATAGTGGATGCTAGGGATCAAACCCTAACAAAACTAACTCGATTACATGATAAATCTCATCCAACCCATCACGGTCCAGCAAGCCTATGATGGGATTACTCACGCACGGTGGTGAGCATCATGAAATTGGTGATGGAGAATGGTTGGTCATGACGATGGTGATGGATTCCCCTCTGCCGAGCCCAAAACAGACTCCAGATCAGCCCTCCCGAGGAAGAACAGGGCTTGTTGGTGGCTTCATATCGTAAAACGCAATGAATCCTTCTCTTTGATTGTTTTCTCCCCGAACGTCAATATATGGAGTTGGAGTTGAGGTCGGTGGAGGTCCAGGGGGGCCACAAGGATGGAGGGCGCGCCCCCACCCTTGCGGCGAGGGTGTGGGCCCCCTTCAGTTGATTCTTTCGCCAATATTTTTTATTAATTCCAAAAATCATCTCCGTGAATTTTCATGTCATTCCGAGAACTTTTATTTCTACAAAAAAATAACACCAAGGCAATTCTGCAGTCTGGGTTAGTTCCATTCAAATCATTTAAGTTGGAGTCCAAAACAAGGGCAAAAGAGTTTGGAAAAGTAGATACGATGGAGACGTATCAAGTAACAAGTGACAGTAAATTTCAGCAAGTAATATAAATGATTCCTTACCAAATTCCACTCACCAAAGGTGCTTCCCTCCTCGGCAATGGCACTAGAAAATAGTCTTGATGACCCACAAGTATAGGGGATCAGTCGTATAGTCCTTTTGATAAGTAAGAGTGTCGAACCAAACGAGGAGCAGAAGGAAATGACAAGCGGTTTTCAGCAAGGTATTGTCTGCAGGCACTGAAATTATTGGTAACAAGTAGTTTGATAGAAAGGTAATTTGTAACGAGCAAGTAGTAGCAATTGTAACAAAGGTGCAGCAAGGTAGCCCAATCCTTTTTGTAGCAAAGGACAGGCTGGAATGATCTCTTTATAGTAAGCAAAGCGTTCTTGAGGACACACGGGAATTTCATCTAGTCACTTTCATCATGTTTGTTTGATTCGCTTTCGCTACTTTGATAATTTCATATGCGGGTGGACCAGTGATTGGGTGTTGTTCTTACCTGAACAAGCCTCCAACTTATGATTACCCCCTCCCGCAAGCATCCGCAACTACGAAAGAAGAATTGAGATAAATCTAAACATAGCATGAAACATATGGATCCAAACCAGGCCCTTACGGAATAGCGCATAAACTAGGGTTTAAGCTTCTGTCACTCTAGCAACCCATCATATAATTACTACTCCACAATGCCTTCCGTTAGTACCAAGTATGGTGAAGTGTCGTGTAATCGATGTTCACACGGCACTACTAAGGGAAACAACAACATACATATCATCAAAATATCAAACGAATGCCAAATTCACATGATTACTTATGACAAGACTTCTCCCATGTCCTCGAGAACAAATGTAACTACTCACAAATCATATTCATGTTCAAGATCGGAGGGGTATTGAATATCATTAAGGATTTGAACATATAATATTCCACCAAATAAACCAACTAGCATCAACTACAAGATGTAATCAACGCTACTAGCAACCCACATGTACAAGTCTGAGGTTTTGAGACAAAGATTGAATACAAGCGATGAACTAGGGTTTGAGATGAGATGGTGCTAGTTAAGATGTTGATGAAGATTGGTCCTCCCACAATGAGAGGGTTTTCGGTGATGTCGTTGGCTTTGATTCCACCCTCCCGGAGAGAAGTATCCCCGGCAGAATCGCTTAGCTGGAGAGCAAAAGAGCTCCTGCCCAGGTTCCGCCTCGAGAAGGCGGTGCTTCGTCCTGAAAGTCCTCTTTTTTATAGGGAAATTGCTTCATATAGGAGAATATGGGCCTAGGAGGATGGCCAAGGGCCCCAAGAGCCACCTGGGTGCGCCCAGGTGTAACAGCCTGGTTTTTGGCCCTTTTCTTTTTCTTTTGAATTATTGGATTTTTGCTCTGTTTTTCTTTTTGGAGTGGATATGTGGCCTTGTCACCTAGGAAATCATCATCATTTCCTCTACCAAGTAATTCATCATCCTCAAAACTTTATCCAGATCATGTCACTTCACTGCTTGACCAAACCCTAAATTCTTTTTCTCAGGAATATTCCTTTTTTCTTTTAAAGGAATAACCCTGTGTGGCCTAGGTTGTGAAGCAACCTATAGTTCTGTCACTCCCAAAAATCCCAATTAATTCTCATAATTTCTTTGGGTCATATTTTGCTCAAATATGCCCAAACTTTCCTGTCCTAGCCCAAGGATAATTCCCCAATAATTATTCTTCATTTCTGTCTAGTGTGGCTTTCTATGAAGGAAGTGCCACCTATTATTTCTTGATTGCTTCCAAACCTTTTGAGCATTCTTTTATGTCCAAATAATTGCCTCATGCCAAAATTCAACTTTATTTGCCTAGCCAATCTTCCTCGGCATTTTTTCAAACTTTCTATCAGATAGAAGGCATTGTGAAGGAAGTACTATCTAGAAGTTTCCAAATGAGTTGAAATTTTGCACGATGCTTAATATGCTCATATTATCCCACTCCTCCAAGTTTCAGCTCCATCTTTTGATCTATGTGAGCACAGGACCAAATCTTTGATCCTGTTAATATTCTCAGTTGTGAAGCAAGTATATTTTATATTGCTTCATTAATTCCAAGAAATTACCAGCTTGTGCTCCTACCCAAATAACATATCTCCACCAAATTTGGGACTATTTCATCAAGCCAATATTTCTCCAAATTTATTCCAAGTTTCTGGTCAATGAGGATGTTTGTGAAACAAGTACCATTTTGGCTTGTCCATTTGGTATGAAATTTTTATAGCATCTTCATATGGCCAGATAACCCTGCCTTGCCCAGTTTAAGCTCAAGTTGATACTCTATGTGAGTGCACCTTCCTGAGCTAGTTTCTAGACCATAATGCGAGTTACAAAGCAACTATATTAGTTTGTGCTCCATTATGCTTCAAAACCTCCAGGATCATACTCCTTCCGTAGTTAATCATCCCAGACAACACCATTTGACCCAATCAGTTTCCTGTTGATTAGTAGTGCTCTGCCAAGTTTGATGCAGTAAACTTCAAAGCTTAGTTACCATTTAACCATAGCACCCTGGATCAAGCCATGGCATCATAAATTCTCCATATTGGAAGGACATAACGCTAGACACCATTTACCTGCCTCTTGTGACCCCATGTGCCTTGTCCCATGGTGACCGCACAGCTGGCATACAATTTACGCGCTCTTTGCGGAGTGGCCGCATCCAAGCATAGTTTGCGCTTCGGCACATCCTCCTCACATCGTCTACGCGCGCGTGAGCATGTATGGCTGCTTCCTCTCATCATCGCCACCTCCCTGGACATCTCTCCCTCTCCAGAAACCTCCTCGTCGGTGCTTGTCACCGTGCGGCCACGGGAGTACTGTGGCCGGTAGGATTTTAATGCGTCTGTCGTCTTCCTCCTGCTCCCCTTGGCACATGCTGCTCCGTGACCTTCGTTCGCTCCTCCTCGTCAGGTCGGCAACATCGCGGAGTCGAGCTAGCTACAACCGACCGGGGTTTGAGCACTAAAGCTCCAGGCGGATTCCCGCGACGGCAACCGGCTCGGCACCTCGCCCCGCGACTATAAATAGCCAGCCCCACGGCCTCTGAGCACTCCATCCAGTCCCCCTCATTCCTAGTAACGCTCCTAACTACACCAGCTAGCTCGTTGATGCCTCGAGCCTTCCAATGGCCGCATCGGCCGCCGAGGGCCTTTGCTCAAATTCAAGCGAGCCAAGCCTCCTCTCCCTCTCTCTCCACCACCAGAGCTCCTCCCACTCCCCGGCGCATCTCTCCCTTAGCTCAGTTCATTGGCAGATCCACCATGGCCTCGGTTACATCTTCACCGATGCCGGCCGTCCGCTGCGGTGAACGCAACTGCCGTCCTTGAGCCCCCCAATGTCTACAACCCCCGGGGCCGCCTCCGCCTCGTTCCCCTGCATCTGTGGATAGGTCGGGCACCACCTGCGGTGGCCAGTAGTGCCGGCAGGCCTCATCGGGGCCGGCTCTGCTCCGGCCAGGCGCGGGCGAGAGGAAGTTGATGGCACCGCCATCTCCAGTTGGCCGCGGGCCCCGCACATCAGCCACTACGCGTTGACCCAGTCGGGTGGTGACGTGGTTAAGTGGCGGGCCCCGTCTGTAAGTCTCACGCATTGACTCGGACCAGCTGAGGTGGATAAGTGAAAGTGTAGTCCCCGGAATATGTTTTCCTCCACCAAAAGCGCATTTCCTTTCTTCTTCAGCCCCGAATACATTTTTAGTTCAGTGAAAGCGCATTTCTCTGATTTCTGATACGTCTCCAACGTATCTATAATTTTTTATTGTTCCGTGCTATTATATTATCTGTTTTGGATGTTAATGGGCTTATTTATACACTTTTATATTAATTTTGGGACTAAGCTACTAACCCATGGCCCAGTACAAATTGCTGTTTTTTGCCTATTTTAGTGTTTCGCGAAAAAGGAATATCAAACGGAATGAAACCTTCAGGAGAGTTATTTTTGAAGCAAATGTGATCCAGGGGACTTGGAGTGGACGTCAAGAAATCAACAAGGAGGCCATGAGGCAGGGAGGCGTGCCTGCCCCCTGGGCGTGCCCCCACCCTCGTGGGCCCCTCGCAGCACCACCGACCTACCTCTTCCTCCTATATATGTACATATACCCCGAAAACATCCAGGAGCACCACGAAACCCTATTTCCACCATCGCAACCTTCTGTACCCAAGAGATCCCATCTTGGGGCCTTTTCTGGAGCTCCGCCGGAGGGGGAATCGATCATGGCGGGCTTCTACATCAGCACCATAGCCTCTCCGATGATGTGTGAGTAGTTTACCACAGACCTTCGGGTCCATAGTTACTAGCTAGATGGCTTCTTCTCTCTCTTTGGATCTCAATACAATGTTCTCCTCGATCTTCTTGGAGATCTATTCCATGTAATCTTCTTTTGCGGTGTGTTTCTGAGACCCAATGAATTGTGGGTTTATGGTTAAGATTATCTATGAACAATATTTGATTCATCTCTGAAATCTTTTATGTATGATTGGTTATCTTTGCAAGTCTCTTCAAATTATCAGTTCGGTTTGGCCTCCTAGATTGATCTTTCTTGCAATGGGAGAAGTGCCTAGCTTTGGGTTCAATCTTACGGTGTCCTTTCCCAGTGACAGCAGGGGCAGCAAGGCACGTATTGTATTGTTGCCATCGAGGATAAAAATATGGGGTTTATATTATATTGCTTGAGTTTATCCCTCTACATCATGTCATCTTGCCTAATGTGTTACTCTGTTCTTATGAACTTAATACTCTAGATGCATGCTAGATAGCGGTCGATGTGTGGAGTAATAGTAGTAGATGCAGAATCGTTTTGGTCTACTTGTCGTAGACGTGATGCCTATATAGATGATCATGCCTAGATATTCTCATAATTATGCACTTTTCTATCAATTGCTCGATAGTAATTTGTTCACCCACCATAATACTTATGCTATCTTGAGAGAAGCCAGTAGTGAAACCTACGGCCCCCGGGTCTATCTTTTATCATATAAGTTTCCAATCTATTTTATTTTGCAATCTTTACTTTCAATCTACATCATGAAAATACCAAAAATATTTATCTTATTATTATTATCTCTATCAGATCTCACTCTCGTAAGTGACCGTGAAGGGATTGACAACCCCTTTATCGCGTTGGTTGCGAGGTTCTTATTTGTTTGTGTAGGTACGAGGGACTTGCGTGTAGTCTCCTACTGGATTGATACCTTGGTTCTCAAAAACTAAGGGAAATACTTATGCTACTTTGCTATATCACCCTTTCCTCTTCAAGGGAAAATCAACGCAGTGCTCAAGAGGTAGCAAGAAGGATTTCTCGCGCCGTTGCTGGGGAGATCTATGCACAAGTCAAGACATACCAAGTACCCATCACAAACTCTTATTCCTCGCATTACATTATTTGCCATTTGCCTCTCGTTTTCCTCTCCCCCACTTCACCCTTGCCGTTTTATTCGCCCTCTTTTTCCGCTCGCCTCTCTTTCGTTCGCCTCTTTTGTGCCTGCCTGTTGCTGCCACCATATCTAAAATTGGGAGGTTATCGTTGATAAGTATAGTGGTAATAACATGGAAAACTTTGATGCTTTTGTCGATCCTCCTGAAGAACCTACTACTTTACATACTAAAAAGTTTCGGATCGGTAGTGGTAATATAATTGGAAAATGAGTTATTCAAGATTTCTTTACGTGTGACGATGCTTTACCTACAATGGGAGGGTCTATTCTCCATTGAACTAGTAGTTTTGCGGTTGCTATATCTTTGCTCATAGTTGAACTTGAAAGACAATTTATTCATATGCACCCTTGCATACAAAGGGTTTTTCTAGAATTTTCTAATATTGAGCACTCTTCTGTTAAGCAAGCAGCTACTATCTTTTTAGCTCATGAGTTTTTTATAATGAAAGAAGCCAATGAAATTTTTGCACATTATAGGGTGGACGCTGGCCGTCCTCCCATAGAAGCAATCCTTTTTTATCAAGAAGACATAAAGTGCTTACGATCCTTAGATCATGTTGCTTTTAACAAAAACCTTAGAAAGAAGGTTCCTACCGATGTTCTTGTTGACAGTATTTCTGAACTTAATGATAATTTTGCCATCCAAAATAATTGGTTGGGTTTTTCCCTTGAACAAAGGCTCATGTGTTTTTGCCAAAAGAATACTTATAATGATGAATTGGTTGTGCAATATGACGGGCCAAAGGAGGAACCAATACCTCCCGAGCTTGATCTTGGGGAGTTTTGTCCCATTAAATTTAGCCCTTTTGATTACTTTTGCTTGCCACAAAAAAGGCTTCCTGCTGAACGTAGGGAGTATGAGATGAGCTTTCGTGATCTACCTTATCATTATCATGGCAATACCTAGATCTATTCTTGATTTTATGCCTAGCTAGGGGCGTTAAACGATAGCGCTTGTTGGGAGGCAACCCAATTTTATTTTTGTTTCTTGTTTTTTGTTCCTGTTTAATAATAAATAATTGATCTAGATCCTTTTTAGATGTGGTTTTATGTTTTTAATTAGTGTTTGTGCCAAGTAGAACCTTTGGGAAGACTTGGGGGGAGTCTTTGCGATCTTGCTGTAAAAAACAGAAACTTTAGCACTCACGAGATTGGCTGCAATTTTTTACTGGAGAGTGCGATTAGGTTGATTCTTTTTGAAGATGATTAATATAGAAATTCCTCACGTTCACCAATTTATTTCAGAATTTTTGCGGTTACATAAGTATTCTAAACCTACAGATTACTACAGACTGTTCTGTTTTTGACAGATTCTGTTTTTCGTGTGTTGTTTGCTTATTTTGATGCATCTATGGCTAGTATCGGAGGGTATGAACCATAGAGAAGTTGGAATACAGTAGGTTTAACAACAATATAAATAAAGAATTAGTTCATTACAGTACCTTAAGTGGTGATTTGTTTTCCTATACTAACGGAGCTCATGAAATTTTCTGTTGAAGTTTTGTGTTGTGAAGTTTTCAAGTTTTGGGTAAAGATTTGATGGATTATGGAATAAGGAGTGGCAAGAGCCTAATATTGGGGATGCCCAAGGCACACCAAGGTAAGGAAAACCAAAACCCTAAGCTTGGGGATGCCCTCGAAGGCATCCCCTCTTTCGTCTTCTTCCATCGGTAACTTCACTTGAGGCTATATTTTTATTCCCCACATGATATGTGTTTTTCTTGGAGCGTCTTGTATGATTTGAGTCTTTGATTTTTATTTTAACACAATCATACTTGCTGTACACACCTTTTGGGAGAGAAACACATGAATTGGAATTTATTAGAATACTCTATGTGCTTCACTTATATCTTTTGAGCTAGATAATTTTACTCTATGTGCTTCACTTATATCTTTTAGAGCACGGTGGTGGTTTTATTTTATAGAAATTATTAATCTCTCGTGATTCACTTATATTATTTTGAGAGTCTTTTAGAACAGCATAGCAATTTGCTTCAGTTATACAATTAGTCCTAATATGATAGGCATCCAAGATGGGTATAATAAAAACTATCATAAAAAGTGCATTGAATACTATGAGAAGTTTGATACTTGATGATTGTTTTGAGATATGAAGATGGTGATATTAGAGTCATGCTAGTTGAGTAGTTGTGAATTTGGGAAATAATTTTTCTAAAGTTTGTGATTCCCGTAGCATGCACGTATGGTGAACCGTTATGTGATGAAGTCAGAGCATGATTTATCTATTGATTGTCTTCCTTATGAGTGGCGGTCGGGGATGAGCGATGGTCTTTTCCTACCAATCTATCCCCCTAGGATCATGCACATAGTACTTTGTTTCGATAACTAATAAATTTTTGCAATAGGTATGTGAGTTCTTTATGACTAATGTTGAGTCCATGGATTTTACACACTCTCACCCTTCCACCATTGCTAGCCTCTCTAGTACCGCGCAACTTTCGTCGGTACCATAAACCCACCATATACCTTCCTCAAAGCAGCAACCATACCTACCTATTATGGCATTTCCATAGCCATTCTGAGATATATTGCCATGCAACTTACCACCGTTCCGTTTGTTATGACACGCTTCATCATTGTCATATTACTTTGCATGATCATGCGGTTGACATCGTATTTGTGGCAAAGCCATCGTTCATAATTCTTTCATACATGTCGCTCATGAGTCATTGCACATCCCGGTACACCGCCGGAGGCATCCACATAGAGTCATATTTTGTTCTAAGAATTGAGTTGTAATTTTTGAGTTATAAGTAAATAAAGTGTGATGATCATCATTATTAGGGCATTGTCCCATGTGAGGAAAGGATGATGGAGACTATGATTCCCCCACAAGTCGGGATGAGACTCCGGACGAAAAATAAATAAATAAAAGAGAGAAAAAAAGAGGCCATAAAAAAGGCCCAAATGAAAAAATAGAATGAGAGAAAAAAAGAGAAGGGACAATGCTACTATCCTTTTACCACACTTGTGCTCCAAAGTAGCACCATGATTTCATGATAGAGAGTCTCCTATGTTGTCACTTTCATATACTAGTGGGAATTTTACATTATAGAACTTGGCTTGTATATTCCAATGATGGGCTTCCTCAAAATGCCTTAGGTCTTCGTGAGCAAGCGAGTTGGATGCACACCCACTTAGTTTCTTTTGTGAGCTTTCATACACTTATAGCTCTAGTGCATCCATTGCATGGTAATCCCTACTCACTCACATTGATATCTATTGTTGGGCATCTCCATAGCCCGTTAATACGCCTAGTTGATGTGAGACTATCTTCTCCTTTTTGTCTTCTCCACAACCACCATTCTATTCCACCTACAGTGCTATGTCCATGGCTCGCGCTCATGTATTGCGTGAAGATTGAAAAAGTATGAGAACATCAAAATTATGAAAAAATTGCTTGGCTTTTCATCGGGGTTGTGCATGATTTACATATTTTGTGTGATGAAAATAGAGCATAGCCAGACTATATGATTTTGTAGGTATAACTTTCTTTGGCCATGTTATTTTGAGAAGACATGATTGTTTTGTTAGTATGCTTGAAGTATTATTATTTTTATGTCAATATTAAAGTTTTGTCTTGAATCTTCTGGATCTGAACATTCATGCCACAATAAAGAAAAAATACATTGAGAATTATGCTAGGTAGCATTCCACATCAAAAATTCTATTTTTATCATTTACCTACTCGAGGACGAGCAGGAATTAAGCTTGGGGATGCTTGATACGTCTCCAACGTATCTATAATTTTTGATTGTTCCATGCTATTATATTATCTCTTTTGGATGTTAATGGGCTTATTTATACACTTTTATATTATTTTTGGGACTAACCTACTAACCCAAGGCCCAGTGCAAATTGTTATTTTTTTGCCTATTTCACTGTTTCGCAGAAAAGGAATATCAAACGGAATCCAAACGGAATGAAACATTCGGGGGGGTTATTTTTGGAACAAACGTGATCCAGGGACTTGGAGTGGACATCAAGAAATCAACGAGGAGGCCACAAGGTAGGGAGGCGCGTCTGCCCCCTAGGCGCGCCCCCACCCTCGTGGGCCCCTCGCAGCTCCACTGACCTACTTCTTCCTCCTATAAATGTCCATATACCCCGAAAACATCCAGGAGCACCACAAAATCCTATTTCCACCGCCGCAACCTTCTATACCCAAGAGATCCCATCTTGGGGCCTTTTCTGGAGCTCCACCAGAGGGGGAATCAATCATGGAGGGCTTCTACATCAACACCATAGCCTCTCCGATGATGTGTGAGTAGTTTACCACAAACCTTCGGGTCCATAGTTACTAGATAGATGGCTTCTTCTCTCTCTTTGGATCTCAATACAATGTTCTCCTCGATCTTCTTGGAGATCTATTTGATGTAACTCTTTTTTGCGGTGTGTTTGTCGAGATCCGATGAATTGTGGGTTTATGATCAAGATTATCTATGAACAACATTTGATTCTTCTCTCAAATCTTTTATGTATGATTGGTTATCTTTGCAAGTCTCTTCGAATTATCAGTTTGGTTTAGCCTACTAGATTGATCTTTCTTGCAATGGGTGAAGTGCTTTGGGTTCAATCTTGCGGTGTCCTTTCCCAGTGACAGCAGGGGCAGCAAGGCACGTATTGTATTGTTGCCATCGAGGATAAAAAGATGGGGCTTATATCATATTGCTTGAGTTTATCCCTCTACATCATGTCATCTTGCCTAATGTGTTACTCTATTCTTATGAACTTAATACTCTAGATGCATGCTGGATAGCGGTCGATGTGTGGAGTAATAGTAGTAGATGCAGAATCGTTTCGGTCTACTTGTCGCGGACGTGATGCCTATATACATGATCATGCCTAGATATTCTCATAATTATGCACTTTTCTATCAATTGCTCGACAGTGATTTTTTCACCCACCGTAATACTTATGCTATCTTGAGAGAAGCCACTAGTGAAACCTACGGCCCCCGGGTCTATCTTTTATCATATAAGTTTCCAATCTATTTTATTTTGCAATCTTTACTTTCAATCTACATCATAAAAATACCAAAAATAGTTATCTTATTATTATTATCTCTATCAGATCTCATACTCGTAAGTGACCGTGAAGGGATTGACAACCCCTTTATCGCGTTGGTTGCGAGGTTGTTATTTGTTTGTGTAGGTACGAGGGACTTGCGTGTAGTCACCTACGGGATTGATACCTTGGTTCTCAAAAACTGAGGGGAATACTTACGCTACTTTGCTGCATCACCCTTTCCTCTTCAAGGGAAAACCAACACAGTGCTCAAGAGGTAGCAATTTCATTTTCTATTTTTCTGTTCAGGCCCTGTTGGAAAATATTTTCTTTACAGATGGGTCCCTGGCAGAAAAACTATCACAACTTTTTGCTCCCAAGTCCAAATGAGGTGATTCCACAACCCACTTCTCCATCTCGTTGAGCCTGTTCTATTGGTATCAGCTTCACCATGTGTCAACATTTTGAAAGTGACCATTTTACCCTTGCGCTTAATCAACCCCCTTCGAGAGAGAACTTTTTCTGGTGATTCTTTCCGCGAGCTTCTCACACTTCTTCCCGGTGATTTCATCTACCACAGGCAAGCCACACCCTCCATTTGCATGATTGCAATGCAGTGACAAGGATTAAATTGTTTGAATTTGTTTAAAATATTGCATTAGCTATGTATGATTTTGTTTATGGCATTTCTTGGAGTATTGTTTTGATCTTTCTATTGCCATGCTATTTTTTGGAGTTCTAGGATTAATATTTCGCAGCTTATATGGATGACTTGTTGCCTTTGGATTATTAGTGGCCTATGTTATGATTATTTTCATGTTGGCATCTAGTATTTTTTTGGAGTATTACTTTGGATGTCATGTTGCCTTTGGATTATTAGTGGCTAGTATTATTTCCATCATGATGATAGTTGACATTATGCTTTGGAGTATGCTTTGGAGTATGATTTCGAAGATAATAACTGCATGTGGATCTTAGGTTAATTTTTTTATCTTGTTATTGGAGTTGTAGTATTACTCTTCTTGGATTCATCATGATAGTAGTGTTATGTTGTCCTCGGAGTATTTTGGTAAGACGATATTAAGCTTTGGATTATTTGTTGGATATTGCTATGACTTGGATTATAGGTTGATAGATGATATCGAAGGATCAGTTATCAATGTTATACTTTGGGGATAAATTCCGTCATTAAGTTGGTCAGGTGCCACCGAACCGGGCTTTTCTAGTGCAACCACATTTGCCTTTTATGGGGAGGCCCTAATGCGGTCTAGTGTCATGCCTCTGCCGGTGCTTCCAACGAGGGAAGGTTATGGGCGTGCAGTACCCTGACCCGGTAAGCAGACATAATCTTGTGTGCCCGTAGTTGTTGTTAGGCGCCTTTTTGGTCCCGTTTGGGACTGTTTTTGTTTTTCCACGACGGTGGCCGTCGATGCCTTTGGTAGGCACGGGCCCACCCAGGACTGAACCCAAAAGGGGTGTTGGTTGGAGTGGCCGGGAGAGTGTCATGGCAGTAGATCGGTTTTGTCGGAATGCCATTGGTCCACCTGAATGGGAGTGTGAGGCCATGGGTTCTATGGTGTGGGTAAAGTGCGCTACCTCTGCAGAGTGTGTGTGTTTAATCTATCGATAGCCGCGCCCTCGGTCATGGGCACAAGTTCATACTAGGTCACACCGTTCGATCAAGACTCACATGACGGAATGACTTACAGGTGATTGATATGTTGATATATATTGTGAGCAGTAACAGTTTGGCAGGATGTTGATGATGATGTTGGGATGATCTCGAGGATGATCTTCTAGTCTGTGATGTGGTCACACGGTGATCACATGGAGGCATTGATCATGAGGTGATCATGTGCATGTTTTGATCACGAGTTGATCAGGTTGATCACGAGCTGATCGAGATGGTATATTGCTTGGCTGGTTAGCCAAAAGTGAGATGGTTGTTGAGGTTGAGATGTTGGTTTATCAGTATCATAGTAGTTTCATAGCATGCTTAGTAGTTGCTCTCACATCATGATAGACGTTAATTTAATTAACCTGTTTAATGCTATGTTATTGTCTTGCCTTGATGCTTTTGGTTGTTGTGATCTTGCAAGTACATTCAATGTACTGACCTGCCATGTCATGCCAGATTGCAGGTGATGCCATGATTGCTTGATTGCTTGTCGTGGTTGCCGTGCGTATGAGCTAGATCTTGTCCCAGCCAGAGTCCCTGTGGAGTTCACCACCTTCGTCGTTGTTCCGCTGCTAGAAGTATTCCGCTGCTACGAGTTTTTCTGCTGCTAGCATAGAGCAAGTGTAGTTTCGCATCCGTAGTGTCGTCGTGCTGATGTGATTCTTTGTAACATCAGACTCGTGTATTTATTATCCTTTGTAATAAGAGATGATTTGTTCTATGTCAAGCATTGTTGTATTCCAGAGACTTCCCCTTGATCTCTGGGCTGGAATACGGGGCGTTCCGGTTTCTCTGAGCCGGGGTGCCACAACGCTTGGTATCAGAGCAGGTCTGGTTGTAGGACGCCCTAGTCAGCGTGAGCGGTAGAAATCTGTAGTATAGAGTCTGTCTTGTTCGTGCATTTAGTTGCTGCATCTGTTTGTTGCATAGCATGCATATAGCTTTATCATTTTGCTGCTAACGGTTTAATCTGGTGAGTGTAGCTGGCATCAGTTCGGATCCACTACAACTCAGCCCTTGCATTTCTTCTAGTTTCTTTTCTAGCCTATTCTTTGGTGTTTGGTGTCATTTCTGCCCCAGCAGAGTGATGCCAAGTGATTCCGACACTGTTTGTAGAAATGGTGTTCAGGTATCGCGCCGATATCCTTCTTTCAGTCTCGCCTATCGTTTCGGTGGTAGACATGTTGCTATCCCGAATCATGCCTTTTATCTTGTCATGTTGGCAACCCTTAATGATCTTATTCATCAAGAAAGGGCAATGCTAGCCGACTCAGTTTTTCCTAGCTATCCTATTCCTTGGACGAGAACAGATCTTTTCCGTCTGCTTGGTAATAATGTGGTCGCGACATTCGTGTTCCAATACATGGTTACCAAGTACGTCCTCGCCTCCAAGCTAGTCCAGGTTGCTACCTGGCTAAGCCAGCACTTGGTGTAACGATGTTTTACACCAACCCTTCCAAACATTTATTCGTCCTCGTGCACACCATCACAGCATGCTAGAACATAGAACCAGAGATCCCGTGAAATTTGTGTGCTTAAGTAGGCATGCATATTGTGTGACTAGCAGTAATGTGTGACATTGTTTGTGTGTGAATTGATTGTTTTTGTGTGATTTCGTTTAGTTGAGTTTTCTTTTGGCTCTTGCTTTTTGGGCCCTCAGTGTTACATATTTTCCCTTATTAAAGTTGCTCGTCAACTGACACTGGATCCGAAGAATCAGCAAGGAGTTTAAATATTTGGAAACTCAGCTAAACAGAATGGAATTCTTAGCTGACTGCAGTGAAATGGGGAATATCTAAGCTTGATGCTGATAGTCAATTTTGCATTAGTGTGCACTCCTCACAACAGTACGGATAAATCAAGTCTACATCAATACAAAATCATCACTACCATAATGATCAAGCCAGCAGAAAGGCAAGTCAGTTGCAAGACCAATGGAATATTTTCAGTCAAGGGTATGGATCAGATACAAAGTTTTGGCTCAGTAATGAACGATGCTTGAAATATGTTATCACCTGAAAGAAAGTCAGAATGTGCTATGATCAAGAAAGACAGTCAAACAATTTTTCTCATGCAAGTAATCAGCCGCAAAATATTATGGGTGTGTATGTATTTCAGTCTGCGTACCATAGTGTGAAGCTTTGGATATGAGAAACCCAGCCTTCTTCCACACGCTATCGGAAGAAGTGTATGGTGCAAGGTTCATCAATTTTCCTCAGTACAATATATGAGAAGATTCTAGCCCCGGATACCCAGTCTTTCTCACCAAGATACCTCGGGAAAAGCTTCTGATAGACGGAAATGAATCTTTCCCAACAAGCAACTCGAGGAGAAGCTTCTCAACTACAGAACCCAGGCTTCTCCAGCACGATACTCAGGCCAAGCTTCGCATGTGAGCTATCGAGACTTCTTCAGCATGCTACCCAGGCAAAAGCTTCGAGCAGAAGCTACCGAGTCTTCCTCAGCAAGCTATTCGGATGGCTTCTCTCGTAAGACACTCAGCCCATGACAGTAGCACACTATTGCACCATCCTTGGAGATTATACGGTGAGTTGGCAATATGTGGCAGTACATCTCAAGAATCAGATTCACAATAATTTTGTCAGAAGTACAAGTCAGTCAAGGCATATGTCTGCTTTAGAAATCAATTGTTCGGCTACATATCTTCCCACATATATGGTGAGAATGTATCCCCAGACATGCAAGTGACTCAGGTAGTTTTGAACCCACGACACCTTGCCTTCTTTAGTACGACACCGCATGTCGCATTTAGTATTTCTACAAGATATGACACAATCAGTAGGCAGTATATGACAGTGCAATTTCAAGGGTCAGATTCCCAATGATTTTGTTAGAAGTATCACTCTGCCAAGACAAATGTCTGACGCAAAAATCAAGTATTCAGTTGCATATGATTCTTATACATATCATGAGCATGTATCCCAGTCATATCAGTCACTCATACAAGATGCGGCAAGGATCAAGCAGATATACATAAGAAAGGTACAGATCCAACAATCTCATGATTCATGCAAATGAAGATAAGCAGAGATACACATCTTATGTAATACAAGGATCAACAAGATCTGGATATGACATCACAGAATCAATAGTCTTGACAGTGGGCACCAAGGCCAATATTCCCACACCGACAAGGAGATCTCATGAGCACTTGTCACCCTCTTGTATGGTTGGCCTCAACAATGAGCTCTGTACAGCTACAAGCCCCGAGCATATGTCATATATGTGCAGACCCAGGTCAGAAAATAAGCACAAGGAATTATGCCAATAATATTGCACTACCCACATCCATGATCATACGAAGAATTAAGGGCTTTTGTGGCCAAGTTATTTCAATAAGGTATCCTGGCAAAGAAAATCATGATCGTCAAAGGATGAGATTGACAGCAAAGGTATGATGATTTTTGCGCGACCATCAGGGTCTGGATACCCAAGACAGTTGGAGGCCATAATTCCATATGGATCCACGAAGGCATACCCTCAAAGGCCTACTCCATTCTACAAGGATTTCATATCCCGCTAACCCGCTTAAAATGGTTAGTGTGGAATACCCAAGTCTGTTCTGGCAGATCCAAGATTCCTTTGCAACCTCAGCAGCTTGACTTCAGCGACATTGTTAAAGCATCGCACAGTCTATTACCGCAGATGGGTATACCGACAAAATGGGTAAATCAAAAGTCGAACCATCAGCTCAGATCAGGTATATTCACTGGCGGAACCAAGTGCATGGACAACAGGACATGAAAAGTATTTTCCCGCCAGCACTGCTGTCAGGATAGTCTCAAGATATTAATATTTGAGGTATGCTACAACTATAAATCCATACCCCTTTATATGGATCATGACAGAAGGCAGTCGAATCTTTGGTACATATCTCATGCCTGATCCCGAGTAAAAAATCAGGATAAATTAGTACCACTTGTGAGAGGTCAGATCTTGTCGGGAGAATGGCCATGATTCTCATCATTTATGGAACATAGAAGACATGCATTTTTTTGAGCAAACACCATGGCAGAAGTAAAAGGTTTTCATGAAAAAGGAAAATGTATGCTCAAATCCATTGGATATCGCCATAGATATGATAAAATCAATGTCAGAAAAAGTGTTGGTATATGAGCAAAAACCTGTCAGAATTTGGGAAAGGTGAAGCAAACCACCCTAGAGTAAGGTAAGCAAAATCATCTGAAATTCTTGAGGGAACAATAAATAAAGGAAATGGATACCCAAGTTGGAAACGGTTTCCTTAAGATATATTCAGACTTGTTCCCTGAACAACCAAATCTCAAGGACGAGATTTCTTTAAGGTGGGAAGGTTTATAACAGCCTGGTTTTTGGCCCTTTTCTTTTTCTTTTGATTTATTGGTTTTTTTGCTTTGTTTTTATTTTTGGAGTGGATCTGTGGCCTTGTCACCTGGGAAATCATCATCATTTTCTCTCCCAAGTGATTCATCATCCTCAAAACTTTCTCCAGATCATGTCACTTCATGGCTTGACCAAACCCTAAATTCCTTTTCTCGGGAATATTCCTTTTTCTATTAAAAGTACCACCCGCGACAGAATCTAAAAGATTACGAGAAACAAAATTCAATCCCACATAAAAAATTGTATGATTATCCAAAGATTTAACCCATGAGTTGGGCAATTCCTTAGCATCATTATCATTCTTTCCCAAGATTGCGCAACATGCTCATGTTCAAGTTGCTTGATATTCATGATCTAGGTTCTAAGGCAAATAATTTTTGCGGGAGGAAAATACTTAGTGATAAAAGCATCTTTGCACTTGTTCCAAGAATCGATAATATTACGAGGCAAAGAAGAGAACCAAATTATTGCAGAATCACGCAAAGAGAACGAAAATAATTTCATCTGGACCACATCATTTCCACATCTTTTTTATTTTGCATATTGCATAATTCCACGAAGGTATTAAGATGGGACGCGGCATCCTCATTAGGAGTACCAGAAAATTGGTCTTTCATAACAAGATTCAGCAAAGCGGTATTAATATCACAAGTCTCCGCACGAGTGGCGGGAGGAGCAAGCGGAGTGCCAATAAAATCATTGTTGTTGGTATTTGAGAAATCACATAACTTGGTGTTCTCTTGAGTCATGATGACCACACAACAAGATTGCACTCAAAAAACAGATCCGGCAAGAAAAACGGCGAACAGAAAAAGAGAGGCGAATAAAGCGGCAAATTTTTGTGAAGTGGGGGAGCGGAAAACGAGAGGCAAATGGTGAATAATGTAAATTGCAATGAGATGAGATTTGTTATTAGGAACCTGGTTATGTTGAAGATCCTCCCCAGCAACGGCGCCAGAAATTCTCCTTGATGATAGCTACAACTACGTCGGTATTTCCCCGGAGAGGGAGGGATGATGTAGCACAGTGACGGTAGGTATTTCCCTCAGTTATGAAACCAAGGTATTGAACCAGTAAGAGAACCAAGAAACACAACATAAACAATACCTGCACATAAACAACAACAACACCTCGCAACCCGACGAGTTAAAGGGGTTGTCAATCCCTTTCGGGGTACGGTGCCTCAAGATAGGCAAGCAGACGTGAGGTAAATTGTAGTAGATTGATAGATCAAACGCCAAATAAAATAAATAAAGATAAAACGCAGCAAGGTATTTTTGTATTTTTTTTGGTTTAACAGATCTGAATAAAATGCAAAGGAAAAGTAGATCGCAAGGCAAATATATGAGAAAGAAGACCCGGGGCCGTAGGTTTCACTAGTGGCTTCTCTCGAGAAAAATAGCAAATGGTGGGTAAACAAATTACTGTTGGGCAATTGATAGAACTTCAAATAATTATGACGATATCCAAGCAATGATCATTACATAGGCATCACGTCCAAGATTACTAGACCGACTCCTTCCTGCATCTACTACTATTACTTCACACATCGACCACTATCCAGCATGCATCTAGTGTATTAAGTTCATGAAAAAACGGAGTAATGCAATAAGAACGATGACATGATGTAGGCAAGATCTGTTTATATTTATTGAGGTAGATATAGATCTCATCCTTTTATCCTTAGTAGCAACGATACATACATGGCGGTTCCCTTTCTGTCACTGGGATCAAGCACCGTAAGATCAAACCCACTACCGGGCACCTCTTGCCATTGCAAGATACATAGATCAAGTTGGCTAGAAAAAACCCAAATATCGGTGAAGAAATATGAGGCCATAAGATATCATGCATATAAGAGATCAAAAAAACTCAAATAACTTTCATGGATATAAAAAGATATAACTGATCATAAACTCGAAGTTCATTAGATACCAACAAACACACGCAAAAGAGTTACATCATATGGATCTCCAAGAGACCATTGTATTGAGAATTCAGCGGGAGAGAGAAAGCCATCTAGCTACTAACTACGGACCCGAAGGTCTACAAAGAACTACTCAGAGGCACCAATGGAAGTGGTGAACCCATCTGAGATGGTGTCTAGATTGGATCTGGTGGTTCTGGACTCTGCGGCGGCTGGATGAATATTTCGTTGACTCTCCTAAGGTTCTGGTATTTTTGTGGAATTTATAGAGCAAAGAGGCGTTCCGGGGGCACCCGAGGTGGGTACAACCCACCAAGGCACGCCTGGGCCTCCTGGCGCGCCATGGTGGGTTGTGCCCCCCCCTCGAGGCACCCCCAGGTGCAACCAGGGCCCATTGCCTTCCTTCTGGCCTATAAAAAATCATTGTGAAGTTTCGTGGCATTTGGATTCCGTTTGATATTGATTTCCTGCAATGTAAAAAACATGGAAAAATAGCAACTGACACTTCGCACTATGTTAATAGGTTAGTACCCAAAAATGATATAAAATGACTATAAAATGATTATAAAACATCCAAGATTGATAATAACACAACATGGAACAATCAAAAAATATAGATATGCTGGAGACGTATCATCCCAAGCTTAACTCCTACTCGTCCTCGAGTAGATAAGTGATAAAAACAGAATTTTTGATGTGGAGTGTTGTTCATCAAGTCATATCATATTCTTTATTTATAGCATGTACATTTGGACTTTTATGTGATTCAAAGCAATAGTCTTGTTTTGACATAATAATTTAGATATTCAAGCATATCAACAAGCAACCATGTCTTTCAAAATATCAACGCTAAATAAGTTATCCCTAGCCCATCATGCTCAAACATTGATCCATTCATGAAACACACCCGAATATTAACTACACCCAATAATTGAGCACGATCATATTGCCTCCTAGTTGGTGCTTTTATGAGAGAAGATGGAGACTCAAATTTAAAATAAAAATTGCATAAAGTAAAAAAAGAAAAGCCCTTCGCAGAGGGAAGTAGGGATTTGTAGAGGTGCCAGAGCTCAAAGCGAAAAATAGAGGTAAAAACATTTTGAGAGGTGTATCCATCCCACCAACAAAAACGACGTAGAGTTCCCAATACTTTCCATGCATAGATATATCATAGGCGGTTCCCAAACAGAAAATAAAGTTTATTCCTTTTTCCACCATAACTTTCACTTTCCATGGCTAACCGTATCCACGGGTGCCCTCCATACCAACACTTTCCAAGGAATTTATTATTTGACAACATAAAGTAAATTCATTTGTTTTTGCATTTCGGGACTGGGCATCCCTAATACGTTTGCCTTATGTCGTGCAATGACAAGTGAATAAACACTCATATTGAGAATAACATATCTAGCATGGAAAATATTAGCCACCCGTTACCGTTCCGCGAGCGAAACAAACACACAAAAGAGAAGTTTATTTTGAAAGTTAGAGATGACACATGCAAATTTGCTTAGAACGGCAAAATAATGCCACATATAGGTACATATAGTGGACTCATGTGGCAAAATTGTTTAAAGGATTTTGGATGCACAAGTAGAGGTCATACTTAGTGCAAAATGAAGGCTAGCAAAAAGATTGAGAAGCAACCAAGCAAGAAATGCATAATCTCCTAAGAAAGCATTAAGCATAATTAACACCGAATAATGCACCACAAGTAGGATATAATTTTCACTGCATAATTATTGACTTTCGTGCATGCATAGGGAATCACAAACCTTAACACCAATATTCTTACTAGAGCACAATTACTCATCAACATAACTCACATATCCCATCAACATATCTCAAAACTATTACTAAGAATCAAGTTTATTTTGTCCAATGATCTTCATGAAATTTTATTTTACTTTATCCTTCTTGGATATATATCACTTTGGGACTAACTTTTATGTGTTGCTTTTCGGAAGCTCAAACAAATATAAGTGAAGATCATGAGCATAACAAATTTTCTTTCTCTCAAAATAATTTAAGTGAAGAAAGAGAGAATTTCTTCAAAATTTTACTAACTCTCAAATAAATCTAAGAGAAGCAAGAGAGCATTTCTTCAAAAATAACAAAGCACACCGTGCTCAAAAAGATATAAGTGAAGCACTAGAGCAAGTCCTAGCTCATAAAAGATTTAAGTGAAGCATAGAGAGCAATTCTAACAAGTCAAGATATAATTTTGGCTCTCTCAAAAAGGTGTGTCCAGCAAGGATTGATGACTTAAAACACAAAATAAAACAAGCAAAGACACATATCATACAAGACGCTCCAAGCAAAACACATATCATGTGACGAATACATATATAGCCTCGAGTAAAATATCGTTAGTTGTTGGAAGAAAGCGGGGATACCACTCGGGGGAATCCCCAAGCTTAGTCGGTTGCTCATTCTTGGATAATAGCTTGGGATGCCGGGGCATCCCCAAGCTTAGGCTCTTATCCTTCCTTCATCCATCGTAACATAACCCAAAACTTGAAAACTTCAATCACACAAAACTCAACAAAGCCTTTGTGAGATCCATTAGTATAAGAATAATAAAGTAATATAAGTGTTGTATCAAACCAATTCATATTTTGTTTTTTGAATTATATCTACTGTATTCCAACTTTTCTATGGCAAAAACTCATCAAAGAAAACCATAGAGCCATCAAAATAAGCACACAACACAAAGAAAACAGAATCTGTCAAAACAGAACAGTGTGTAGCAATCTGACTATTTCGAATACTTATGTAACTCCAAAAACTCTGAAAAATTAGGACGACCTGAGAAATTTGTATATTGATCCACTTCAATTGGAATGGGTATTTTATTGCCCTCTGGTAAAAAAATGAAAATTAATTTCATGAGCACAAAAGTTTTTGTTTTTTCCAGCAAGATCAAACAACTATTGCCCAAGAAGATCCTAAAGGCTTTACTTGGCACAAACATTAATCAAAACACAAAAAACACAATCATAACAGTAGGATAATTGTGATAACACTCAATAACAGAAAGAAAAAAAGTAAAAATAAATTTTATTCATTGGGTTGCCTCCCAACAAGCGCTATTGTTTTACGCCCTTTGCTGAGCATAAGGCAAGGATCTAAGTTTTGTCATCTTTGGTTCGAGATCCATATGATGCCCTGATGATTGATTCATAAGATGTCTTAATTCTAGTTCTAGAAAAGTGTTCCATACCTTTCCTCAAAGGAAATTGGAACTTAATATTGCCTTCTTTCATATCAATCACGGCACCGATAGTGCGTAAAAACGGTCTACCAAGAATAAATGGACAATACGGATTGCAGACAATATCAAGAACAATAAAATATATGGGCACATAATTCCTATTTGCAAGAATAAGAACATCATTAATTCTTCCCATAGGCTTTTTAATAGTAGAATCAGCCAAGTGCAAATTCAAAGAACATGATTCAATATCGGTAAGACCAAGCACATCACATAAAGATTTCGATATTATAGAAACACTAGCACCCAGGTCACACAAAGAAAAACACTCATAATTTTTAATCTTGACTTTTATAGTAGGTTCACACTCATCATGCAATTTTCTAGGAATTGATACTTCTAATTCCAATTTTTCTTCAAGAGCTTTCATCATAGCATCAACAATATGTTTAGCAAAAGCTTTGTTTTGTTCATAAGCATGGGGTGAATTCATCATGGATTGCAACAAAGAAATACAATCAGTCAAAGAGAATCTATCATAATTAAAGTCTTTGTAATCCAAAAGAGTTGGTGCATCATTAGCTAAAGTTTTGACCTCTCCAAACCCACTTTCATCATTTTTCTCAACAAGATTTTCACCCTCTAAAATATTGAGACACCTTCTACCTAACGTTGACTCTTCTCTAGTCCTTTTTTCATCAATATTAACTTTTCTAAACAAGGAATCAATAGAATAAACACCAATCATTTTAAGATCTTCATCATCTTTGCAAGAATAATCACTACAAAAAGCTTTTTCTAAAAATTCTCTTTTAGTTGTAAGCATAGCAGTTCTTTTCTTACTTTCATCCATAGAAACATAAAGAGATTTAATTGATTCATCTACCTTAGGCACAAAAAATTTCATCTTGAGATTTTCCACATCATGAGCAATTCTATCAACACTTCTAGACAAATCATCAATCTTATTCAACTTTTCTTCCAAGGAAGTGTTGAAAACTTTTTGTGTGTTGATAAATTCTTTAATATTATTCTCAAGATCAGAGGTGTTACTATTATTATTGTAAGATTGATTTCCATAGCAATTACCATAATTGTTAGAGGAATTACTAGGAAAAGGCCTAGGATTAAAATTACCTCTATAAGCATTGTTGTTGAAATTATTTCCAGAGATAAAATTCACATCAATAGCATCACTATTTTGCTCAATCAAAGTAGACAAAGGCATATCATTAAAATCAATAGGAGCACTTTTACTAGCAACCAATTTCATAAGAGCATCAACTTTATCACTCAAAGAAGAAATTTCTTCAACCGAATTAACTTTTTTACTAGTAGGAGCTCTTTCGGTATGCCATTGTGAATAATTTGCCATGATATTATCAAGAAATTTGGTGGCTTCACCCAAAGTAATTTCCATAAAAGTACCACCCGCGGCAGAATCTAAAAGATTACGAGAAACAGAATTCAATCCCGCATAAAAATTTTGTATGATAATTCAAAGATTTAACCCATCAGTTGGGCAATTCCTTAGCATCAGTTTCATTCTTTCCCAAGATTGTGCAACATGATCATTTTCATGTTGCTTGAAATTCATGATCTGGGTTCTAAGGGAAATACTTTTTGCGGGAGGAAAATACTTAGTGAGAAAATCATCTTCGCACTTGTTCCATGAATCGATACTATTACAAGGCAAAGAAGAGAACCAATTTTTTGCATAATCACGCAAAGAGAACGGAAATAATATCATCTTGACCACATCATTGTCCACATCTTTTTTTCTTTTGGATATCGCATAATTCCACGATGGTATTAAGATGGGATGCGGCATCCTAATTAGGAGTATCGAAAAATTGGTCTTTCATAACAAGATTCAGCAAAGCGGTAGTAATATCACAAGTCTCCGCACTAGTGGCGGGAGGAGCAAGCGAGTGCCAATAAAATCATTGTTGTTGGTATTTGAGAAATCCATAACTTGGTGTTCTCTTGAGTCATGATGACCACACAATAAGATTGCACTCAAAAACAGATCCGGCAAGAAAAACGGTGAACAGAAAAAGACAGGCGAATAAAGCGGCAAATTTTTGTGAAGTGGGGGAGAGGAAAACGAGAGCCAAATGGCGAATAATGTAAATTGCAAGGAGATGAGATTTGTGATTAGGAACCTAGTTATGTTGAAGATCCTCCCCGGCAATGGCGCCAGAAGGCACGTTGACGGGAGACTATCTTGACTTGATCCTCCCCGGCAACGGCGCCAAAAATTCTCCTTGTTGATAGCTGCAACTACGTCGGTATTTCCCCGGAGAGGGAGGGATGATGTAGCACAACGACGGTAGGTATTTCCCTCAGTTGTGAAACCAAGGTATCGAACCAGTAGGAGAACCAATCAACACAACTTAAAACAACACCTGCACACAAACCAAAACACCTCGCAACCCAACAAGTTAAAGGGGTTGTCAATCCTTTTCGGGGTACGACGCCTCAAGATAGGCAAGCGGGCATGAGGTAAATTGTAGTAGGTTGATAGATCGAACGCAAAATAAAATAAACAATGATAAAATATAGCAAGGTATTTTTGTATTTTTTGGTTTAATCGATCTGAATAAAAATGCGAAGGAAAATAGATCGTAAGGCAAATATATGAGAAAGAAGACCCGGGGGCGTAGGTTTCACTAGTGGCTTCTCTCGGGAAAAATAGCAAACGGTGGGTAAACAAATTACTGTTGGGCAATTGATAGAACTTCAAATAATTATGATGATATCCAGGCAATGATCATTACATAGGCATCACGTCCAAGATTAGTAGACCGACTCCTGCTTACATCTACTACTATTACTCCACACATCGACCGCTATCCACCATGCATCTAGTGTATTAAGTTCGTGAAAAAACGAAGTAATGCAATAAGAACGATGACATGATGTAGACGGGATCTGTTTATCTATATGGCGGTAGATATAGATCTCATCTTTTTATCCTTGGTAGCAATGATACATACGTGTCGGTTCCCTTTCTATCACTGGGATCAAGCACCGTAAGATCGAACCCACTACCGGGCACCTCTTCCTATTGCAAGATAAATAGATCAAGTTGGCCAAACAAAACCCAAATATCGAAGAAGAAATACGAGGCTATAAGAGATCATGCATATAAGATATGAAAGAAACTCAAATAACTTTCATGGATATAAAAAGATATAACTGATCATAAACTCAAAGTTCATCAGATCCCAAGAAACACACTTCAAAAGAGTTACATCATATGGATCTTGAGGAGACTATTATATTGAGAATTCAGCGACAGAGAGAAAGCCATCTAGCTACTAACTACGGATCCGAAGGTCTACAATGAACTACTCACGCATCATCGGAGAGGCACCAATGGAAGTGGTGAACCCCATCCGAGATGGTTTCTAGATTGGATTTGGTGGTTCTGGACTCTGCGGTGGGTGGATGAATATTTCGTCGACTCCCCTAGGGTTCTGGTATTTTTGGGGAATTTATAGAGCAAAGACGCGGTCTGGGGGCACCTGAGGTGGGCACAACCCACCAGGACGCACCTGGGCCTCCTGGCACGCCCTGGTGGGTTGTGCCCCCCTCGAGGCACCCCCAGGTGCAACCAGGGCCCATTGCCTTCCTTCCGACCCATAAAAAATCATCATGAAGTTTCTTGGCATTTGGACTCCGTTTGATATTGATATCCTGCAATGTAAAAAACATGGAAAAAACAACACTTGGCACTATGTCAATAGGTTAGTACCAAAAATGATATAAAATGGTTATAAACATCCAAGATTGATAATAAAACAGCATGGAACAATAAAAAAGTATAGATATGTTGGAGACATATCAGATACTCTATGTGAGTGCACCTTCCTGATCTAGTTTCTGGACAATAATGTGAGTTACAAAGCAACTACATTAGTTTGTGCTCCATTATGCTCCAAAACCTCCAGGATCATAGTCCTTCTGTAGTTAATCATCCCAGACAACACCATTTGACCCAATCAGTTTCCTATTGATCAGCAGTGCTCCACCAAGTTTGATGCAGTAAACTTTGGAGCTTAGTTACCATTTAACCATAGCGCCCCAGATCAAGCCATGGCATCATAAATGCCCCATCTTGGAAGGACATAACGCTAGACATCATTTACCTGCCTCTTGTGACCCCCCCTGTGCCTTGTCCCGTGGTGACCGCGCAGCTGGCATGTAATTTACGCGCTCTGTGCGCGGTGGTCGCGTCCAAGCGTCGTGTGAGCTTCAGCACCTCCTCCTCTTGTTGTCTACGCGCGCGTGAGCATGTCTAGCCGCTTCCTCTCATTGTTGCCACCTCCCTGGACCTCTCTCCCTCTCCGGAAACCTCCTCGTTGGTGCTCGTCACCGCGCGACCACGGGAGTACTGTGGCCGACAGGATTTTAATGCGCCCGTCATCTTCCTCCTGCTCCCCTTGGCTCCTGCTGCTCCGTGACCTTCGTCCGCTCCTCCTCGTCAGGTCAGCAACATCGTGGAGTCGAGCTAGCTGCAACCAACCGGGGTTTGAGCACTAGAGCTCCAGCCGGATTCCCGCGACGGCAACCGGCTCGGCACCTCGCCCCGCGGCCAGTGGCGGATACAGGGGGACCAGCAGGGGCCCTGCCCCCCTAATACCAGGATTTTGCATGTAATTTCATATGAACAGTGGCAAAGTTAGTACTAATTTGCTGCTAAATATCAATTTTTCAAAACTTTGGCCCTCTCCAACCTAATTTAGTAGCACTTGGCCCCCCTGATACAAATTTTCTGGCTCCGCCACTGCCCGCGGCTATAAATAGCCAGCCCCATGGCCTCCGAGCAGTCCATCCACTCCCCCTCATTCCCAGTACCGCTCGTGACTTTACAGCTAGCTCGTGGATGCCTCGAGCCTTCCAATGGCCGCCTCGGCCGCCGAGGGCCTCTGCTCAAATTCGAGCGAGCCAAGCCTCCCCTCCCTCTCTCTCCACCACCACTCCCTGGCGCATCTCTCCCTTAGCTCAGTTCATTGGCGGATCCACCATGGCCTCGGTTCCATCTTCACCGACATCGACCATCCGCTGCGGTGAACACAGCTGTCGTTCCCGAGCTCCTCAATGTCTACATCCCCCGGGGCCGCCTCCGCCTCGTTCCCCTGCATCCGTGGATAGGTTGGGTGCCGCCTGCGGTGGCCAGTAGCAGTAGGCCTTGTCGGGGCCGGCTCTGCTCCGGCCAGGCGCGGGCGAGAGGAAGGAGATGGCGCCGCCATCGCCAGCTAGCTGCGGGCCCCGCACATCAGCCACTCCGCGTTGACCCAGTCGGGTGGTGACGTGGTTAAGTGGCGGCCCCGTCTGTAAGTCTCACGCGTTGACTCGGACCCGCTGAGGTGGATAAGTGAAAGCGTATTCCTCAGAATACGTTTTCCTCCATCGAAAGTGCATTTCCTTTCTTCATCAGACCCGAATACGTTTTCAGTTCAGTGAAAGCGTATTTCTCTGATTTTGTTTTCTGTTCAGACCCTGTTGGAAAATATTTTCTTTACAGATGGGTCCCTGGGAGAAAAAATATCACAACCTTTTGCTCCCAACTCCAAATGAGGTGATTCCAAAGCCCACTTCTTTGTCTCGTCGAGCCTGTTCTGTTGGTATCATTTTCACCATGTGTTAACATTCTGAAAATGACCATTTTACCCTTGCACTTTATCAGCCCCCTCCGAGAGAGAACGTTTTTTGGTGATTCTTTCTGCGAGCTTCTCACATTCTTCCCGGTGATTTCGTCTACCCCAGGCAAGCCACACCCTCCATTTGCATGATTGCAATGCAGTGACATGGATTAAATTATTTCAATTTTTATAAAATATTGCATTGGCTATGTATGATTTTGTTCGTGGCATTTCTCGGAGAATTGTTTTGATCTTGCTATTGCCATGATATTGTTTGGAGTTCTAGGATTAATATTTTGCAGCTTATATGGATGACTTGTTGCCTTTGGATTATTAGTGGCTTATGTTATGATTATTTTCATGTTCGCATCTAGTATTATTTTGGAGTATTACTTTGGAGTATTATTTTGGAGTATTACTTTGGATTATTAGTTGATATTATGCTTTGGAGTATGATTTCGGAGATAATGACTGCATGTGGATCTTAGGTTAATATTTTGATCTTGTTATTGGAGTAGTAGTATTACCGTTCTTGGATTCATCATGATAGTAGTGTTATGATGTCCTCGAAGTATTTTGGTAAGACGATATTAAGCTTTGGATTATTTGTTGGATATTGCTATGACTTTGATTATAGGTTGATAGATGATATCAGAGGATCAGTTATCATTGTTATACTTTGAGGATAAATTCCGTCATTAAGTTGGTCAGGTGCCACCGAACCGGGCTTTTCTAGTGCAACCACATTTTCCTTTTATGGGGAGGCCCTAATGCGGTCTATTGTCATGCCTCTCGCCGGTGCCTCCAACGAGGGAAGGTTATGGGCGTGCGGTACCCTGGCTCGGTAAGGAGACATAACATTGTGTTCCCATAGTTGTTGTTAGGCGCCTTTTTGTCCCCGTTTGGGACTGTTTTTGTTTTTCCACGACGGTGGCTGTTGATGCCTTTGGTAGGCACGGGGCCACCCAGGACTGAACCCAAAAGGGGTGTTGGTCGGAGTGGCCGGGAGAGTGTCAAGGCAGTAGATCGGTTTAGTCGGAAAGCTGTTGGTCCACCCGAATGGGAGTGCGAGGCCATGGGATCTGTGTTGGGGGTAAAGTGCGCTACCTCTGTAGAGTGTGTGTGTTTAATCTATCGATAACCACGTCCTCATGGGCACAAGTTTGTACTAGGTCACACCATTCGATCAACACTCACTTGACGAAATGACTTATAGGTGATTGATATGTTGATATATATTGTGAGCAGTAACAGTTTGGCAGGATGTTGGGATGATCTCGAGGATGATCATCCATTCTGTGATGTGGTCACACAGTGATCGCATGGAGGTATTGATCACGAGGTGATCATGTGGATGTTTTGATCACGAGTTGATCAGGTTGATCACGAGGTGATCGAGATGGTATATTGCTTGGCCGGTTAGCCAAGAGTGAGATGGTTGTTGAGGCTGAGATGTTGGTTTATTAGTATCATAGTAGTTTCATATCATGCTTAGTAGTTGCTCTCGCATCATGATAGATGCTAATTTAATTAACATGTTTAATGCTATGTTATTGTCTTGCCTTGATGCTTTTGGTTGTTGTGAGCTTGCAAGTACATTCAATGTACTGACCTTGCGTGTCATGCCAGATTGTAGGTGATGCCATGATTGCTTGTCGAGGTTGCCGTGCATATGAGATAGATCATGTCCCAGACAGAGTCCCTGCGGAGTGGATTTCACCACCTTCGTCGTTGTTCCGCTGCTATAAGTATTCCGCTGCTACGAGTTGTTCCGCTACTAGCATAGAGTAGGTGTAGTTTCGCAGGCGTAGTGTCGCCGTGCTGATGTGATTCTTTGTAATATCAGACTCGTGTATTTATTACCCTTTGTAATAAGAGCTAATTTGTTCTATGGCAAGTAGTGTCGTATTCCAGAGACTTCTCCTCAATCTCTGTGCTAGAATACGGGGCGTTCCGGTTTCTCTAATCCGGGGTGCCACACCAGGTGGCTCGTGGGCACCTGGTGGGCCCCCTCTGGTATTTCTTCTCTCCTGTATTTTTTATATATTCCAAAATAATTCTCCGTGAAATTTCATCTCGTGCAGAATAGGTATCTCTGATGTAGCTTTTTCAGGTCTAGAATTTCAGCTATCGGCAATCTCCCTCTTCATGTAAATCGTGCAAATTAAGAGAGAAAATGCATTAGAATTACACCAAAGTATTATATTGATAAAAACAATATAAATAATAGTAGGAAAACATGATGCAAAATGGACGTATCATGAGACAACCCTGTTGGCCTCCAACAAAGCTGATGAAACAGATAAGGAAAACTATCTTGAGGATAGTGAGACAACCCCAAGATCCTATCTTGATATAGCGTTCAAGTTACTAGCCACTACTACTGGCACAAGCTCTTCGGCCTGAATCAATTCGTCTTCTTGAGTCTCAACTACAAGATGAAAGACATGATCAGCTATGCTACGACAAGAAGCCAAAGGACTGAGGAAGTCTGTGCAGAATTCGGATGCATAGTTTTTGGTGCAACAACAAGCATTGGTGAATTTTAGCGCTAAACAAGAAAGGCTAATAAGCTTGCTGAGCTTATTGCCAGCATGGTGGATACCAAGGATAATGTTTCTTGAGCTCTTCTAAAGTTGTTTCAGTTCTAGACTTGTTTTGTTGCCGCGTTTATTTGCTTTGGTGGCCAACTTTGATGCCCAGTGTATGTAATATGCTGCTTTGTTGTTGCCTATATTTGCACTGTTGACAAACTTCGATCCTAGTGAATGTAATCTGTGTAATAGCCGTAATAGGCTAGCATTAGTTGTTTGCTTATTTATTTCCTTATAAACTTGTTTATTTGTTTGCTTATAGCCATTGTAGTTCTTTTTCCTCAGTTTGCTAGTGGCCGTTATAACCATGGGCCACATACGAACCATGGTAACCATGGGCCTGCTACCTCCCATAGTGACCATGGGCCTCATGCGGGACGTAGGATCAATCCATGGGCCACTCATGGGTAGTACTATACGTGGGCCAAAACCGGACCGCTCTATGGGCTATAAACTGGCCAAAATTGGAACAATCTGTTTATGGGCCCATACCATAATAAGGTGTTAACATGCCGGAAGACAACACCGGCTTAATTTTATCGACATGCATAATGAGTCGTTAATGGGCCGGAATACATGATGGGATGAAAACGACCAAATGGGTTAACGAGCCACAAACGGTCCAAATGTAACTACAGGCTGAATTTGGCACATTAGCAGAATAGGCCGGTAACGGACCATAAGTAACCGAGGGACGGAAATGATTCCAACAATTTATGGGCCCTTAGAAGGCCGAAAGATAACACGTGCTGGAAATGGCCCAACTGAATCACATGCCGTTAATGGATCCACAGCAATTTACTCTTCATTATGGGCCAGAATCACAGGCCATTAAAGGGCCCACAGATACAAAAGGCCTTATATGGGCCGAAAGACCTCACGAGCCATACATGGGCCGAAAGTGACAAAGGGCCGGAATCATATTGGATGGCCCACACGATGCCACTTGGCCAAATTCAGGAAGGCCATAACTGGTTATGAGTACTGATGTCTACTACACAACTTTATTCATGTAGACTCGTGTTGAGCCTCCAAGCACAGAGTTTTGTAGGACAATAACAATTATCCCTCAAGTGGATGACCTAAGGTTTATCAATCCGTGGGAGGCGTAGGATGAAGGTGGTCTCTCTCAAACAACCCTGCAACCAAATACAAGAAATCTCTTGTGTCCCCAACACACCTAATACAATCGCAAATTGTATAGGTGCACTAGTTCGGCGAAGAGATGGTGATAAAAGTGTAATATGGATGGTAGAAATATATTTTTATAATCTGAATAAATAAAAATAGCAAGGTCGCAAGTAGTAAATGGGCACAAAAACGGTATTGCAATGCTTGAAAATGAGGCCTAGGATCCATACTTTTGCTAGTGCAATCTCTCAACAATGCTAATATAATTGGATCACATAACCATCCCTCAACGTGCAACGAAGAATCACGCCAAAGTTCTTATCAAGCGGAGAACATAAGAAGAAATCATTTGTAGGGTATGAAACCACCTCGAAGCCATTCTTTCTGATCGATCTATCCAGGAGTTCGTACTAAAATAACACCAAATAATTTCAGATTCATAATACTCAATCCAACACAAAGAACCTCAAAGAGTGCCCCAAGATTTCTACCAGAGAAACAAAGACAATAACGTGCATCAACCCCTATGCGTAGATTACCCCAATTTCACCTTGGGAATCCGCGAGTTGAGTGCCAAAACATATATCTAGTGAATCAATATTATACCCCATTGTCACAACGAGTATTCATTTGCAAGACATATATCAAGTGCTCTCAAATCCATAAAACTATTCAATCTGGTAACAACGAAATCTCAAAAGGAAAAACTCAATTAATCAAAACAAGATAGAGAGGGGAAAACACCATATGATCCGACTATATTAACAAAGCCTGTGATACATCAAGATCGTGACATCTCAAGAACACAGGAGAGAGAGAGATTAAACACATAGCTACTGATACAAACCCTTAGCCCCGAGAGTGTACTACTCCCTCCTGATCGTGGTGGCCGCCGGGATGATGAAGATGGCCACCGGTGATGATTCCCCCTCCGACGGAGTGCCGGAACAGGGTCTAGATTGGTTTTCGGTGTCTACAGAGCCTTGCGGCGGCAGAACTTCTGACCTAAGGTTACCCCGAGGGTTTTCGCAATATTTGGAAATTTATAGGGCAAAGAGGGGGTGCGGGAGGCCACCGAGGTGGGCACAACCCACCTGGGCGTGCCTGGGCCCCCAGGTGCACCCTGGTGGGTTGTGCCCCCCTCGGGGCACCTCCCAGGTGCTGCTCTAGCCCACTGGATGTCTTCTGGTCCATAAAAAGTCCACAAAAAGTCCACAAAAAGTTTCGCGGTGTTTGGACTCCATTTGATATTGATTTCCCGTGATGTAAAAAACAAGCAAAAAAACAGCAACTGGCACTGGGCCAATAGGTTAGTCCCAAAAAATGGTATAAAGTTGCTATAAAATGATTGTAAAACATCCAAGAATGATAATATAACAGCATGAATACTTCAGAAATTATAGATACATTGGAGACGTATCAACACCCCCAAGCTTAATTCCTACTCGTCCTCGAGTAGGTAATGATAAAAGAAATAATTTATGAAGCGTGAGCAAAGTGCACAAGTTTGATCAATGAAAATTTCAATAACTTTTCCTAGCATCATAACAACAATTCTTTCTTATAAATCTTTTCATGTTAAAGTGGCAACCAATTCACATGTTAAGGTTCAAACAATGAATTCTCTTGAAACTCAACAACCTATGTTCTCAGTCGCCAAGCAATTGCAATTCTAGTTATTCAATAGTCTAAGTAAGAGCTCCACATACTCAACCATCATATAGTCTTCTATGATTGCCAACACTCACCACATACACATTAGCAAAACGTTTCAACCGGACACATAGAAAGATAGGGGCTTATAATTTCGCCTCCCAACGTATTCACCACAATGGTGATGTCAACAATAATAACTCATGCTACCCATATCCAACTGGATATATGTGCCTAGATCTTTCCTCACCACATGATGCTTGCCAAAAGAGAAAAATAAAAAGGAATAGACAGAAAAACTTTGACTCTTGCATGAAAGTAAATACATAAAAGTAAAATATTGGCCCTTCGCAGAGGGAAGCAGAGGTTGCCATGTGCTTATTTGTTTGTATGCTCAACCTCTTAGTGCAAAAGAACATCACGTGTATTGCCCCTTATGATAGCAACCTTTATTATGCAGTCTGTTGCTTTTATTCTTTGCCATCACAAGTTCGTACAACGCTCAATTTTCTCTTACACTAAATGATTTAACACTTTTAGAAGCAATTTTTATTGCCTTATTGCACCGATGTCAACTTACTTGAAGGATCTTGCTCAATCCTTAGGTAGGTATGGTGGACTCTTGAAAATAAGATTTGGGTTTAAGGGTTTTTGGATGCACAAGTAGTATCTCTACTTGGTGCAGAATTTTTGGCTAGCAAGGATGGGGGGCAAGCACCACATGTTGAAGGATCTATGACAATATAACTCCTATGTGAATATGAACAAACATAAAACATTATGTTGTCTTCCTTGTCGAACGTCAACAATTTTGGCATATAATATTTTGATGGGGCTCACAATCACAAAATATTTCCAAGATAGTGTATTTGCATGTGAAAGTTCTCTTCCTTGTACTAATTATTCTTGAATTTCTTGTATGACCAATATTGTGATTGTCAAGCTTCAAAAGATTTCACTTTCTAAACCCAATGTGAAGCTACCAATAGGCATGATGTAATTTCAACTTCATGATATTCAATTAATTCGACAATTTAATCACAGGATATAAGTGAACTACAAGAGCAAATGACAAACTACTTCAAAAAGATATAAGTGAAGATCAAGCGAGTAGTTATGTAAATGGGTAACTATTTGAGGACTCTCTCTTATTTACAAACTTTCATATCTAAGTATTTTATTAATACAACAATCAAAAACAAAATAAAATGATATTCTAAGAACAGCGTAACTCATGTGAAGAGGCAGAAACTTAGGCTCAACCGATACTAACCGATAATTGTTGATGAAGAAAGGTGGGATGCCTACCGGGGCATCCCCAAGCTTAGATGCTTGAGACTTCTTGAAATATTATCTTGGGATGCCTTGGGTATCCCCAAGCTTAGGGTCTTCTCACTACTTATTCTCCTCATATCGACATGTCACCCAGAATTTGAAAACTTCAATCACACAAAACTTAACGGAACTTCATGAGATAAGTTAGTATGATAAAGAGCAAACCATTTCACTTTGGTACTGTCAAATACAAGATTAATAATTATTATCACACAATGCCTACTATAGCATATCATTTCCACAATTTATATTAAGCAATATAAGCCATAGAAACTATAAAACAAGCAAATTATGCATTGAAAACAAAATCTGTCAAAAATAAAACAGTCTATAGTAATCTGTACTCCAACCATACATCTGCTACTCGAAAAATTCTAAAAAATTCGGACAACCTGGACAATTTGTCTATAAATCTTCTTAAAAACTAATCAACATCTTATCACGCTTACGTTAAAAATGATAATTATTTTCCTGAGCATAAAAGTTTCTATTTTTCAGCAAGATCAAATCAACTATCCCCATAGACCATCCCAAAGGTCTTACTTGGCACTTTATTAAAACGAAAGCTATAAAACATGATTACTACAGTAGCCTAATCATGTGAAGACACAAAAATAATAGGTAAAAGTGTTGGATTGTCTCCCAACAAGTGCTTTTCTTTAATGTCTTTTAAGCTAGGCATGATGAGTTCAATGATGCTCGCACAAAAGATAGGATTGAAACATAACAAGAGCATCATGAATCATAAGTTCCTCTCTCATAATAATTTTTAGTAGCATCATGAATGGATTCATAAATATAACCATCACATAAAGCATTATTTTCATGATCCAAAAGCATAGAAAAATTATTACTCTCCATATAAGCAATTTTATTATCATTCACAATAGTGGGAGTATCGTATGAAACTTGAACACTAAAAATTGTTCCCACATTAAGAGAATAATGTCCAGCAGAAGGATGTTCAAAACTATGACGATAACTATCACTACTTTTTATAACATAAGTATCATCACAATAATCATCATAAGTAGGAGGCATGCAATCATCATAGCAAATTTGATCATTCAAAGTAAGGGACTAAAAAGATCATCTCCATTAATCATAACACCCCAAGCTTGGGACAAACATTAATTCCAGCACATAAATTCTCAAACATGTCATTCTCATCAAACATAGCATCCCCAAGCTTGTGGCTTGGCATATCATAAGCATAAGCATTCTCATCATTAGTAGTATGAATAGCACCAACGGTATAGTAATTGCTATCATCATAATTTCCCAAGCTGGTGCCCAAAAGATTTCCAAGATTATAAGAAGTATCATTATCTTCCCAATCATAATCATCACAACAAGCAATGGGAATAACAAAATCATCATCAATAGTGCTCTCGGACATTGTGCCATAAGGCATAGAAGCAATATCATCATCAAGTGCATCATCCTCCACAATTATTTTTGATTCATTTTCATGAGGCACAACAATAATAGGAGCAACACTATTTGGGAGAGATACCTTTTTACCTCTATTCTTTCTTCTTTTCTTCTTCTTCACCACATCACGTGTGGGTTTAATTAATTTTTTCAAGCTTCTTATTGATGAGATTGGTTGAATAGGGAGCTCCTCCTCGTCACCTATTTCATCATGAGAGACAATAGGAGGGAAAGTGGAAATATTTACCCTTTAATTAGTATTCCTTTTATATTCTGTTGGTTTTCACATCTTTCTATAGTTGGCAATATAAGCATTCTCATTGCAATTTACCATGCAAAACATATAGATATTCTTTAGATTAGTTTCAATGTAATCCGTGAGAATGAATACTTCAAATCAACTATTTTTATGTTTCAATTCTTCACTCCCCAAAAATAGACAAACTCATTATAAAGTTCAAGGGTGATCAATTGATTGCAATATTTGGACATGTTTCGATCATGAAAAAGCATGCATTCGAAATTAAGGTGACCAACTTCATTGCAAAGATCACAAGTAATAGGACAAACAGAACATAACTTTGTAGCGAATTCATCTATCACTTTGAGCAAAGAATTGGCTCTATCATGTTTATGCTTCTTACAAAAGCTATCCTCCCTATAAGGCACGTCTTCACAAACTTATGCACTCCACAAAAATTAACATGCTTATAAGAAACATTTTTCTCATGACTAGTGCAATAATCATTAGCATTTTCGATATTCAAGGAATTCATACTAACAACATTGCAATCATGCTCATCATTCAAATATTTTGTGCCAAACATTTTATTGACTTCTTCTTCTAACCGTTGAGCACAGTTTTCTGATCCATCATTTTCAAGAAAAATATTATAAAGATGACCAATAATATGATGCAACCTCAATTCCATTTTTTTAATTTTCTTTTTTTAACCAAACTAGTGATAAAACAAGGAACTAAAATATTCAATTGCAAGATCTAAAGATATACCTTCAAGCACTCACCTCCCCAACAACGGCGCCAGAAAAGAGCTTGATGTCTACTACACAACTTTATTCTTGTAGACTCGTGTTGGGCCTCCAAGCGCAGAGTTTTGTAGGACAGTAGCAATTTTCCCTCAATTGGATGACCTAAGCTTTATCAATCCATGGGAGGCGTAGGATGAAGGTGGTCTCTCTCAAACAACCCTGCAACCAAATACAAGAAATCTCTGGTGTCCCCAACACACCTAATACAATGAAAAATTGTATAGGTGCACTAGTTCGGCGAAGAGATGGTGATAAAAGTGTAATATGGATGGTAGAAATATATTTTTATAATCTGAATAAATAAAAACAGCAAGGTAGCAAGTAGTAAACGGGCACAAAAACGGTATTGCAATGCTTGAAAATGAGGCCTAGGGTCTGTACTTTCGCTAGTGCAATCACTCAACAATGCTAATATAATTGGATCACATAACTATCCCTCAACGTGCAACGAAGAATCACTCCAAAGTTCTTATCTAGAGGAGAACATAAGAAGAAATCATTTGTAATGTACGAAACCACCTCGAAGCTATTCTTTCCGATCGATCTATCCAAGAGTTCGTATTAAAATAACACCAAATAATTTCAATTCATAATACTCAATCCAACACAAAGAACCTCAAAGGGTGCCCCAAGATTTCTATCGGAGAAACAAAGACAAGAATGTGCATCAACGCCTATGCGTAGATTACCCCAATGTCACCTCGAGAATCCACGAGTTGACTGCCAAAACATATATCAAGTGATTCAATATGACGCCCCATTTTTACCACGAGTATTCATTTGCAAGACATATATCAAGTGCTCTCAAATCCATAAAAGTATTCAATCTGATAACAAGGAAATCTCAAAGGGAAAAATTCAATTCATCACAACAAGATAGAGAGGGGAAAACACCATATGATCTGACTATATTAACAAAGTCCGCGATACATCAAGATCGTGACATCTCAAGAACACGAGAGAGAGAGAGAGAGAGAGAGAGAGAGAGAGATTAAACTCATAGCTACTAGTACAAACCCTCAACCCTGAGGGTGGACTACTCCCTCCTCATCGTGGTGGCCGTCAGGATGGTGAAGATGGCCACTGGTGATGATTTCCCCCTCCGGCGGACTGCCGGAACGGGGTCTAGATTAGTTTTCGAAGGCTACAGAGGCCTGCGGCGGTGGAACTTCTGATCTAGGGTTACCCGGGGGGTTTTCAGAATATTTGGGAATTTATAGGGCGAAGAGGGGTGCGGGAGGGCGCCGAGGTGGGCACAACCCACCTGGCCGCGCTTGGGCCCCAGGCGCGCCCTCATGGGTTGTGCCCCCCTCAGGGCACCTCCCAGGTGCTGCTCTAGCCCACTGGATGTTTTCTGTTCCATAAAAAATCCACAAAAAGTGTAGCGACCAGACCTCAAACGGTCCAATCTTTGTGCTTAGGTGGCATCCCTGGATCAGTAATGCTGACACCACATAGTACTTGAAGGATTTATAACAGAGTAGCAATCACACACTTATTACATCGAGAGTCTCAAAAGAGAACTTACCACAATAAATATGGCTTAAGGCCATCTAATAACGATAACAACGGAAGGCTTGGAAGATAAGTGAGTCCATCAACTCCAACGGCATCACTGAGTATAGAACCACGACCTAAAAGCACCTTAATCATCGTCTGAAAAGTCTGCAACATTAACGTTGCAGCCCGAAACGGGTCAGCACATGGAATATGCTGGCAATGTAACACATAGTGAGCAATGAAAGAATAAGTCTATACTACATGCATATTTGGCTGGTGGAAAGCTCCATGGTTACAATTTTTTTTGCGTAAAGCCAATTTTTCCCTACTGCAAAGGAATATAAATTTTATTCAACTATCATGGTGGTTGTTAAACATTGAGAATGGTTGACAGCATTCTCAATCCCAATTAAACATCATCATTAAACAAAACCCAACAAAATTTATTTTAGAGTAACATGATGAGATTCACATGATAATCCAGGTACTAGATACTCATGTCCATAACCGGGACACGGCTAACCATGATTAGTTTATACACTCTGCAGACGTTTGTGCACTTTTTCCCACAAGACTCGATCACCTCCGTTTGATTTCTCGCACTACATGGTGTTTGAGAAACGAATGACCGAGACATAGTCTTTTAGAAGCGCTAGCACCTTACGATCGGGTAGACCGTTACACCTACTTTCCCCTACATCTGCTAGTCTACCACTGTAAGAGTTTGCACGACTTAATCAACTATGCTAGAGCCCATAGTAGCTTGTGGCTGTAGACGGAAGTTTCTAGCATGAATAATCTCATGATCCCTTTGAGCCTGGGTGGCGGTCCAAAAAAAGAAACAGGCAATCGCTGGAATACCCAGGTGCCTTAATCCACCCAGATGTGTTTTTAAGTTGCCACCTTAGATAAACCATTAATTTAACAATCTCACATCTGTCATGGATTTCACTCACCCAATCCACGTCTACTAGCATAGCATGGCATAATAAGCAAACGTAGAAGTAACTCCCAAAGGTTTGATAATAACAGGTAATAGGTACTACCTCATCTACTCCCCAAACCCATAATTTAATTAGATCCTAATCATGCAATGTGTGAGGGTTGATCTAAGGCAATAAAAACTGGGTAGTAGGAGGTATGATCAAAGTGTTACTTGCCTTGCTGATGATCCGCGAAACCTAGCGATTCGAAGTAGCAAGCGGCGCACTCCGGGTACTCTATCGCAAATAAAGAAGCATACAATAAGTACTCAACTAATGCACAGGTAAAACTCGAATAAGAGATCTAACCAGAAAGTTTGTCGGTGTACTAGAATAGGGGTACCCTAGTACCCCGAACTTGTGCACGGGCAGTTGCAGCACCCCGCGGCAAGGCTTGCCGGGCGAAAGCCAAGATCCTCCAAGGTTCCCTTGGAGCCATTCAAGAACAAAGTATTTAAGCTCAGGAGACAAGGCCCCGGCAAGAGGAGCTTGCCGGGAAGGCCAGCCAGGACACTCCAAGGAACTTGCCGCGACGCGCCTCGCACTCCGGCAAGGCAACAAGGCCCCGGCAAGAGGAGCTTGCCGGGAAGACCAACCAAGGTACCTCGAGGCCCGGTAAGCGACAAGCCTCCGGACCCGACAAGATAACAGTAGCGGCAAGGCGCTTGCCACGGCAGGCGGCCACTCTGTGCCCACGCTCCAGCGCATCCACCAACGTGTCGCTCTGGGGGCCTCTCCAGGCGCGCGTGGCGGGAGGCTGTGCAGCCAGTGGTGCACAGTGGCATGCGAAGCTGACAAGATCGCCATCGTGGCGAACGGTGGCGCCCCTAACGGTCCTTTTCTGCACTGTTTGGGCGACTCAGACGGGCCTTTAATGCCCTTGTCCCCTGCCGTCAGGGTTAGGTAGGGTGCACTATACAAGTAACTGTACCAACCACCCCACTTTTTACATTTGTACCCTTCTCTGCGTTGCCACCTGTCGGTGACCCCTTTAGCGTATAAAAGGAGGCCCATGCGCAACGTAGAGGGGGTTCGGTTCGGTTCGGTTCGACTCATTCGTAACCCAGAAAGACACTACGCTCTCGCGCTAGAGCAAGAACAGAATAGAACCAGACAAGCAACAGTAGGAGTGTTATCTCTCCGGAGAGCTCCGAAGCTGGGTAAACTGCTCATGTGCTTCGCCTCGATCTGCTCTTCGTGCGATCTCCGCCCCCCGCCGAACCGAAAGGGGCCCGGTCCGCCGGCCCCATAGGTGTTCGAGGATCAGTTTCCCCGACATCTTTGGTGCGCCAGGTAGGGGGCGTCGAGATTGTGTGAACCTGATCCGGCGTTCACATGAGCTAGATCTTCATTCCCTTCATCAACATGCCACCGAAGAAGAAGACTTCGGCGGCAGCCGCTCCATCCACGTCACTTCCGCCACCGTTGGAGCAAACGGGTGGTGGAATGGACGCCGGCGGAAGAATGGACGTCGACGAGGAAGCTCATGATGCCGCCAGGTCCAAAGACAAGGCTGCACAAGCCTCGACGACTGTACATGTTCCGCGCCACTCTCAGGAGGCACAAGATCAACAGCGTCATGGCACTCGCAGTGCCATACGCGTGATAGGCCTAGACCAAGCTGGTGGATCTCGGGGCGCTCAAGACCAGCATGCACGCCAGCATGTTGGCATGAGCGGGGCACGGTCGCCTGGACGGGATACTGCTCCTTCTAACATAGTTAGAAGTTCGAGCACGTCCCGCTCCTCGCGCCGTCCGCCCCTGCCACCCACTACTCCAGCAGAAGGAGGAAAGGCAAAGAGGTGCTAGTTGTTGAGCAGTACGGCAACGGTGGTGGCGCCAAGGAAGCCAAAGCTGGTGACTCCGGCAAGGAGGTTGCCGCGGAGGTGGCGGTTGCCGACAAGCAGGACGGCACCAACAAGCAGTATTGCAAGATCCACCGCACCAAGGGCCATGATCTCCAGAACTGTAAGAAAGTCGAGCAGCTTGTTGAGCAACAGAAAGCTGAATACGAGCGGAGCGACAAGGAGAAGGCCCAGGAAGGTGCTGGGGGATCCGGCAAGAAACGTCCCGGCCGAGGAGGACGACGTGGCAAGGCCAAGCAGCGGCAAGGAAACAGACCTCCCCGCGGCCGCGACAAGGAAGAAGATGACAACGATGATGAAGACATGGATGACGAGGAGACTGATGAGCAGGAGTTCCAGAAAGCCACAGAGGTCCTGTGCGTTGACGGTGGTGCTTCTCTGCATACCTCGCACCGTCAGCTCAAGCAGTGGGTGCGGGAAGTTAATGCAGCAGAACCACCCATCGAGTCACGCAAGCCTCTGAAATGGTCCGGCACGCCTATCATCTTTGATATTGAGGACCACCCGGATCGCATAACTGTGGTCGGGTGCTTGCCGATGTTGGTTTCACCAACAATCTGCAACCTCAAGGTCACTAAGATGCTAGTTGACGGCGGGGCCGGCTTGAACCTGATCTCCTCCGCGGTGCTCCAGAAACTCCAGATCCCCGACATCGGGAAGGAGCAGGCCGAAGGGAAAGATCACGTTGCCGGTAACATTTGGCAGCGAACTGAACTTCAGGACTGAGAGGGTCACATTTGATGTTGCCAACTTTCCATTACCTTACAATGGAATCCTTGGCCGTCCGGCACTCGCCAAGTTCATGGCAGCCTCTCACTATGCGTACAACGTACTGAAAATGCCAGGCCCGATAAGTGTCATCTCTGTCCCTGGCGACAACAAGGATGCTCTTATCTGTGCCGACAAGATCTACCGAGAAGCAGCAGCCGCAGCAGAACGCAAGACACTTGCCGCTGAAGCTCCCGGGGGGAAGAAGAAGACCAAGTCCGGCAAGAGCTCTGATGCCCACTCCGGCAAGCGCACCTCTTCGGAGTGTTGCGCTACCGTCGAGGACGCACCATCGAGCTCCACCGGCAAGTGTAAGAAGGCAATGGCAGCTCCACCTGAGACCAAGAAGGTGTCCGCCAAGGAGGATGGCGCTGGTGGTACCTTCACCATCAGCGCCACTCTTGACCCCAAATAGGAAAGCGCGCTCGTTGCTTTCCTGCGGGCGAATGTCGACGTGTTTGCATGGCAACCGTCTGATATCCCCGGTGTTCCCAGGAAAGTAATTGAGCACCACCTTGCCGTCTGTCCTCATGCACGGCCCGTCAAGCAGAGAGTCAGGAAGCAGGCAGTGGAGCGCCAAGAGTTCATCGCAGAAGAAATCAAGAAGTTGGAAGCAGCAGGCCTTGTCAGAGGAGTGCTCCATCCCACGTGGTTGGCCAATCCTGTTATTGTGCGCAAGGCTAACGGGAAATGGAGACTTTGCATTGACTTCACTGAAGTTAATAAAGCTTGTCCCAAAGACCCATTTCCCTTGCCGCGCATTGACCAGATTGTTGACTCCACAGCCGGATGTGATTTGCTTTCATTTCTTGATGCATACTCAGGATACCATCAGATCTTCATGGCAGAAGAGGATGAAGACAAAACCGCATTTATCACCCAGTGTGGCACGTACTGCTTCGTACGGATGCCTTTCGGTTTGAAGAATGCTGGTTCAACATTCGCAAGGGTAGTCCACCACGCTTTTGAGCCGCAAATGCATAGAAATGTGGAAGCTTACATGGATGACATAGTGGTCAAGAGTAAGAACAGGGCGACCCTGATTCAAGATTTAGACGAGACATTTGCAAATCTGCGCAAGATCAACCTCAAGCTTAACCCCGAGAAGTGCCTGTTTGGAGTCCCTTCCGGCAAGCTTCTCGGGTTCTTCGTGTCTCAGCGGGGAATTGAAGCCAATCCCGACAAGATCAAGGCCATTGAGCAGATGGAAGCACCAAAGCGCGTCAAGGATGTACGAAGGCTTGCCGGTTGCGTGGCTGCTCTCAGCAGGTTTATCTCTAGATCTGCTGAGCGCGCCCTGCCATTTTTCAAAATTTTAAAAAAGGCAGGTCCAATGAAATGGACTCCGGAGGCGGAGGCTGCGCTGCAGGACTTGAAGAGATACCTGTCCTCCACTCCAACACTTGTCGCACCTAAGCCGCAAGAGAAGTTGCTGCTGTATATAGCGGCAACCAATCAAGTGGTTAGTGCTGCGTTAGTGGCGGAGAGAGAGGCAGATGATGAGCCAGCAACCACGGCAGATGCATCCAGCGACAAGCAGGGGGCTTCACCGACAAGCTCAGGTCCCGACAAAGATGGATCTGCGCAGGAGCATGATAAGATGCAGAAGACAATGGTGCAGCGTCCAGTTTACTTTGTCAGTTCCCTTCTGCAGGGGGCTAGATCAAGGTACTCTGGTGTGCAGAAGTTGCTTTTCGGCCTCCTCATGGCCTCGAGAAAGCTGCGCCATTACTTCCAAGCACATGAAATCACAGTCGTCACTCGCTTTCCGCTGAAGAGGATACTGCAAAATCCAGAAGCAACAGGCAGGATTGTCGAGTGGGCGCTGGAACTGTCAAGCTTTGGCCTCAAGTTTGAGAGCACTTCAACTATCCAAAGCAGAGCATTGGCAGAGTTCATAGCAGAGTGGACGCCAACCCCAGATGAAGAAATTCCAGAGACGAGCATCCCCGTCAAAGAGGCAAGCAGAGAGTGGCTGATGTACTTTGATGGTGCCTTCTCGCTGCAAGGCGCTGGTGCGGGCGTGCTGCTTGTCGCACCCACCGGAGAGCACCTCAAATACGTAGTCCAGATGCACTTTCCCAAGGAGCAAGCAACCAACAATACTGCAGAGTATGAAGGATTGCTTGCCGGTCTCAGAATCGCAGCAGACCTTGGGATCAAGAAGCTCATTGTCAGGGGTGACTCACAGCTTGTCGTCCGCCAAGTGAACAAGAACTACCAGAGTCCATTGATGGAAGCATATGTTGATGAAGTGAGGAAGCTAGAAGAGCACTTTGACGGCCTACAGATGGAACATATCCCGAGAGATCAGAATGACATTGCTGATGGCCTGTCAAAGTGCGCCGCACTAAAGTTACCTGTGGAACCAGGGATCTTTGTGCTCAGGTTGACTCAACCATCCGTAACATCCTCAACTGGACAAAGCAAGAAGAGGAAGTTGGTTTCTGGCGACTACTTTCCGGTAGAGCTCCCCGAAGCCGCCGCCAAGAAAGTCCCGAAGATCAACACCAAGAATGCTGAGGGGCAGTCTGCTCCGGCAAACCTTATGGTTTGTTCTGTTGAAGCAGACGCTCCCGACAAGTTTGGTCCGGCAAGCTTGCCGGGGAACATCAAGCTCCGGCAGGGCCGCAAGTCCTTGCCGTAGAAGCGGATGTTCCCACAGCAGCAGATGTGCCTTTAGTCCTTGTTGTCGAGCCACAAGCTCCAGCATGGGCACAACAGATTGTCCATTTCCTTCAGACAGGAGAACTTCCCGAAGAGCAAGAAGAAGCGGAAAGAGTAGCCCGGCAGTCAAGTATGTACCGGTTTGTCGATAGCATACTGTACAGAAGAAGACTCAACGGTGTGAAATTGAAGTGTATTTGCCGGGAAGATGGACAAAAGTTGTTGGCAGAGATACATGGAGGCATATGTGGCCACCACATAGGCGCAAGGGCACTTGCCGGCAAAGCTTTCCGGCAAGGCTTCTTTTGGCCGACAGCCCTCCAGGATGCAACTGCACAAGTAACCAAGTGTGAAGCGTGCCAGTTCCACTCCAAACAGATACACCAGCCAGCTCAAACTCTCCAGACGATCCCTTTATCCTGGCCATTTTCGGTCTGGGGGCTCGATATCCTCGGCCCTTTCCCCCGAGCTGTCGGGGGCTTTGAGTACTTGTACATCGCAATCGACAAGTTCACAAAGTGGCCGGAAGTGCAGCCAGTGAGGAAGGTGACAGCACAGTCAGCAGTCAAGTTCTTCAGGTCAATTGTTTGCCGTTTCGGGATCCCTAACAGGATCATCACCGACAACGGCACACAATTCACGAGCCGCACCTTCATGCAGTACGTCCAAGACCTTGGCGCCAAGGTCTGCTTCGCTTCTGTTGCTCATCCGAGAAGCAACGGTCAAGCAGAGAGGGCAAATGCTGAAGTGCTGCGCGGGCTCAAGACCAGAACTTTCGGCAGGTTGCGCAAGTGCGGAAGAAACTGGATCGAGGAGCTGCCGGTGGTTCTTTGGTCGATCAGAACGACGCCAAATCGAGCCACTGGCCAGACACCTTTTGCTCTAGTCTACGGAGTAGAGGCAGTTCTCCCTGCGGAACTCGTATACGGATCGCCTCGAGTGCTTGCTTATGATGAGTTTGAGCAAGAACAGCTGCGACAAGACGATGCACTGCTCCTTGAGGAAGATCGTCTTCAGGCTGCTATACGAGCTGCTCGATACCAGCAAGCTTTGCGCCGCTACCATAGCCGCAAAGTTAAGGCCAGAAGCTTCGAGGAAGGCAACCTTGTTCTTCGGCGTGTTCAGTCCGCCAAGAATTCCAACAAGTTGACGCCGAAGTGGGAAGGCCCTTATCGGGTGAGACGAGTCACAAGGCCCGGCGCTGTCCGCCTTGAGACCGAAGATGACATTCCGGTGAGCAACTCCTGGAACATAGAACATCTTCGTAAGTTTTTCCCGTAGGGCGCGGTTGCCGGAACCCCGTTCCGGCAACCACCTTTTGTACAAGTCTTGCCGCTGTTGCATGTAATCCTTTGTACAAAGCCGGGTGCAGATCCCGTGCATAAAAAGAACCCCATGTGCTCCGCACAACTTGTCCATTTCATGCATTAGTTTCTTTCTCGCATGCGTTATCTGACACTTTGTGCAGCACCTACATCCGGTAAGCAGTAACGAGCCGAAGGGCTCCATATCGTTATTTTCTCTTCTTTCTTCTTTTTCAACAAAGGAAAAGAAGGTTCCCTCGCACACATGTTTGACGGGGGGAAGGAGAAGATTGTGGTATGGACCAGGCGTCGTTCAAGCGAAGTCTTGCCTTGCGGGGAAGCAAACGACAGAAAAGCTAAATTGCCAAAGTTTGAGCAATCAGTTTTTAAATTTTTGAGTTATCTTCCTCGAACGACCCTGCTTTGCATGGAAAACCTGTGCGCGGAGGAACCAACTCGTGGCTAGTTGCGCCCTTACTTTGTTTCGAGTCCGCTCAACAGCTTAAGTGTGCTGCATCTAGTCGCGACAAGGTTTCTTGTCGGAAGCAGCGCCGCCAACAGGCTGCTGAAGTTCCGCACTCAGCGCTCGCGGCTCGGGTGCCTGCGCCGACAAGTTCCCTAGAAGCGTAGGGTAAAAACATACAAAGGAAGGAATCTAGTAGAGGAAATAACATAGCAATTGATAACAGAAATAAAGTTATATTACAAGATAACTTGTCGCAGCTCTAACAGAATGTTTTCATAACATGATTAGCAGCGGCAAGGGAAAAGAAGAAATGGACGGCCTAGTCTACGCGTCCGCCCTCGACCCTCTTGATCTCGCTCACCTTGTCCACAATGGGTGCGACAAGGGCCTTGAGTGCATCCAGATCGGCGTCAGGCGGCAAGGACCTGAGGACGTTGGTGAAGCTGAGGCCTGGATTGCGGAAGGCCACCTTCATCAGCACCTTCTGGAGAACCCCGGCGCAGATTTTGCGTGACTCGTCGGCCAGCTGCTTCGGGATCCTCTCCCGGAGCCGCTGGAGTGCCGTCGCCACGCCCTTGAAGAACAGGCTGAGCTTGACGCTAGGTTGAAGACTCTCGTCGAAAGGATACCCAAAGTCCTCCATCCCCAGCTGCGCCAGCTCCTCGTTGATGACTGCGGCAATGTTCACCAGACCCTCGGTCCAGTGCTCCATCGTGTCTCTGAACGAGTTCTGGGTAACTGCAATGCTCTCCAGCAGCACCGCGTCAGCCTTGACCTTCTCCGACAAGGTCTTCTCCCGCTCCTTGGCGGCCTCCAGCGTCTGCGTCAGCGTGGCCAGCTTCAGCTCCAGGTCTGCTTTGGAATCCTTGGCGGCGCTGAGCTCCTTGCCCCTCTCAGCGAGAAGACCTTGCAGCTCACCGTGGGCGGCAGCATCCTTCTCACGCTCACGCTTGAGCGCGGCAAGCTCCTCGCCGCTCTTCACAATGTCGGCCTCCAGCTGCGCCACCTTCTCCTCCAGCTCTTTCTTGGCGGCCTCTGCAATTGCCGCAGCGTCCTTTTCCTCCTTGAGCGCCCCGCCAAGTGCTTGCTCACGCTCGGCAAGCTGTTCCTCGTAGCTGTCGAGGTTGGCCTTCCGCTGCACTAGTTCACCTTCCCGCGCGGACTGCTTCTCGGCGGCCAGCCTTTGCTCCTCCTCAGCTTCGGCCTTCTCGAGAAGGAAGGCCATGCACTCCTCGTTGAGTCGCTCCCGCTCCTACGCCAGGGACCGGAGAGCTTCTCGATTGTGGCCCCGGAGCTCCTCTGCGCGCTTCTCCATGTCAACTCCCGCCTTCGCGACAAGCGCTTCCCGGGAAGCCAGCTTGGCTTGCCGGGCGCGGTAGAGTGACAGCAGCTTCCGCAGCAGCTGCTCCTCCTCAGGCTCGCCGCTGCTGCTGCTGGGCGCGTCGACCAATGACAGTCCAGCAGAGGCGAGCACCTCCCCGTCAAAAGTTTCTCCCTCGACCGGCGCCCTGGAGCTCGACGCCCAGGGTAGCTTGATGAAGATATTGTCGCCGGCCTTCAAGTAGGCACCGGGCTGGGGCTCCTCGGAGCCCGGCTCCGCAGAAGCGGCAGAGGGATCGGCGGTCAGCGCAGCGCCTGGTGCTCCTGCGGCCTCAGGGTCGTCAGTGCGGTCGCCTGACCCCTCGCCAGCTTCTGCAGTGGCAGCCCTGGCGGCCTCCTCGCCGGCGGTCTCATCAGCACCGGCCCTTTCCTCGCCGGCGCCCTCTGTCTCCATTGGCTCAGTAGCAGAGGGGTCTGAAGAACGAAGAAGGGAGAAAAATCAATCAAAAATCCAAGAGAAGAAAATCAGAAGAAGAAGAACCCAAGGGAAAGTTTTTGGACAAGTGAATTACCTGCGCCAAGATCTGCAGTTGCGGTCTTGGTCGCCGCAGGATCGACGGTGCTGTCCCTTGCCGGAGAGTTCTCCCTTGCCAGAGAGCGCTCCCTTACCGGGAACCCCTCCCTTGGCGGCGTAGTCGAAGCAGATGGCACTTCGGGACCAGCTTCCGTGCGCTCCTGATGTGGCTGCTCTGCTCCTACACAAATCAACAAGCAAGATATCAACAAAGGAAAAAGCACTCAAGCGCGCCCGGCAGCAGAAGGCTAAACTATGAACTTACGCTGGGGGCTGCTTTGAGGAGTGATTGCCGGGTCCGTCAATGTGGTCTCGGACCCGCCTCCTGCTGACACGATGGGGTCATCCTCGATGACAATCACCGCGGCCTTGGCCCTCTTCGCCGCTCTCTGGGCCAGCGTCCTGAAAAGAAAGGAGTCCAGATTGGAGCAAGTCAGATACAAGATATAAACAGCAAGATTGAAGAACTACAAGAGCACCAAAGAAACTTACTCTTCTTCCTCCTCGTCGGAGCTGAGCGCGGAAAGATCGAAGTCCGGCCCTCCTCCGGTGCGGCGAGGCGGAGGAGTAGGATCCCTTGCCCGCTTGGCGGGGGCGGTGGCGGTGGCCCGGGAAGATCCCGCTCCAGTTGCCGCTGTTGCGTGAGGCGCTCCCGCGGCAACATTGCTTGCCGCGGTAGAGCGCGTCGCACGGCTCGGCGGCTGTTGACCCGGCTGCCGCCCCGCTGCATCTCCGGCCCTGCGAAGGCGCCTTCTTGGCGGGGCCGGGGGCTCCACCTGCGGCAAGTTTTCTGAAGGATCGGGCTCCTCCTCGTCGGCTTCGCTCGGCTCGGCTTCGGAACCAGCAGGCTCCTCCTCGCCAATGAACTTCGCGCGCTCGGCAAGGTTTGCCGCCTCCGCAGCCTCCGCCTCCTCCATAGTGAACCCAAACACGCCCGCGGCAGCTGCGGCCGCAACCTCTTCCGCCCTAGTGGTGATGCGCTGCACCTCCTCGTCGGTGGTGTCACGGGTGAGGCTCTTCTGCTCGTCAGCGTGGACCGGCATTTCTTCCAAGTTGTCGAAGAACGCTTGCACGACGTCATCCGCAGGCTCTTGCCAAGTTGGAACGATTCCGTGTGAATCACACAACGGCATCATGGCGCGGATCCGGTCAAGCGAAGAATTGTTGCATAATGGGACAACGCCCCTCGGCAGCGTGAATGGGTGCTGGGGGTCACGTTTGAACAACTCCAGGAGCATTGCATCCAGCTCCAAGACAGTGAAGTTGTAGTTGAGGCCCGGCCGCAGCCTCATGATGTCCGCCGAGTTCTTGAATTCCCAGGCGGGCCTTCCCCTCTCCCGCAGGGGGCGATGCGGCGGCGGAGGAAATTTGCGCCTACAGCGCCTACAGTGAGCCCGGAAAGCCTGAGGCGAAGGATCCTAGTAATGGCGATCTTCAGCCTCTCGTCTTCCGGGGCCACGTTGCTCCAGTCATTGCCGTGCACTATTGGAGTTTGGCGCACGGCGGTGAAGGGCTGCAGATTCTCCTTGACAATCCAGCACCACTCCGCTCTCCACTCATCCCACTTGCTGCGGAGCTCACCCTCCAAGTACGCCTCCTTCTTGCCGATTCTCGAGATCCAGACGATCCCTCCGGCAAGCGGCTCTCCTCTCTCTACCCGAGGTATGAAGTAGTGGCGGAAAAGGGCAACACTGGGGTGGACTCCGACAAAGTTTTCGCACAAATGTGCGAAAACTGCCATGGTCAGAACGGCGTTGGGGGTGAAGTCAAGGAGGCGGAAGCCGTATGTGTTCATGATATCGCAGAAGAACTCCGAGAAGGGCGGGCAGAGCCTGCAATAGAAGAATAGCGCGAAGAATGGGTACCCGTTTGGAGCCAGCTCCGAAGCAGCGGCCGGGAGTACCCTCGTGCACGGATGCGCACGCGTCTCCGTCGCCCAAAAGAGGTAGAAGTACTCCCTCAGCTCCTGCACGCCGAGCTGAGGGGAGAAGATCGCCCGCTCCTTCCGCAGCACCGCGAGCCGCTGCGCCTCGGCCGACTTCACGCCCTTTCCCTTGTCGGCTTTCGGGGCCATGGTGGAGGTGGTGAGGAAGGTCGACGGCGTGGTGATGCTGGTGGCAATGGGGGCGGAGCGCTGCTCTCTCGGCTTCGAGAAGAAGGGGGGAGCGGCAGAGGTTCTTGAAGATGGAGTAGTAGCAACCAGCAAGGGGGAACGAACTGCCCCTGTTTCCTCTGCTTATAAAGAGGGACGGGGCGGACGTTTCTCCCTTCCGAATAAACAACCACCCACGATCTCTCCCACGATGCCGCATTCAACGCGTGCCGTTATGGGAGAGCGCGGTGGATATGGAGCGAGATTCGGTGTGTCCCAGTCCGCGTGTGCCCGTGCCCTGTCTTGGGCCTGGCCCAACAGCGCTCGGCACCGTGTCTGGCCCAGGCCCGGGGGCTCCTGTCGGTGTACTAGAATAGGGGTACCCTAGTACCCCGAACTTGTGCACGGGCAGTTGCAGCACCCCACGGCAAGGCTTGCCGGGCGAACGCCAAGATCCTCCAAGGTTCCCTTGGAGCCATTCAAGAACAAAGTATTTAAGCTCAGGAGACAAGGCCCCGGCAAGAAGAACTTGCCGGGAAGGCCAGCCAGGACACTCCAAGGAACTTGCCGCGACGCGCCTCACGCTCCGGCAAGGCAACAAGGCCCGGGCAAGAGGAGCTTGCCGGGAAGACCAACCAAGGTACCTCGAGGCCCGCTAAGCAACAAGCCTCCGGACCCGACAAGATAACAGCAGCGGCAAGGCGCTTGCCGTGGCAGGCGGCCACTCTGTGCCCACGCTCCAGCGCGTCCACCAACATGTCGCTCTGGGGGCCTCTCCAGGCGCGCGTGGCGGGAGGCTGTGCAGCCAGCGGTACGCAGTGGCATGCGAAGCTGACAAGATCGCCGTCGTGGCGAACGGTGGCGCCCCTAACGGTCCTTTTCTGCACTGTTTGGGCGACTCAGACGGGCCTTTAATGCCCTTGTCCCCTGCCGTCAGGGTTAGGTAGGGTGCACTGTACAAGTAACTGTACCAACCACCCCACTTTTTACATTTGTACCCTTCTCTGCGTTGCCACCTGTCGGTGACCCCTTTAGCGTATAAAAGGAGGCCCATGCGCAACGTAGAGGGGGTTCGGTTCGGTTCGGTTCGACTCATTCGTAACCCAGAAAGACACTACGCTCTCGCGCTAGAGCAAGAACAGAATAGAACCAGACAAGCAGCAGTAGGAGTGTTATCTCTCCGGAGAGCTCCGAAGCTGGGTAAACTGCTCGTGTGCTTCGCCTCGATCTGCTCTTCGTGCGATCTCCGCCCCCCGCCGAACCGAAAGGGGCCCGGTCCGCCGGCCCCACAGGTGTTCGAGGATCAGTTTCCCCGACAAAGTTAACTTAAGAACTCCGGTTGGCAAAAAGAATCAAATCGAACGAAGCAACGAAAGACAAACAACAAAAGAAACAAGCTTCGTTTACTATTATGGATCTAGGGCAATTTTTACAGTGGCAAAAACTTGTTTGAGTTGGTTAAACGGAAAGAGGGTTTCGAGACGAAACTCCAGGCGCTTGAATCGCCTGATTTTGATAAACGAGCGAAAAGTTATACTAGAACGAAAAACAGATCGGGAATCGCGATCAGAAAAATCGTGGATTTAATCCGAGAAAAAGAAAACGATGAACAGATTAACGAACGGACGTTCGTTAACTGGATCTAATCGAAGAACGCGTTCGTTAAAACGAACGAACGAGCGAACGCTCGCTAAATAGATAAACCGGAAAACCGATCTATTAAAAAAACGAACTAAAAAAACCGAACGAAATCGACGGAAAACCGATCGGTTTCTCGAAAGAAAACCGGCGGCGTCGAGGTCAACCTCCAGCGGCGGCGGATCCGGCGGGCGGCGGCTCCAGTGGGGGCGGGTAGCGCGGTGGGCGGCGGCAATGGGCTAGGGCGGCGGGGCAGCGGCTAGGGTTTGGTGGGGGGTCCGGCTGGGCCTCCCCGGCTTATAAAGCCGGCCGGGCCAAGTGTCCAGGTCGGACACGGCCCGGTAAGTCGGTTGCGTTTTTTTAAATAGGTACGCTAAGAAAAAAACAAAAGGAATACTAAACGGACTCCAAAAATCCCGAAATAAATTTTCCCCGGCTTCTAAAATCGAGCCGCACATGATGAAAATTTATTTGGGGCCTAAATGCAATTTTGGAAAACACGCATTTTTCCTAAATTCAAATAAAATAGCAAATAAAACCAAAATAAAATCTTATTTGATTTTTTTATTAAATCCTCAGTATTTCTTTATTTTTGGGAAAGTCATTTTATTCCCTCTAATATTTTTGATAATAGAAATAATTGAAGATAAAATAAATAAAATCAAATGATCCTGTTTTCAAAATTTGAGAAAACTCAAATATGAAAATCAAGAAATCCCCAACTCTCTCCGAGGGTCCTTGAGTTGTGTAGAATTTTCTAGGATTAGCCAAAATGCAATAAAATATGATATGCTATGATGATCTAGTGTATAACATTCCAAATTGAAAATTTGGGATGTTACAAACCTACCCCCCTTAAGATGAATCTCGCCCTCGAGATTCGGGTTGGCTAGAAAATAGGTGAGGGTGGTCCTTTAGCAATTCTTCCTCTCGCTCCCAGGTGGCTTCATCCTCCGTGTGGTGGCTCCACTGAACTTTGCAAAACTTTATAACCTTGCTGCGGGTGACTCGACTGGCATATTCTAGAATCTTGGTTGGTTTCTCTTCATTGGTCATATCACTGTCCAACTGAATCACTTCCAACGGCACTGTATCTCTCAGCGGTATATCAACCATCTCTGCATAGCACTTCTTCAACTGGGAAACGTGGAACATATCGTGAACTCCTGACAATCCTTCGGGCAATTCCAACTTGTAGGCTCAAAAATTTTGTATGGGCCTACAAAACATGGCGCTAACTTTCCCTTAACTCCAAAGCGCTTAACTCCTCGAAGTGGAGATACTCGAAGATAAACTCGGTCTCCGACTTCATAAACTGTCTCCTTGCGTTTAGAATCTGCGTAGCTCTTCTGCCTGGATTGAGCTACCTTGAGCCTATCGTGAATCAATTTCACTTTCTGTTTAGACTCCTTAATCAGATCTGGTCCAAACAACTGGCGGTCTCCAACTTCATCCCACGATAATGGGGTCCTGCACCTCCTTCCGTACAAGGCTTCGAAAGGGGCCATCTTTAAACTGGATTGATAGTTTTGTTGTAAGAGAACTCTGCATATGGCAAATTCTCGTCCCAACTAGATCCATAATCTAGCGCACAAGCTCTCAGCATATCCTCCAAAATCTGATTGACTCTCTCGGTCTATCCATCTGTCTGAGGATGGAAAGTTGTACTGAATTCTAGCCTGGTACCCAAAGTTTCATGCAACTGATTCTAGAACTTTGAGGTAAATTGGGTTCCTCTATCTGATACAATGCTCCTTGGAACTCCATGCAAACAGACGATCTTGGTCATGTATATCTTTGCCAACTTTGCACTAGTATAGGTAGTCTTCACTGGAATGAAATGAGCTACCTTTGTCAAACGATCGACTACAACCCATATCGAGTCATAGCCTGAATGAGTTCTGGGTAAACCCGTAATAAAATCCATGCCTAACTTATCCCACTTCCATTCGGGTATCGGTAATGGCTGCAGCAATCCTGCTGGCTTCTGATGCTCTGCCTTCACTTTCTGACATACCTCACAAACTGCTACATACTCCGCAATATCCTTCTTCATTCCGGTCCACCAGAAAGTATCCTTCAAATCCAAATACATCTTAGTATTTCCTGGGTGAATCAAATATGGTGAATCATGGGCCTCTTGCAGAATTAACTTCCTGATCTCCGAATCATTAGGCACATAAACACGGTCTTCAAACCATAAGGTATCGTGCTCATCTTCACGAAATCCCTTAGCTTTTCCTTTGCTCATTTTCTCCTTTATAGAGGCAATCTCCTTGTCACTCTTCTGGGCTTCTCTGATCTTATCCATCAAAGTAGACTGAATCTCCAATGCTGCTATATAGCCTCTTGGAACTATTTCCAAACATAGCTCTCGAAGATTTTTAGCTAACTCCCTTGGTAAATCTCCCGTCATTAAGGTGTTGACATGGCTTTTATGGATCAACGCGTCAGCTACTACGTTGGCCTTTCTAGGCTGATAATGCAATCTCATATCATAATCCTTGATGAGCTCCAACCATCTCCTTTGCCTGAGATTCAACTCCTTCTGCGTGAAAATATACTTCAAACTCTTGTGATCCGTGTACACCTCACAATGGTTTCCAATGAGAAAGTGTCTCCAGGTTTTCAATGCATGCACTACGGCTGCTAACTCCAAATCATGCATAGCATAATTTAACTCATGAGGCTTAAGCTGTCATGAGGCATATGAAACAACTCTTCCTTCCTGCATAAGTACTGCTCCAAGTCCTCGACGTGAAGCGTCGCAATACACCTCATAATCCTTGGTCTGATCCGGCAAAATCAACACAGGTGATGTAACCAAATGTTTCTTTAACTCCTGGAAACTAGCCTCACATTCCTCAGTCCATGTGAACTTGGTATCCTTTTTCAACAACTCCGTCATAGGCTTCGCAATCTTTGAGAAATTCTCAATAAACCTCCGGTAGTATCCTGCTAGTCCAAGAAAACTCCGAATCTCTCCAACTGTTGTTGGGGCTTCCCAATTTGTCACGGTATCAACCTTAGTGGGATCTACTGCTATACCTTCTTCGGATATAACGTGTCCGAGAAATCCAACTTCCTTTAACCAAAACTCACATTTGCTAAACTTGGCATATAACTGATGTTCTCTGAGCTTACCAAGTACCAAACTCAAATGCTCCTTATGCTCTTCTTCATTCTTCGAGTAAACCAGGATATCATCAATGAACACCACGATGAACTTATCCAAAAACTCCATTAATACTTTGTTCATCATGTTCATAAAATATGCAGGTGCGTTAGTCAGACCAAATGACATAACGGTATACTCGGACAACCCATACCTGGTGGTAAAGGCCGTCTTAGGTATATCCTGTTCTCGAATCTTCAACTGATGGTATCCTGATCGCAGATCGATCTTGGAAAATACCTTAGCTCCTTGCAATCGATCAAACAGATCATTGATCATTGGTAGTGAGTACTTGTTCTTGATGGTACTTCATTCAATCCTCGATAATCAACAACCATCCTTAACGATCCATCCTTCTTCTCCACTAGAAGTACTGGCGATCCCCAAGGCGCAGAACTTGGGCGAATATATCCTTTATCGAGTAACTCCTTAATCTGCTTCTTAATCTCCACCAAATCCTTTGCGGGCATCCTATATGGTCTCTTTGATATTGGCCCTGTGCCTGGCAAAAGTTCAATCAAAAACTCAATATCTCTATCCGGTGGCATGCCTGGCAACTCCTCTGGAAATACATCAGGGAAATCCTTCACCACTGGTACTTCCTCCTGCACAACTCCTGTCAAACAATTTACTTGAGTCCTCTTTGGCACATGTCGAGATACATACTTGATCTTCTCCCTGCTGGGGTGGTAAGCAAGATCGACTTACTGGCGCAATCGATGTTTCCTCCATACATCGACAGCCAATCCATACCCAGAATTACATCCAATCCTTGTGATTCCAAAATGATTAAATCCGAGGGAAACACATGCCTACCTATACTCAATGGCACTTGAAAACATCCTTGACTAGCCATATACTCCGCTCCTGGTGAGCTTACTAACATAGGTGTTCTAAGAACTTTGGTGGGCATATTATACTTATCCACAAATCCCCTTGATATGTATGAATGCAATGCACCAGTATCGAAAAGAACGAGTGCAGTAAATGACTTAACCAAAAACTTACTGATTACAGCATCCGGCTGCTCTTCAACCTCCTCCACGTTAACGTGGTTCACCTGTCCCCTATTGAAAGGGTTCGGCTTCTTCCTAGAGCTTCCATTGCCATTTCCATTCTGGGATTCAGGACATTCATGAGCATAATGTCCGGTCTTCTGGCACTTGAAACAAGTGACTTGGCTCAGGTCTCTCTTGGCTGGGGTTGATGGGTTGGTGCAGTTCTGGCCATTGCTTCCTCCATTCCCATTACCATTCTTGGTGTCATTGTGATTGTGCGAGCTACCTCCTCCATGGGTATGCTGAAAATGTCCTCCCGGTCTAGGGGTAAAATGTGGCTTCTGCTGAGCTCCTTAATTGTACTTCCCTTGTCCACACTTCCTCTTGCGGGTCTCAATCTGCTGCTGCTTCCCTTCAATCATAAGAGCACGGTCTACCAACTCCTGGTAGTTGTTGAAGGTTGCTACCATCAACTGCATGCTCAACTCATCATTCAGTCCTTCCAGAAACTTTTCCTGCTTAGCTGCATCCGTAGCTACGCCATCTGGGGCATAACGTGCTAACTTACTAAAGTCCTCCACATACTAGCCAATTGTCCTTCCTCCTTGGCGCAAGTTGCGGAACTCTCGCTTCTTCATGGCCATAGGTCCTGCTGAAACATGGGCAGTACGAAAAGCTTGCTGAAACTGGTCCCACGTGACAGTGTCGACAGGGAAAGTGGCTGTGAAATTCTCCCACCATGATGATGCGGGTCCTTCAAGCTGATGCACGGCAAACTTCACCTTTTTCGCATCTGTGCATCCTGCGGTGGTCAACTCCCTTGTTGTCTTATGGAGCCAATCATCTGCTACTATCAGCTAGGTGCTACTAGAGAACACCGGCGGATTCAGCTTAAGAAAACGGGCTAAGTGATCAACAGGTGGTGGTGGTGGTGGGTTATTTTTGTTGTTCCCCTGATTCTGATTCTGGACTAGCAACTGCATCAATGTGTTCTGCTGCTGGATCAACTGGGTGAGCTCCGATGGGAAGGTAAATCCGGGGTCACGTCTCGGAGGCATCTGAGGGTTTAGAAAAGATGAGATTTAAGAATAGAGAGGGGTCTAAAGAGAAAACACTACCCATATGCACATGAGGCAAAAGCAAACAATTCACTTCAATCAATCAAACAAGGCATACTATCGATCTAACTATCGCAAAAGTGCTCGGGCTACTATATTTACATGGTGGACTACTACTACTAATGGATGGTCTACTAGAAATATTCTTCGGTTGCAGATTCCATGATATCTGCTCCAGCTTCATCAACATAGTCATCATCGCTATCATCTGGATCCGAGTCGGTGTCGTCGATGATGATGTAGTCTTCCAGGCGAATCTCCTTGGGTTCTTCGTCTTCTTATACTGGTGTAGGGCCTCCCATGAATATTCCGATCTTCTTGATCAGGTCGTCATTCTTCTCCACTAGTACCTCAATTTCCTGTTCATAATCTTCACGCATAGCCTTCAGTTCTTCCTCCAGTTCCTTGATTCTTGTCCTCGCCTTCTTCAGATCTATCATGTCTGCGCACATTTGGTTCTCCTAGATAAAAGCTGCAACTGATCTATCCTTCCTGGTGTTGATCATCTCCCAGTGCTCATCTCGGCGCCCACAAATCTGGTAGATAGTATCCTTGAGATCATTGCGGTAAACTTCTCCAATGCGTCCCATGGCGATGTGAGCTGCCATGCTCTTTCCTAGATTCCAAGTTGGTGCATCAAAAGAAAACTCTATGGGCTCAGTGACTGGCATGAACGTCCTTCCTGGAACTTGAACTTGAATCATCCAGCGCTCTTCTTCAGGTAGAGTGGCGTTGTAGGTCCCGGTGAAGCTTGGTACTCCTATGTTCAGGTATCTAGTGACTTCCTTCAAGTGGCGTCCAAAGGGTGTTTCTTCATCCGGTTGCGTGAACTTATTCCTTGCATCCGCCATCCTAAAAGAGTAGAAAAGATGAGAGGTCAGAATGAGAAGAGAGTGAGTAGTGATCTAGATCTTTTAGCTTAGTGGTCGTGTCCTACAGTCAGCGTGTGCTCTGATACCATCTTGTAGCGACTAGACCACAAACGGTCCAATCTCTGTGCTCAGGTGTCATCCCTGGATCAGTAATGCTGACACCAACAGTACTTGAAGGATTTATAACAGAGTAGCAATCACACACTTATTACATCGAGAGTCTCAAAAGAGAACTTACTACAATAAATATGGCTTAAGGCCATCTAATAACGATAACAGCGGAAGGCTAGGAAGATAAGTGAGTCCATCAACTCCAACGGCATCATTGAGTATAGAACCACGACCTAAAAGCACCTTAATCGTCATCTGAAAAGTCTGCAACATTAACGTTGCAGCCCGAAACGGGTCAGCACATGGAATATGCTGGCAATGTAACACATAGAGAGCAATGAAAGAATAAGTCTATACTACATGCATATTTGGCTGGTGGAAAGCTCTATGGTCACAGTTTTTTTGCGTAAAGCCAATTTTTCCCTACTGCAAAGGAATATAAATTTTATTTAACTATCATGGTGGTTGTTAAACATTGAGAATGGTTGACAGCATTCTCAATCCCAATTAAACATCATCATTAAACAAAACTCAACAAAATTTATTTTAGAGTAACATGATGAGATTCACATGATAATCCAGGTACTAGATACTCAAGATGTTCATAACTGGGGACACGGCTAACCATGATTAGTTTATACACTCTGCAGAGGTTTGTGCACTTTTCCCCACAAGACTCGATCGCCTCCGTTTGATTTCTCGCACTACATGATGTTTGAGAAATGGATGACCAAGACATAGTCTTTCAGAAGCGCTAGCACCTTACGATCGGGTAGACCGTTACACCTACTTTCCCCTACATCTGCTAGTCTACCACTGTAAGAGTTCGCACGACTTAATCAACTATGCTAGAGCCCATATTAGCTTGTGGCTGCACATGGAAGTTTCTAGCATGAATAATCTCATGATCCCTTTGAGCCTGGGTGGCGGTCCAAAAAAAGAAACAGGCAACCGCTGGAATACCCGGGTGCCTCAATCCACCCAGATGTGTTTTTAAGTTGCCACCTTAAATAAACCATTAATTTAACAATCTCACATCTGTCATGGATTTCACTCACCCAATCCACGTCTACTAGCATAGCATGGCATAATAAGCAAACGTAGAAGTAACTCCCAAAGGTTTGATAATAACAGGTAATAGGTACTACCTCATCTACTCCCCAAACCCACAATTTAATTAGATCCTAATCATGCAATGTGTGAGGGTTGATCTAATGCAATAAAAACTGGGAAGTAGGAGGTATGATCAAAGTGTTACTTGCCTTGCTGATGATCCGCGAAACCTAGCGATTCGAAGTAGCAAGCGGCGCACTCTGGGTACTCTATCGCAAACAAACAAGCATACAATAAGTACTCAACTAATGCACAGGTAAAACTCGAATAAGAGATCTAACCAGAAAGTTCAACTTAAGAACTCCGGTTGGCAAAAAGAATCAAATCGAATGAAGCAACGAAAGACAAACGACAAAAGAAACAAGCTTCGTTTACTATTCTGGATCTAGGGCAATTTTTACAGTGGCAAAAACTTGTTTGAGTTGGTTAAACGGAAAGAGGGTTTTGAGACGAAACTCCAGGTGCTTGAATCGCCTGATTCTGATAAACGAGCGAAAAGTTATACTAGAACAAAAAACGGATCGGGAATCACGATCGGAAAAATCACGGATTTAATCCAAGAAAAAGAAAATGACGAACAGATTAACGAACGGACGTTCGCTAACTAGATCTAATCGAAGAACACATTCGTTAAAACAAACGAACGAGCGAACGCTCGCTAAATAGATAAACCGGAAAACCCGATTTATTAAAAAAACAAACTAAAAAACCGAACGAAACCGACGGAAAACTGATCGGTTTCTCGAAAGAAAACCGGCGGTGGCGAGGTCAACTTCCGGCGGCGGCGGATCAGGCAGGCGGCGGCTCCGTCGGCAGCGGCGGGGCGCGGCGCGACGGGTGGCGGCGGCGGGCTAGGGCGGCGGGGCGCGGCTAGGGTTTGGTGGGGGGTCCGGCTGGGCCTCCCCGGCTTATAAAGCCGGCCGGGCGAAGTGTCCAGGTCGGACATGGCCCGGTAAGTCGGTTGCAGTTTTTTTAAAATAGTTACGCTCAAAAAAAAAACAAAAGGAATACTAAACGGACTCCAAAAATCCTGAAATAAATTTTCCCCAGCTTCTAAAATCGAGCCGCACAGGATAAACATTTATTTGGGGCCTAAATGCAATTTTGAAAAATGCGCATTTTTCCTAAATTCAAATAAAATAGCAAATAAAACCAAAATAAAATCTTATTTGATTTTTTTATTAAATCCTCAGTATTTCTTTATTTTTGGGAAAGTCATTTTATTCCCTCTCTCATATTTTGATAATAGAAATAATTGAAGATAAAATAAATAAAATCAAATGATCCTGTTTTCAAAATTTGAGAAAACTCAAATATGAAAATCAAGAAATCCCCAACTCTCTCCGAGGGTCCTTGAGTTGCGTAGAATTTTCTAGGATCAGCCAAAATGCAATAAAATATGATATGCAATGATGATCTAGTATATAACTTTCCAAATTGAAAATTTGGGATGTTACAAAAAGTTTCACGGTGTTTGGACAAATTTGGGATGTTACAAAAAGTTTCGCGGTGTTTGGACTCCGTTTGACATTGATTTCCTGCGATGTAAAAAACAAGCAAAGAACAGCAATTGGCACTAGGTCAACAAGTTAGTCCCAAAAAATGATACAAAGTTGCTATAAAATGATTGTAAAACATCCACGAATGATAATATAACAACATGAATACTTCATAAATTATAGATACGTCGGATAAGTGAAGCACATAGACTAAAACTACTTAGGTCAAAAGATATAAGTGAAGCACATAGAGTATTTTATCAAATTTTAATTCATGTATGGCTCTCTCAAAAGGTGTGTACAGGAAGGATGATTGTGGCATACTAAGACACAAAGACACAAATAATACAAGACACTCCAAGCAAAACACATATCATGTTGGTGAATAAAAATATAGCTCCAAGTAAGTTACCGATGGAAGTGGACGAAAGAGGGGATGCCTTCCGGGGCACCCCAAAGCTTTGACTTCTTGGTGTCCTTGGATTATCTTGGGGGTGCCATGGGCATCCCCAAGCTTAGGCTCTTTCCACTCCTTGTTCCATGATCCATCAAAAGAATTCACCCAAAACTTGAAAACTTCACGACACAAAACTAAAATAGAAAACTCGTGAGCTCTGTTAGCGAAAAAACAAAAGACCACTTCAAGGTACTGTAATGAACTCATTCTTTATTTATATTGGTTTTAAACCTACTGTATTCCAACTTCTCTATGGATTATAAACTATTTTACTAGCCATAGATTCATCAAAATAAGCAAACAACACACGAAAAAACAGAATCTGTCAAAAACAGAACAATCTGTAGTGATCTATAGCTAGCGCAAGATCTGGAACCCCAAAAATTTTAAAATAAATTGATGGACGTGAGTAATTTATCTATTAATCATCTTAAAAAAGAATTAACTAAATAGCACTCTTCAAGTAAAAATGACAGAAGTTTTCGTGAGCGCTAAAGTTTCTGTTTTTTACAGCAAGTTCAACAAGACTTTCCCCAAGTCTTCCAAACGGTTCTACTTGGCACAAACACTAATTAAACACAAAAAACACAACCAAAACAGAGTCTAAATAATTTATTTATTAAATAACAGCAAAGAAAAATATTGGGTTGTCTCCCAACAAGCGCTTTTCTTTAAAACCTTATAGCTAGGCATTGATAATTTTAATGATGCTCACATGAAAGACAAGAATTGAAGCACAAAAGGAGCATCATAAAGCATGTGACAAACACATCTAAGTATAACATACTTCCTATGCATAGGCATCTTATAGGCAAACAAATTATCAAGGCAAGCAAACACTAGCATATGCAAGGAGGAGGAAAGAAACAATAGCAATCTCAACATAACAAGAGGTAATTTAGTAACATGAAAATTTCTACAACCATATTTTCCTCTCTCATAGTAATTACATGTAGGATCATAAGCGAATTCAACAATATAGCTATCACATAAAATATTCTCAACATGATCCACATGCATGCAAAGTTGGCACTTTTCCGAAATAGTGGGATTAACATTAACTAAATTCATGACCTTCCCAAACGCACTTTCAATATTATTGCAAACATTATAATCAATCTCATATTCATCATGGGGTTTAAATAAATTTTCAAGATCAAAAGAAGAATCACCCCAATCATGATCATTGCAACAAGTAGAGGACATAACAAAACTAGCATCCCCAAGCTTAGGGTTTTGCATATTATTAGCAGAATTGTCATTAATAGAATTTATAATAACATCATCGCAATCATGCTTTTTATTAAAAGATCTATCGTGAATCACTTCATAACATACTTCGTCGCAATTTTCAGATTCACGAATTTCAAGCAAAACTTCATAAAGATAATCTAATGCACTAAACTCACTAGAAATTCATTCAACATAACTGGATCTCTTAAAAAGATTAGCAAGTGGATGAGGATCCATAAATCTTAGGTTCTATGTTTAGTAATAAATAAATGACTATTCCAACCATACGAGCAAACAAAAAGCAAATGGGCCAGAAATGGCAAATAGAGAAAGAGGATAGAGAGAGAGGGCGAATAAAACGGCAAGGGTGAATTGGGGGAGAGGAAAACGAGAGGCAAATGTCAAATAATGTAATGTGAGAGATAGGGATTGTGATGGGTACTTGGTATATTGACATTTTGCGTAGACCCCCGGCAACGGCGCCAGAAATCCTTCTTGCTGCGTCTTGAGCTTGCGTTGGTTTTCCCCGAAGAGGAAGGGATGATGCAGCAGAGTAGTGTAAGTATTGCCCTCAGTTTTTGAGAACCAAGGTATCAATCCAGTAGGAGCCCACGCTCTAGTCCCTCGTACCTGCACAAAGCGATAGCTACTCGCAACCAACGCGATTAGGGGTTGTCCAGCCCTTCACGATCACTTAGGAGAGTGAGATCTGATAGATATAATATTTTTGGTATTTTTGATATAAAGATGCAAAGTAAAAAGTAAAGGCAAAGTAAAAAAGCAAAACAATATTAAAGTGATGGAGATTGATATGATGAGAATAGACCCGGGGCCATAGATTTCACTAGTGGCTTCTCTCAAGAGCATAAATATTCTACGGTGGGTGAACAAATTACTGTTGAGCAATTGATAGAATTGAGCATAATTATGAGAATATCTAGGCATGATCATGTATATAGGCATCACGTCTGTGACAAGTAGATCGAAACGATTCTGCATCTACTACTATTACTCCACTCATCGACCGCTATCTAGCATGCATCTAGAGTATTAAGTTAAAAACAGAGTAACGCCTTAATTAAGCAAGATGATATGATGTAGAGAGATAAATTCATGCAATATGAAATAAACCCCATCTTGTTATCCTTGATGGCAACGATACAATACGTGCCTTGCTGCCCCTTCTGTCACTGGGTAAGGACACTGCAAGATCGAACCCAAAGCTAAGCACTTCTCCCGTGGCAAGAACTACCAATCTAGTTGGCCAAACCAAACGGATAATTCGAAGAGACTTGCAAAGATAACCAATCATACATAAAAGAATTCAAAAAAGGTTCAAATATTATTCATAGATAGACTTGATCATAAACCAACAATTCTTCGGTCTCAACAAACACACCGCAAAAAGAAGATTACATCGAATAGATCTCCACAAGAGAGGGGGAGAACTTTGTATTGAGATTCAAAGAGAGAGAAGAAGCCATCTAGCTACTAACTATGGACCCGAAGGTCTGAGGTAAACTACTCACACTTCATCGGAGAGGCTATCATGATGTAGAAGCCCTCCGTGATGAAGGCCCTCTTCCGGCGGAGCTCCGAAACAGGCCCCAAGATGGGATCTCGTGGATACAGAAAGTTGCGGCGGTGGAATTAGGTTTTTGGCTCCTGTTCTGCTCGTTTGGGGGTACGTTTGTATATATAGGAGGAAGGAGTACGTCGGTGGAGCACCGAGGGGCCCACGAGGCAGGGGGGCACGCCCTGGTGGGGGGGCGCCCCCACCCTCGTGACCTCCTCTTTGATCCCTTGTAGTAGGGTCCAAGTCTCCTGGATCACGTTCGGTGAGAAAATCACGTTCCCGAAGATTTTATTCCGTTTGGACTCCGTTTGATATTCCGTTTATCCGAAACACTGAAATAGGCAAAATAATAGCAATTCTGGGCTGGGCCTCCGGTTAATAGGTTAGTCCCTAAAATAATATAAAAGTGGAAAATAAAGACCAATATAGTCCAAAACAGTAGATAATATAGCATGGAGCAATCAAAAATTATAGATACGTTGGAGATGTATCAGGCATCCCCAAGCTTAATTCCTGCTCGTCCTCGAGTAGGTAAATGATAAAAAGAGAATTTTTGATGCGGAGTGCTACTTGGCATAATTTCAATGCAAATCTTCTTAATTGTGGTATGAATATTCAGATTAGAAAGATTCAAGACAAAAGTTTATATTGACATAGAAAATAATAATACTTCAAGCATACTAACAAAGCAATTATGTCTTCTCAAAATAACATGGCCAAAGAAAGTTATCCCTACAAAATCATATAGTCTGGCTATGCTCCATCTTCCCCACACAACGTATTTAAATCATGCACAACCCCGATGACAAGCCAAGCAATTGTTTCATACTCTAACTTTTTCAAAACTTTTTCAATCTTCACGCAATACATGAGCGTGAGCCATGGATATAGCACTATAGGTGGAATAGAATGGTGGTGGTGGAGAAGACAAAAAGGAGAAGATAGTCTCACATCAACTAGGCGTATCAACGGGCTATGGAGATGCCCATCAATAGATATCAATGTGAGTGAGTAGGGATTGCCATGCAACGGATGCACTAGAGCTATAAATGTATGAAAGCTCAACAAAAGAAACTAGTGGGTGTGCATCCAACTTGCTTGCTCACGAAGACCTAGGGAAATTTGAGGAAGCCCATCATTGGAATATACAAGCCAAGTTCTATAACGTAAGATTCCCACTAGTATATGAAAGTGACAACATATGAGACTCTCTATATGAAGAACATGGTGCTACTTTGAAGCACAATATATGAGACTCGATATATCATGGTGCTAATTTGAAGCACAAGTGTGGAAAAAAGGATAGTAGCATTGTCCCCTTTTTATTTTTATTTTTTTGGGCCTTCTTTTTTTTCTTTGGCCTTTCTCTTTTTTGGGGACAATGCTCTATTGAATGATGATCATCACACTTCTATTTATTTACAACTCGATGCTAAAACAAAGTATGACTCTATATGAATGCCTCCGGCGGTGTACCGGGATATGCAATGAATCAAGAGTGACAAGTATGAAAGAATTATGAACGGTGGCTTTGCCACAAATACTATGTCAACTACATGATCATGCTAAGCAATATGACAATGATGGATGTGTCATGACGAACTAGATGGTGGAAAGTTGCATGACAATATATCTCGGAATGGCTATGGAAATGCCATAATAGGTAGGTATGGTGGCTATTTTGAGGAAGGTATATGGTAGGTGTATGATACCAGTGAAAGTTGCGCGGTATTAGAGAGGCTAGAAGGGGTGGAAGGGTGGGAGTGCGTATGATCCATGGACTCAACATTATTCATAAAGAACTCATATACTTATTGCAAAAATTTAGAAGTTATCAAAGCAAAGTATTATGCGCATGCTCCTAGGGGGATAGATTGGTAGGAAAAAACCATCGCTCGTCCCCGACTGCCACTCATAAGGAAGACAATCAATAAATAAATCATGCTCCGACTTCATCACATAACGATTCACCATACGTGCATGCCACGGGAATCACAAACTTCAACACAAGTATTCTTTAAATTCACAACTGCTCAACTAGAATGACTTTAATATTATCACCTCCATATCTCAAAACAATTATCATGCTTAAATCTTTTCTTAGTATTCAACACACTCAAAAGAAGTTTCACAAATCTTGAATACCAAGCATATTATTATTAGGCAAATTACCATGCTATTAAGAGACTCTCAAATTAATTTAAGTGGAGCATGAGAGATCAATAGTTTATTTAAAACTAATCCACCACCATGCTCTAAAAGATTTAAGTGAAGCACATAGAGAAAAATTATCTAGCTCAAAAGATATAAGTGAAGCACATAGAGCAAAACTATCTAGCTCAAAAGATATAAGTGAAGCACAAAGAGCAAAACTACTTAGCTCAAAAGATATAAGTGAAGCACATAGAGTATTTTATCAAATTTTAATTCATGTATGGCTCTCTCAAAAGGTGTGTACAGCAAGGATGATTGTGGCATACTAAGACACAAAGACACAAATAATACAAGACGCTCCAAGCAAAACACATATCTTGTTGGTGAATAAAAATATAGCTCCAAGTAAATTACCGATGCAAGTGGACGAAAGAGGGGATGCCTTCCGAGGCATCCCCAAGCTTTGACTTCTTGGTGTCCTTCGATTATCTTGGGGGTGCCATGGGCATCCCCAAGCTTAGGCTATTGCCACTCCTTGTTCCATGATCCATCAAAAGAATTCACCCAAAACTTGAAAACTTCACAACACAAAACTCAAAATAGAAATCTCATGAGCTCCATTAGCGAAAGAAAACAAAAGACCACTTCAAGGTACTGTAATGAACTCATTCTTTATTTATATTGGTTTTAAACCTACTGTATTCCAACTTCTCTATGGATTATAAACTATTTTACTAGCCATAGATTCATCAAAATAAGCAAACAACACACGAAAAACAGAATCTGTCAAAAACAGAACAGTCTGTAGTAATCTGTAGCTAACGCAAGATCTGGAACCCCAAAAATTCTAAAATAAATTGCTGGACGTGAGGAATTTATCTATTAATCATCTGAAAAAATAATTAGCTAAATAGAATTCTTCAAATAAAAATGACAGCAGTTTTCTTGAGCGCTAAAGTTTCTGTTTTTTACAGCAAGTTCAACAAGACTTTCCCCAAGTCTTCCCAACGGTTCTACTTGGCACAAACACTAATTAAACACAAAAAACACAACCAAAACAGAGGCTAAATAATTTATTTATTAAATAACAGCAAATAAAAATATTGGGTTGTCTCCCAACAAGTGCTTTTCTTTAAAGCCTTATAGCTAGGCATTGATAATTTTAATGATGCTCACATGAAAGACAAGAATTGAAGCACAAAAGGAGCATCATAAAGCATGTGACAAACACATCTAAGTCTAACATACTTCCTATGCATATGCATCTTATAGGCAAACAAATTATCAAGGCAAGCAAACACTAGCATATGCAAGGAGGAGGAAAGAAACAATAGCAATCTCAACATAACAAGAGGTAATTTAGTAACATGAAAATTTCTACAACCATATTTTCCTCTCTCATAGTAATTACATGTAGGATCATAAGCAAATTCAACAATATAGCTATCACATAAAATATTCTCAACATGATCCACATGCATGCAAAGTTGGCACTTTTCCGAAATAGTGGGATTAACATTAACTAAATTCATGACCTTCCCAAACGCACTTTCAATATTATTGCAAACATTATAATCAATCTCATATTCATCATGGGGTTTAAATAAATTTTCAAGATCAAAAGAAGAATCACCCCAATCATGATCATTGCAACAAGTAGAGGACATAACAAAACTAGCATCCGCAAGCTTAGGGTTTTGCATATTATTAGCAGAATTGTCATTAATAGAATTTATAATAACATCATTGCAATCATGCTTTTTATTCAAAGATCTATCGTGAATCACTTCATAACATACTTCATCGCAATTTTCAGATTCACGAATTTCAAGCAAAACTTCATAAAGATAATCTAGTGCACAATACTCGATAGCAATTGGTTCAACATAACAAGATCTCTTAAAAAGATTAGCAAGTGGATGAGGATCCATAAATCTTAGGTTCTCTGTTTAGTAATAAATAAATGACTATTCCAACCATACGAGCAAACAAAAAGCAAACGGGCCAGAAAAGGCAAATAGAGAAAGAGGATAGAGAGAGAGGGTGAATAAAACGGCAAGGGTGAATTGGGGGGAGAGGAAAACGAGAGGCAAATGTCAAATAATGTAATGCGAGAGATAGGGATTGTGATGGGTACTTGGTACATTGACTTTTTGCGTAGACTCCCCGGCAACGGCGCCAGAAATCCTTCTTGCTACGTCTTGAGCTTGCGTTGGTTTTCCCCAAAGAGGAAGGGATGATGCAGCAGAGTAGCGTAAGTATTTCCCTCAGTTTTTGAGAACCAAGGTATCAATTCAGTAGGATCCCACACTCAAGTCCCTCGTACCTGCACAAAGCGATAGCTACTCGCAACCAACGCGATTAGGGGTTGTCCAGCCCTTCACGGCACTTACGAGAGTGAGATCTAATAGATATAATATTTTTGGTATTTTTGATATAAAGATGCAAAGTAAAAAGTAAAGGCAAAGTAAAAAGCAAAACAATATTAAAGTGATGGAGATTGATATGATGAGAATAGACCCGGGGGCCATAGGTTTCACTAGTGGCTTCTCTCAAGAGCATAAATATTCTACGGTGGGTGAACAAATTACTGTTGAGCAATTGACAGAATTGAGCATAATTATGAGAATATCTAGGCATGATCATGTATATAGGCATCACGTCCGTGACAAGTAGATCAAAACGATTTTACATCTACTACTATTACTCCACTCATCGACCGCTATCCAGCATGCATCTAGAGTATTAAGTTAAAAACAGAGTAACGCCTTAAGAAAGATGACATGATGTACAGAGATAAATTCATGCAATATGAAATAAACCCCATCTTGTTATCCTCGATGGCAACGATACAATACGTGCCTTGCTGCCCCTTTTGTCACTGGGTAAGGACACCGCAAGATCGAACCCAAAGCTAAGCACTTCTCCCATGGCAAGAACTACCAATCTAGTTGGCCAAACCAAACGGATAATTCGAAGAGACTTGCAAAGATAACCAATCATACATAAAAGAATTCAGAAAAGGTTCAAATATTATTCATAGATAGACTTGATCATAAACCCACAATTCTTCGGTCTCAACAAACACACCGCAAAAAGAAGATTACATCGAATAGATCTCCATAAGAGAGGGGGAGAACTTTGTATTGAGATTCAAAGAGAGAGAAGAAGCCATCTAGCTACTAACTATGGACCCGAAGGTCTGAGGTAAACTACTCACACTTCATCGGAGAGGCTATGATGATGTAGAAGCCCTCCGTGATGACGGCCCTCTTTCGGCGGAGCTCCAAAACAGGCCCCAAGATGGGATCTCATGGATACAGAAAGTTGCGGCGGTGGAATTAGGTTTTTGGCTCCTGTTCTGCTCGTTTGGGGGTACGTTTGTATATATAGGAGGAAGGAGTACGTCGGTGGAGCACCGAGGGGCCCACGAGGCAGGGGGGCACACCCTGGTGGGAGGGCGCCCCCACCCTCGTGACCTCCTCTTTGATCCCTTGTAGTAGGGTCCAAGCCTCCTGGATCACGTTCGGTGAGAAAATCACGTTCTCGAAGATTTTATTCCGTTTGGACTCCGTTTGATATTCCGTTTATCCGAAACACTGAAATAGGAAAAAAACCAGCAATTCTGGGTTGGGCCTCCGGTTAATAGGTTAGTCCCAAAAATAATATAAAAGTGGAAAATAAAGCCCAATATAGTCCAAAATAGTAGATAATATAGCATGGAGCAATCAAAAATTATAGATACGTTGGAGACGTATCAGCCTCCTACCTGGGATCATCCTAACTACTCTTGGTCATCAGCGGTCTGCATGTAGTAGTAGGCACCCTTGAGGTAGAACCTGTCATCGACGGTTGCGTCTAGCTCCTGGGCTCCAACATCTGATTGCATCAACTGGGTATAGGGGAAAAGGGGGAAGCAATGCAACCGTGAGTACTCATCCAAAGTAATCGCAAGACTGACATCGGATCTACACTATATATGCATTGGTATAAATTAAAGGGGGTAGTATCTGTGGACTAAACTGCAGAATGTGAGAATAAGAGGGGGAGAAGCTAGTCATATCGAAGACTACGCTTCTGGCAGCCTCCAACTTGAAGCATGTACAAGAGAGTAGAAAATATAACATCAAGTATCAACGTATAGCATAATATTACCCAACGATCCTCTCCTCGACACCCTATGAGAGAGCTATCACCGGGTTGTATCTGACACTTGAAAGGGTGTGTTTTATTAATTGACACCTCTCTCTCTAAGCATGTGTACATGTTTTCAATTTTGGTTTTCGCTTGAGGACAAGAGATGTCTAAGCTTGGGGGAGTTGATACGTCCACTTTGCATCATGTTTTCCTACATTTTTATGATGTTTTTATGCATAATAATGCCTTTTGGAGTAATTCTAATGCCTTTTCTCCAATAATATGGAAGGTACACACAAAGAGGGAGAATTCCGTAGCTGGAAATCTGGACCTGGAAAAATTACGTCAAGCTACCTATTCTGCACAACTCCAAACAAGCTGAAACTTTACAGAGATTGTTTATGGAATATATGAGCAATATTGGAGCCAATAAGTACCATGGGGGGCCCACTGATACGCCTCCGTCGCATCTATAATTTTTGATTGTTCCCTGCCACTATTATACAACTTTCATATACTTTTGGCAACTTTTGATACTATTTTTGGGACTAACATATTGATCCAGTGCCCAGTGCCAGTTCATGTTTGTTGCATGTTTTTTATTCCGTAGAAAATCCATATCAAACGGAGTCCAAACGGGATAAAAACTTACGGAGATTTTTTTGGAATATATGTCATTTTTGGGAAGAAGAATCAACGCGAGACGATGCCCGAGGGGGCCACGGGGCAGGGGCGTGCCCCTGACCCTCGTGGCCACCCGTAAGGCGATTGGTTCCCTTCTTTCTCCGCAAGAAAGCCAATATCCGGATACAAATCGTGTTAAAATTTCATCCCAATCGGAGTTACGTATGTCCGGGAATATAAGAAACGGTGAAAGGCCGGAATCTGGAATGGAGAAACAGAGAGAGATAGAGTGACCGATCCAATCTTGGAGGGGCTCTCGCCCCTCCGGCGCCATGGAAGCCATGGACCAGGGGGTAAACCCTTCTCCCATCTAGGGAGAAGGTCAAGGAAGGAGAATAAGAAGGGGGCCTCTCTCCCCCTCTCTACCGGTGGCGTCGGAATGCCGCCGGGGCCATCATCGTGTGACGGCGATCTACACCAACACCTCCGTTATCTTCACCAACATCTTCATGACCTTTCCCCATCTACCTACAGCGGTCCACTCTCCCGCAACCCGCTGTACCCTCTACTTGAACATGGTGCTTTATGCTCCATATTATTATCCAATGATGTGTTGCCATCCTATGATGTCTGAGTAGATTTTCGTTATCCTATCGGTATTGGTGAATTGCTGATTGGTTTAATTTGCTTGTGGTTATGTTGTTGTTCTTTGGTGCCCATCATATGAGCGCGCACGTGGATCACACCATAGGGTTAGTTGTATGTTGATAGGACTATGTATTGGAGGGCAAGAGTGACAGAAGCTTCAACCTAGCATAGAAATTGATGCATACAAGATTGAAGGGGGACCAATATATCTTAATGGTATGGTTGGGATTTACCTTAATGAAAGTTAGTAGTTGCAGATGATTTCTAATAGTTCCAATCATAAGTGCATAGAATTCCAAGTCAGGGATGACATGCTAGCAGTGGCCTCTCCCACATAAAACTTGTTATCGGTCTAGTAAAGTAGTCAATTGCTTAGGGACAATTTCACAACTCCTACCACCACTTTTCCACACTCGCTATACTAACTTTATTACTTCTTTACCTAAAACAGCCCCTAGTTTTTATTTGCGTGCACTTTATATTCTTGCAAACCTATCCCGATACACCTACAAAGTACTTCTAGTTTTATACTTGTTCTAGGTAAAGCAAACGTCAAGCATGCGTAGAGTTGTATCAGTGGTCGATAAAAATTGAGGGAATATTTGTTCTACCTTTAGCTCCTCATTGGGTTCGACACTCTTACTTATCGAAAGAGGCTACAATTGATCCCATATACTTGTGGGTTATCAAGACCTTTTTCTGGCACCGTTGCCGGGGAGTTATTTATCACTAAGTAGTTTTTATTTTGTGCTCTTGTTTTCTATCTTTAGTTATGGGTATGAAACAACCAAAAAAATTAGTGGTACCTACTAAACCAATGGTCGAAGAACCACTCAAAATCTATCACACTACTGAAGCTTTTTACTTGGATCATCTTCGATCCCTATGTGCTCGGGTTGAAACCCCAACTAGCTTAGTTGAGGGCAAATCTTTAGATGAGCATGCTTGTTATGTGCGACATCGCATATCTGAAAAAGGGGAACTTTTACTGGATCAAATTCTTCGTTTGCTGTGCTATGCTTGGAATTTATGTGAAATATGTGATTGTACTTGTTGTTCTAAAGACCCTAAGAAACACCTTCCTTACCAATGTGAGTTTAGTGATAATGGAATCGTATCTTCGTATACTAAGGGTGTTTATAATTACTACGATGTTCAACAAATTGAAGAATTTGTTGCTTTTAAGGGTACTTGTGAAATTGCTTCTTTTATTGAAGAGTGTGATACTACTCTCTACAAATCTGAAAATTTGTCCATACTTAAATATTGCTATGATAATTATGCTTCTAATCCTTATATTAAACCATATATTGAGGACTCCTCCACTGTGCAAGAAGAGGCTAATATTTTGCAGGGGTCTATGGAAGAAGAAATTAATGACATTATGAGCTCATTGGATGAAAAAGATGAGGAGGCGAGTGAAGAACAAAAGGAGGAACAGTGGATTGATCACCCATTCCCACCATCTAATGATAGTAACTCTTTATCCCATGCATTGTTTAATTTCCCTTCGAATTTAACGAAGGATGAATGCTATGATGATTGTTATGATCCCGTTGATTCTTTTGAAATATCCCTTTTTGATGATGCTTTCTATGCTTGTGGCCAAGATGCCAATATGAATTATGCTTATGGAGATGAACTTGCTATAGTTCCTTATGTTAAACATGAAATTGTTGCTATTGCAACCATGCATGATAGTCCTATTATCTTTTTGAATTCTCTCGACTACACTATATCGTAGAAGTTTGCCCTTATTAAGGATTATATTGATGGGTTGCGTTTCACTACTACACATGATGATTTTGATAGATATAATATGCATGTGCTTGCTGCTCCTACTTGCAATTATTATGAGAGAGGAACTACATCTCCGCCTCTCCATGTTTCCAATATGATAAAGTTGCAAGAAACTGTTTATACTATGCATTGGCCTTTACTATGTGTGCATGAATTGATCTTTTATGACATGCCGATGCATAGGAAGAGAGTTAGACTTTGTTTTTGCATGATATATGTTACTTTGTGCTCACTACTAAATCACAAATCATTGTTAATTAAAATTGTCTTTGATATACCTTGGGATCCGGGTGGATCCACTACTTGAGCACTATATGCCTAGCTTAATGGCTTTGTAGAAAGCGCTGCCAAGGGGACAACCCAAAAGTTTTAGAGAGTCATTTATTTCTGTTGTGTGCTTTTATAAAGTTAAAAAAAATAAAGAGGGGAACCTAAAACTTTTTCAAAAAAAGCGAAAGTAAGAAAGATGAGCATTGTTAAAGTGGGAGCTAGCCTTGAACTTTGTTCATGCCCATGGAAACTTTGTGACCCTTGATTACAGAAACTTTTCAAACAAAAATAATTATCCCCTTGTACAAACCCATTGTATCATAAAAATAATGTGCCAAGATTTGCCTTTAGGATGTTTACATTGCTTGTTGGTTTGTGCGGTGCAAAACAGAAACTTTGGTTGTAGTGCGCAATTTTGCATTTTTTAACTGGAACATAACACGGTTCTGAAACTTTTTGTACTGTCTTTCTATACAATTTTTTTATTTTTCTGATTTTTTTTCAGAACTTTTGGAGTAACAAAAGTATGGTGAATGTTCAGATTACTACAGACTGTCCTGTTTAAGAAAGATTCTGTTTTTGATGCATTGTTTGCTTGTTTTGATGAAACTATCGATTTCTATCAGTTGATTAAGCCATGGAAAAGTTATATTATAGTAGCTAAAATGCAAAAACAAAATATGAATTGGTTTGCAACAATACTTAGAGTAGTGATTTGCTTTATTATACTAATGGATCTTACCGAGCTTTCTGTTAAGTTTTGTGTGGATTAAGTGATCAAAGATCGAGGAGGTCTCAATATGAGGAGAAGGAGCAGAGGCAAGAGCTCAAGCTTGGGGATTCCCAAGGCACCCCAAGTAAATCTTCAATGAGACTCAAGCGTCTAAGCTTGGGGATGCCCCGGAAGGCATCCCATCTTTCTTTGACAAGTATCGGTATGTTTCCGGATTCGTTTCATTCATGTGATATGTGCAAATCTTGGAGCGTCTTTTGCATTTAGTTTTCACTTTTCTTGGATGCACCATGCTGGTATGAGATAGTCCATGGTTTATTTATATAATGCTCTTTGCACTTCACTTATATCTTTTGAGTATGGCTTTATAGAATGCTTCATGTGCTTCGCTTATATCATTTGAAGTTTGGATTGCCTGTTTCCCTACACATAGAAAACCGCCATTTGTAGAATGCTCTTTTGTTTCACTTATATTTGTTAGAGCATGGGCATATCTTTTGTAGAAAGAATTAAACTCTCTTGCTTCACTTATATCTATTTAGAGAGATGACAGGAATTGGTCATTCACATGGTTAGTCATTAAATCCTACATGAAACTTGTAGATCACTAAATATGATATGTTTCATTCCTTGCAATAGTTTTGTGATATAAAGATGGTGATATTAGAGTCATGCTAGTGGGTAGTTGTGGATTGTAGAAATACTTGTGTTGAAGTTTGTTATTCCCGTAGCATGCACGTATGGTGAACCGTTATGTAATGAAGTTGGAGCATGAGGTATTTATTGATTTTCTTCCTTATGAGTGGCGGTCGAGGATGAGCGATGGTATTTTCCTACCAATCTATATCCCTAGGAGCATGCGCGTAGTACATTGTTTCGATGACTAATAGATTTTTTCAATAAGTATGTGAGTTCTTTATGACTAATGTTGAGTCCATGGATTATACGCACTCTCACCCTTCCATCATTACTAGCCTCTCCGGTACCGTGCATTGCCCTTTCTCACCTTGAGAGTCGGTGCAAACTTCGCCGGTGCATCCAAACGCTGTGATATGATATGCTCTATCACACATAAGCCTCCTTATATCTTCCTCAAAACACCCACCATACCTACCTATCATGGCATTTCCATAGCCATTCTGAGATATGTTGCTATGCAACTTCCATCATCATCATATACATGACTTGAGCATTTATTGTCATATTGCTTTGCATGATCGTAAGATAGCTAGCATGATGTTTTCATGGCTTGTCCATTTTTTATTTCATTGCTACGCTAGATCATTGCACATAACGGTACACCGCCGGAGGCATTCATATAGAGTCATATTTTGTTCTAGTACCAAGTTGTAATATTGAGTTGTAAGTAAATAGAAGTGTGATGATCATCATTATTAGAGCATTGTCCCATGTGAGGAAAGGATGATGTAAGCTATGATTCCCTCACAAGTTGGGATGAGTCTCCGGACTTTACAAAAAAAAGAGGCCAAAGAAGCCCACAAAAAAATAAAAGAGGCCAAAGAAGCCCAGCAAAAAAACAAAAAAAAGAGAGAAAAGGAGAGAAGGGGCAATGTTACTATCCTTTTACCACACTTGTGCTTCAAAGTAGCACCATGTTCTTCATAGAGAGAGTCTCCTACATTGTCACTTTCATATACTAGTGGGAATTTTTCATTATAGAACTTGGCTTGCATATTCCGATGATGGGCTTCCTCAAATGCCCGAGGTATTCATGAGCAAGCAAGTTGGATGCACACCCACTTAGTTTTCAGTTTGAGCTTTCATACACTTATAGCTCTAGTGCATCCATTGCATGGCAATCCCTACTCCTCACATTGACATCAATTGATGGGCATCTCCATAGCCCATTGATTAGCCGCATCGATGTGAGACTTTCTTCCTTTTTGTCTTCTCCACACAACCTCCACCATCATATTATATTCCACCTGTAGTGTTATATCCATGGATTATGCTAATGTATTGCGTGAAAGTTGAAAAGGTTTGAGAACATCAAAAGTATGAAACAATTGCTTGGCTTGTCATCGGGGTTGTATATGATTTGAATACCTGGTGTGGTGAAGATGGAGCATAGCCAGACCATATGATTTTGTAGGGATAACTTTCTTTGGCCATGTTATTTTGAAAAGACATGACTGCTTTATTAGTATGCCTGAAGTATTATTATCTTAATGTCAAATGATAGACTACTGCTTTGAATCACTTGTGTCTTAATATTCATGCCATGATTAGATTACATGATCAAGATTATGCTAGGTAGCATTCCACATCAAAAATTATCTTTTTTATCATTTACCTACTCGAGGACGAGCATGAATTAAGCTTGGGGATGTTGATACATCTTCGTCGTATCTATAAATTTTGATTGTTCCATGCTGATACAACTTTCATATACTTTTGGCAACTTTTATACTATTTTTGGGACTAACATATTGATCCAGTGCCCAGTGCCAGTTCTTGTTTGTTGCATGTTTTTTGTTTCATAGAAAATCCATATCAAACGGAGTCCAAATGGGATAAACACTTACAGAGATTTTTTGGAATATATGTGGTTTTTGGTAAGAAGAATCAACGGGAGACGATGCCTGAGGAGGCCACGAGGCAGGGGGCGCACCCCAGACCCTCATGGACACCCCGTAAGGCGGTTGGTGCCCTTCTTTCGCCGCAAGAAAGCCAATATCTGGATACAAATCGTGTTAAATATTCAGCCCATCGGAGTTACGGATCTCCGGGAATATAAGAAACGGTGAAAGGCCAGAATCTGGAACGCAGAAACAGAGAGAGACAGAGAGACAAATCCAATATCAGAGGGGCTCTCGCCCCTCCGCCGCCAGGGAAGCCATGGACCAGGGGTTAAACCCTTCTACCATCTAGGGAGAATGTCAAGGAAGAAGAAGAAGAAGGGGGGCTCTCTCCCCCTCTCTCCCGGTGGCGCCGGAACGCCACCGGGGCCATCATCGTGTGACGGCGATCTACACCAACACCTCCGTCATCTTCACCAGCATCTTCATCGCCCTCCCCCATCTATCTACAGCGGTCCACTCTCCCGCAATCCGTTGTACCCTCTACTTGAACATGATGCTATATGCTTCATATTGTTATCCAATGATGTGTTGCCATCCTATGATGTCTGAGTAGATTTTCATTGTCCTATCGGTAATTGGTGAATTGCTATGATTGGTTTAATTTGCTTGTGGTTATGTTGCTATCCTTTGGTGCCCATCATATGAGCGCGCGCGTGGATCGCACCATAGGGTTAGTTGTATGTGGATAGGACTATGTATTGGAGGGCAAGAGTGACAGAAGCTTCAACCTAGCATAGAAATTGATGCATATGGGATTGAAGGGGACCAATATATCTTAATTATATGGTTGGGATTTACCTTAATGAACGTTAGTAGTTGCGGAGGCTTGCTAATAGTTCCAATCATAAGTGCATAGAATTCCAAGTCAGGGATGACATGCTAGTAGTGGCCTCTCCCACATAAAACTTGCTATCGGTCTAGTAAAGTAGCCAATTGCTTAGGGAAAATTTTGCAACTCCTACCACCACTTTTCCGCACTCGCTATACTAACTTTATTGCTTCTTTACCTAAAACAGCCCCTAGTTTTTATTTACGTGCTCTTTATATTCTTGCAAACCTATCCCGTTATACCTACAAAGTACTTCTAGTTTTATACTTGTTCTAGGTAAAGCGAACGTCAAGCGTGCGTAGAGTTGTATCGGTGGTAGATAAAACTTGAGGGAATATTTGTTCTACCTTTAGCTCCTCATTGGGTTCGACACTCTTACTTATCGAAAGTGGCTACAATTGATCCCCTATACTTGTGGGTTATCACCCACCAGGTGGGCTGTAGCGATCCGACCTCAAACGGTCAAATCTCGGTGCATAAGTGTCATCCCTGGATCGGTAATGCTGACACACACAGTACTTCGAAGGATTTATAACAGAGTTGCAATCACACACTTATTACATCGAATATCTCATAAAAGAGTACTTATTACAATAATATGGCTTGAGACCATCTAAATACGATAACAGTAGAAGGCTTGGAAGATAAAGTGAGTCCATCAACTCCAACGGCATAGCTGAGTGCACAACAACGACCTAGCGCACCTTACTCTTCATCTGAAAAGTCTGCAACATAATACGTTGCATCCCGAAAATGGGTCAGCACATGGAATATGCTGGCAATATAACACAGTAGAGCAATGAACAGGTAAATGCTATCACTACATGCATATATGGCTGGTGGAGGCTCTATGGTTAATATGTTTTTGCAAAAAGCCATTTTTTCCTACAACAAAGGAAAATATTTTGTTTAAGGGCCAATTCCAGTTCTGCCCCTAACTCGAACCCACTACTCAGTTTTGCCCCTAATTTTTAGGTATGCTCAGTTTTGCCCCTCCGCCGTTAGTGTCACTTATAGAAATGCCCTTTTACGCCGTTACCGTCCGGTCAAAGGACTTTGACCACCCAGAAAAAAATAGCAAAAAAATCAAAAAAATCTGAAATTTTGTGGGATCAAAGATAGTCATGTCCGCAAGGCGCGTGCAAATTTGTGTGCCGTTCGGACACCCTGAGAGCTCGTGGCAAAGGAAATCATAAATTTTGTACGCTTGTGAACAGTAAATTCGAAAAAATAGAAAAAAATTTCAAAAAAATATGAAATTTTGGGGAACTAAAGATACTTAGGTGCATAAGATGTGTGCACATTTTTGTTGTGTTTGGACATCGTATGAGCCCGTATGAGCTCGTAGGAGCTAAACTTTATTTTTTTCTCCGCGAGCTCCTACGATGTCCAAACACAACAAAAATGTGCACACATCTTGTGCACTTAAGTATCTTCAGTTCCCCAAAATTTCATATTTTTTTGAATTTTTTTTCTACTTTTTCGAATTTATTGTTCACATGCGTACAAAATTTATGATTTCCTTTGCCACGAGCTCTCAGGGTGTCCGAACGGCACACAAATTTGCACGCGCCTTGTGGACATGACTATCTTCGATCCCACAAAAATTCAGATTTTTTTGATTTTTTTTGCTATTTTTTTCTGGGTGGTCAAAGTTCTTTGACTAGACGGTAACGTCGCAAAAGGGCATTTCTATAAGTGACACTAACGGCGGAGGGGCAAAACTGAGCATACCTAAAAATTAGGGGCAAAACTGAGTAGTGGGTTCGAGTTAAGGGCATAGATGTAAATGTCCCTTTGTTTAACTATCATGGTAGTTGATAAACATTGAGAAGGATCCTCCAACTCAATGTCAATTAAGTAGTATTAATAACCCAATAAATTAATTTAGAGTGATGAGATCAATATGACAATCCAAGAACCAGATACTCAAGATGTCCATAACCGGGGACACGGCTAACCATGATTAGTTTGTACACTCTGCAGAGGTTTGCGCACTTTTCCCCACAAGACTCAATCTTCTCCATTGGATTTCTTGCACTACATGGTGTTTGAGAAACGGATGAACGAGATACGGTCTTTTAGAAGCATTTACTCTTTACTCTGGGTAGACAGTTACACCTACTTTCCCCTACATCTGCTAGCCTACCACCGTAAGACATCACGCAACATACTCAACTATGCCAGAGCCCATAATGGCTTGTGGCTGCACACGGAAGTTTCTAGCATGAATAATCTTATGATCCCTTTGAGCCTGTGTGGCGAACCATAGGATGATCACACGGGTACTCTGGGATATCCTAGGACAACACTGGATTCTCCAGGTGCCCGCAACCAATCCACCCAAATGTGTATTTAAATAGCCACCTTAAGTTAACCGTCAATTAATAACTCTCACATCTGTCATGGATAAACTCAACCAATCCACGTCTACAAGCATAGCATAGCAGTATAAGCATAACGTAGAAGTAACTTCCAGGGGTTTGATATGAAAAGGCAATAGGTTCTACCTCATCATCTACTTCCCAATACCCACATGTTAAGAGATCCTACTCATGCAATGTTTGACGATTGGAAGTAATGCATAAAAATTGGGTGATAAAGAGGTATGATCAAAGTGTTACTTGCCTTGTAGACGATCTACAAACCCTAGAGACTCGTAGTAGCACGCTTCGCACTCCGGAAATTCTATCACAAACAAACAATAGCATACATAAGAACTCAACAATGGATGCAAGGGTAAAACTCAGATAAGAAAGTCCAAACTGAAAGTTCAACTGAAGAGTTTCAATTTGCAAAAAGGATCAATCGAATCGGAGCTACAAAACTGAAACTACGATCAAAAGAACTTCGAATTCAAATCTACTTGAAACCAAATTTTAATTTGTCAAAACCATGTTCAAGTTGGTTAACTAGAAAGAGGGCTTCGAGACGAAGATTTTGGCATTGGTTTCACTGGATTTGGACGAGCGGTTGAAAAGTTGCGAGGGTTTGAAGATGAGGGGCTAATCTGCGATAAAAGTATTCGGGATAGGTCCCTGGCCGAAAAATAAAATAAAAAGAAAACTCTATCGGACGAACGTCCGCTAACAGAGACTAATGAACGAATTCGTTCGTTATTAGATCTAGAGGAATGAACGTTCGCAAAAAAATAGCTCTAAACCGAAAAAACGAAAAACCAATCTAACCAGCGGAAACCGAGAAAAACTGAACCACGAAAAAACCCGGATCTGGATCTAGATCTGGATCTAGGGTTTACCAGAAAAACCAATGAAAAACCAGGAAAAAAAACCGGTCGGCGGCGAACTCCGGCGATGTCGGCGTGGCGGCGGCGGCTTCCCGCGGCGGCGGCACGGATTTCGAGGCGGCATGCGTCACGAGGCGGGCTGGTGGCGGCGGTGGTTTGGGGCTGAGGCGGCCTCGGGCCTTGGCTATATATAGCCTGGGGTGGCCTAGGTCTCCTGGCCTGAGTCGGCTCCTAAGTCGGCGCGTAGCTGGGCCAGCTAGGCTTCGTCCCAGTTCGGTCCGGGAAACATTTTAAAAATTAATAATTCCCCGAAGAAAATCCTAAATAAATATTAACAAAAAAATTCTAAAAAATGCCAAAAACAAGTTTCACTGTCTAAATAAAATATTTAGAACAAAGTGAACATTTTTCTGGCCTAAAATGCAATTTTGAAAAATGCATATTTTTCTAATTCAAATAAAATAGCAATAAAAAATCCAAATAAAATATTTATTTGATTTTAACATTTTTCCTCCATTATTTCTTTTATTTTGGAGAAGTCCTTTTATCTCCTCTCTTTTTTTATATTGGAAATATTTTGAAGAGAAAAAAATTAAAACCAAAGTGATCCTCTTTTCAAATTTGAGAAAATTCAAATATGAAAATATTGAAATCCCCAACTCTCTCCGTGGGTCCTTGAGTTGCTTAGGATTTCTAGGATCGCAAACAAGATGCAAATAAAATATGATATGCATATGATGACCTATGTATAACATTCCAAACTGAAAATTTGGGATGTTACAAACCTACCACCCTTAAGATGAATCTCGCCCTCGAGATTTGGGTTGGCTAGAAAATAAGTGTGGGTGGTCTTCCCATAGATCTTCCTCTCATTCCCATGTGGCTTCATCCTCGGTATGGTGGCTCCACTGAATTTTGCAAAACTTGATAACCTTACTGCCTGTAACTCGGCTGGCAAACTCAAGAATCTTGATGGGTTTCTCCTCGTAGGTCAAAAAACTATCCAACTGGATTGCTTCTAGGGGCACTGTATCCCTCAGAGGAATATCGGCTGTCGGTGTCAAAACCGGTGGATCTCGGGTAGGGGGTCCCGAACTATGCGTCAAGGCCGGATGGTAACAGGAGGCAGGGAACACGATGTTTTACCCAGGTTCGGGCCCTCTTGATGGAGGTAAAACCCTACGTCCTGCTTTATTAATATTGATGATATGGGTAGTACAAGAGTAGATCTACCACGAGATCAAGGAGGCTAAACCCTAGAAGCTAGCCTATGGTATGATTGTTGTGTATGGAGTTTGATTGCCTACAGACTACAACCCTCCGGTTTATATAGACACCTGGTAGGGTTAGGGTTACATAAAGTCGGTTACAATGGTAGGAGATCTTGAATATCCACATCGCCAAGCTTGCCTTCCACGCCAAGGAAAGTCCCATCCGGACACGGGACGAAGTCTTCAATCTTGTATCTTCATAGTCCAGGAGTCTGGCTGAAGGTATAGTCCGGCTACCCGAACACCCCCTAATCCAGGACTCCCTCAGTAGCCCCTGAACCAGGCTTCAATGACGACGAGTCCGGCGCACAAATTGTCTTCGGCATTGCAAGGCGGGTTCCTCCTCCAAGTCCTTCGTAGAAGATCGTAAACACCAAGAGTAGTGTCCAATTCTGCAAAATAAGCTTCCACATATTGCCATAGAGAGAATAATATTAACACAAATCAAATCTGATGACGTATTCCGCAGTGTGATATCACACTACGGCCAAGTCCTTTACTCGAATCGTTTTTACTTTTCCACCTCAGCATGTTTTGCGAGGCGGTTTCCTTGGCACGTCTTGTCAAAGCAGAGATCATGTGCCCTTTTTACGGTATTCTCATCAATACGGACGTGGGTAACCCTAACCGCGCCATTTACCATGGCGCTTGGGAGGCAAGCGAGTTTTATTAGGCAGGTGGGGACGCACAACCGCATCCGCCCATATAAGGGGATAAGGATCCACCTTTTTACCTACGCCTTCTTCCTCCTTTGCCTATCCATCTCCTGCGCACTCGAGCTCCAGCGCCCAAGCCCGCACTTCCCACCTCGACCTTCTCCAGCGATGTCCGGAGCAGGAGGCAAATGGAAGGTCTCCTCCGTCACGGAGGGCGACGTAAAAAAGCTAAGGAAGGCTGGATACTTGTCCAAAGACATTGCGCACCGGCTTCCCGAGGAGGGGCAGCTTCTCCCCACCCCAAGGCCCCATGAGAGGGTAGTATTCCTTCCCCACTTCCTCCGCGGACTGGGTTTTCCACTTCACCCATTCGTCTGGGGGCTCATGTTCTACTACGGCCTGGATTTTCACGATCTGGCCCCGAACTTCATCCTCAACATCTCGGCGTTTATCGTCATGTGCAAGGCTTTCCTGTGCGTCCACCCCCATTTCGGCCTCTGGCTCAAGACCTTCAACGTCAAGCCCAAGGTGGTGCGCGACAACCAGGCGGAGTGCGGAGGCGCCATGGCGGGCAAGATTGCCAATGTCCTGTGGTTCGAGAGCTCCTTCGTAGAGACCCTAAAGGGGTGGCAAGCCGGGTGGTTTTACATCACCGAGCCACGCGATCCGAAATGGATCGCAGCCCCCGAGTTCCGATCCGGACCCCCCACGCGGCTCATGTCCTGGAAAGAGATGGGCCTATCATGGGGTAACGAGAAAGAGGTGACCGGACTGAAGACATGCATCCAGTCCCTGGTAAACAAGTCGATCAGGCTTGTAAATGTAGTCCAGGTCATGATCGTTTGCCGAATCCTCCCGTGTCAACAACGGGACTTTACTTTGTGGGAGTTCGACCCGGCACGGCACCGAACCCTTAACAGGCTCTTCGACACGACGTATGAAGATGTCTGGAAGGCGCTAATCAAAGGTGCCGAGGCTCTCGCATCCGCTTCCGAGGACCGCGGATACAGCTCGCAGCGTCACGCTAGCGAGGTAAGCTATTTTCACCTTTTACAGGATGTTCAGCTTTTTTCATAGTTTAACTCTATGCGGGATCTAAACGCCCTTACCTTTGACAGGCTTGGCGGGCGGTATCCGGACTGATTAACTGTCCGGCTCCGCTGCCCGAAGACCCAGCCCCAGCTCTACTAGTGAAGCTACTGGCTCCGGCGCCTTATGTGGTGCCGGAAAAGAAGGCCAAGAAGAAGAAGACCACGGGGACTCGAAGGAGTACCCGCAACGTGGTGTTGTCGGACTCGTCATCTGACGAGTCCGAGACGCCCTCCTCCCGTGAAAACAAGGAGGAGGAAGAAGAAAACTCTCCCCTCCCAGCGGAGGGAGGAAAGAAAAGGAAGGCCGCCCCAAGGGGGAAGGCCGAAGGGTCCAAGAAGAGGAAAACCCCTCCGCCGGACTACGCCCCTGACGCCGACGAGGACGAAGAGGAGTGGCAAGACAAGGCCAGGCGTCCGGCGAAATCGTAAGTGTTCGAATACCAGAGTAACTCATGATATTCCTTTTGTTGGACAACTTTCCCTAATGTCGAATATAATCATGCAGCCCGCCCCGGGCCGAACTCAATGAGTCGTCGAGCGGCTCCCTGGATTCATCGGACGTGAACTCAGTTCCGCCTGCTGTCTCCCCCCGCACCACGGACGACGCTGAAGTGGCATTGCAACGGGCTCCTGGGCTGGAGGAGATGGTCCTAGAGGAGCCGCAAGGCGACCTCCCGGACTCCAGGAGTAAAGGGGACAAGACCCCCCAGGGCTCCAAGTCCGGCTTTGAGCCAGACACCATGCCGGAATCTTCAACGATTCCGGACCGCGGCAGGCGGACTCCTTCCAAGAGGAGCAAGCCTTCTGAGTCGGCAGCCTCCGTCCAACCGGAGGTGCCGGACAATCTGCTGGAGGTGCTTGAAGGCGCCTCCATCGACGAGGAGCACTGTAATATTATGAGTACGGTGATCCAGAAGGTTCAGTCCGCCAAGAGCGGACTGAGTGAAGCTTGCGCTAGCCTTCTAACAGGCTTTGAGGTAAGTAAAAAATATGTAAAAATATTACCGCATAGACAGTAGCCCCTGATGCTCTGTTTGGCATTCGGAAAGAAAACCGAATAGAGGATCTATTAAATTTCGTAGGAGTCTAACAAGAAAGAGTCAATATGCGTATGCAGGCTTCGCTGCTATCCACCGCCGTACTGAATGCGGAGGTGGGTGTCCTGAAACAGGACCTCGGGCGGACCAAGCAAGAGCTCGGCCTTGCCAAGCGGCGGCTCAAGGAGAAAGAAGGTAAGAAATACCTTACTGAAAAGGGTGCCTATAGAGAGGCGTGATTGCAAAAAATAATAGGATTGTACTGCTTATTGTAGGGGCCACGACTAAGGTGGCGACCCTCAAGCAGGCGCTATCTGAGGCTGAGAAGAAAACGGCTACGGAGCACACCGAGCGAGAGAAACTTGGGGCTCAGGTCGGCGAGGTGCAGCAAGAGCTTCAGGCTCTCATGAAAAAACATGAGAGTTTGGAGCTTGAGTCAAAGACCCAAGCGTCCGAGCTCGCGACGGCCCTTGAGACTGCCAAGTCTGCCAAGGCCGAAGCCCAAAAGGCCCTCCAAGAGTTGGAGGAGGTGAAAAAGATAGCAGCGGGTAAGGCATTCTTTATGCAAAGCAGAAATATAAAAGTAAACTACTTGTTACTTACCCGAATCTGGAGCTCTCCAGGGGCATTCGCAGATCTTCCCCGCAGCGTATCCGACGCCGCCACATTCTACCGAGCTAAAGAGGGCGGCTCGACGAAGAAGGTGTTCTGGTCTCAGTATGCTGAGGCCGGACACCCTGTGCCCTTGAGCGACCAGCTGAAACAGCTGGTCGAGCTCTACAAGGCGGACGAACATGCCATGAAGGGCTTCATAGGCCCGGAGAGGCCCTGCCTGGGAGCTACTTCGGGCTGGTGCGGCGGCTGGTGGAGGCCTGTCCAAGGCTCGAGGTCATCAAGCGCTCTGTCTGCATCGAAGGTGCCCATAGGGCCCTTGCCCGTGCAAAGGTGCACTGGGGTAAGCTGGACGGTGAGAAGCTTGTTAGGGACGGGCCGCCGCCGGGGAAGGAGCATCGCAAGCCCGAGAACTACTATAAGGATGTTCTTGCGGGTGCCCGCCTTGTAGCGGATGAGTGTACCAAGGATGTAATTTTTGAATGAACTCGCTCGTGTTTATCCTGTGCGCTGAAAACTTGTTCATATGCGCTAAGCAATGCTTATTGAATTTAAAATATTATTTCTGTGCGGCCGTTTATCAAAAATTGAGAGATGGCCAGTCGTCGGCTTCTGCCCCCATGCCACTAGTTCTGGGGTGTTTGGTGATAAACCTGAGCACTCTTTTTCCCATGGTTGGGTCCTTGGAGGGAGGCGCTCAGCACGACGAACCAGACAATCAGACTATAATGCTTGAACACTCTCACTTAGCCATAGAACTTTATAATTTTAAATTTCGGCGAAGCCCCTAGTTTGGAAAACCGAGTTCGGGGCGCTATCCACGCCTTGGCTGGGGTTATCCAGCTCCTCGCTCGAAGCGGCATAAGTCTTTAGGGACTTGAAAAACCTCTCGAACAGCGACCGGTCTCTCGCCTCATCATGACAGTCAGTTTTAGCTTTCTCCACTGAGGTGCTTAACCCAGCTCAACCGGGGCACAATCGCAGTGGTTCTCCTAGTGCTACCTTAGCCGATATAGCGGAACATAAGGCACCAAAACATAGGAGCCAGGCAAACCCAACTATTGACCCAAATCATGATTCGGAGCTGATGCATATAGTGCTATAAGTTCGGGATGCCGCACTTGTGAAAGTGTACGGACTTCTCACACCATATTAAAGGGTACAGAAGCCCCTAGCGTACTTGTCGGACCACAGTGTACGGGTGCAACATGTCATTAATGAACATATATAAAAGAAAGTAATGCAGAAAATAGACAAAAGCTATGCATTATTTATAGAGAGGCTATTTATCAAAGCCGAACAATACAAGTAGTGCGATAAGAAAAAAGATATTGGACTCTTCAGTATGTCCTGACCAGGGGCAGGCCGCGGAATTGTATTTAAAACAGGTATACCGCTCGTAACAGAGACCACCTGGGAGTTCCATAATGCGACATGGCTTGTTTGCCTTCCTGGATCTTGCATCGTTTGTGCGGCAATTTCCGAACAGGTCATCCGAAGTATGGAGTCCTGAAAGTAAGAAAAAATTAAAAAAAGAATCCGGCAGCCCCTAGTACGTTTTAAGCCGTATTTTGGGTGTGCCGTTATTGTGCCCCTTCCCCTGTGCCCATGGTATTTCAAGGGCGTAGTTATGTACGCAAGGTACTGGTTTCGCTATGTCGCGAAAGCTGGGGTTGGGGCCGCATTGCTACGCTTGCTCAAAGTGTGCCAGGCGGTCCTGCTGTGGGTTACTCCAGGCGCGCTTGGCAGTGTCTGGCTTTTTAATGGCCGGACTGGAGAATTGCCTGAGAAGGCTACTTTGTACCTCCGCTGCGAGAGCCGCCGTATGCTCCTCCATACGGAGGGAGCGTTCGGTGTTTCCGTTGACCGTAATTACTCCTCGAGGGCCTGGCATCTTGAGCTTGAGATATGCGTAGTGCGGCACCACATTGAACTTTGCGAATGCGGTTCGTCCGAGCAGGGCGTGATAGCCACTGCGAAACGGGACTATATCGAAGATTAACTCTTTGCTTTGGAAATTGTCCGGGGATCCGAAGACCACGTCAAGTGTTACTGAGCCTGTACAGTTGGCTTCTACACCTGGTATAACGCCTTTAAAGGTTGTTTTTGTGGGCTTACTCCTTGAGGGATCTATGCCCATTTTCCGCACTGTATCCTGATAAAGCAGGTTCAGGCTACTGCGGCCGTCCATGAGGACTCTTGTGAGATGAAATCCGTCGATGATTGGGTCGAGAACCAATGCGGCGAAGCCGCCATGACGGATGCTAGTGGGATGTTCCCTTGGATCAAAAGTGATCGGGCAGGAGGACCATGAGTTGAACTTTGGGGCGGCTGGCTCTATCGCGTATACGTCCCGTAGCGCACGCTTCCGCTCCCGCTTGGGAATGTGGGTTGCGTATATCATGTTCACCGTCCGCACTTGTGGGGGGAAACCTTTCTGTCCATTGTTGTTCGGCGGCTTGGGCTCCTCGTCGTCGTTGTTCAACCCCTTGTTTCTGTTTTCGGCCCTTAACTTGCCTGCCTGCTTGAACACCCAACAATCCCTGTTAGTGTGATTGGCTATCCTTTCGGGGGTGCCATGTATCTGGCACAAGTGATCGAGTATTCGTTCCAAACTGGATGAGCCCTGAGTATTCTTTTTGAATGGCTTTTTCCGCTGACCGGATTTATAGCCTTTGAATCCGGCATTGACTGCCGTGTCTTCATTGCTGTCACTGTTAACGTGGCGTTTTTGCTTATTCCAACGTGTCCTGCCACTTTTGTCCTTGGTGTCCGAATTACCAGGGTTCTTTGAATAGTTGTTACTGCGAGCTAGCCAGCTGTCTTCTCCCGCGCAAAAGCGGGTCATGAGTGTCGTGAGGGCTGCCATGGATTTCGGCTTTTCCTGTCCCAGGTGCCGGGCAAGCCACTCGTCGCGGATGTTATGCTTGAAGGCTGCGAGGGCCTCTGCGTCCGGACAGTCGACTATCTGGTTTTTCTTTGTTAGGAACCGTGTCCAGAATTTTCTGGCCGATTCTTCTGGCTGCTGAATTATGTGGCTTAAGTCGTCGGCATCTGGCGGTCGCACATAAGTGCCCTAGAAGTTGTCGAGGAATGCGGCTTCCAGGTCCTCCCAAGAACCGATTGAGTCTGCTGGCAAGTCGTTAAGCCAATGCCGGGCCGGTCCATTAAGTTTGAGCGGGAGGTATTTGATGGCGTGTAGATCATCGCCGCGTGCCATGTGGATGTGAAGGAGATAATCCTCGATCCATACCGCCGGGTCTGTTGTGCCATCGTATGATTCGATGTTTACGGGTTTGAAACCCTCTGGGATTTTATGATCCATTACTTCATTCGTGAAGCATAGTGGGTGTGCGACGCCTCTATACTGGGCTATATCACGACGCAGCTCGGAAGAGCTATGTCTGTTGTGTTCGGCCCGGCCGGATTTGTTGTATCCGGAGTGAAGATCATTGTCACGTGCCATAGGGCGCCTGCGCGATCCGTAGATCGATCTTGTTTGTCTTGCCTTATCCTCCAGTATGTCTCGCAGGTCAGGCGCATTTTCCCGTTCCTTAGTTGAGCGGCATCGGGGCATGGCTTGGGTGGAGGGCCGACAGGCCTCTCTGTCGCGGCCGCGAGGTGGCCGGTCTGCCATGTCATGCGCTGGTGATGTAGGTGCTTCCTCCTCTGATCGGGGTAGCAGCCTGCGCTTCGGGTAACTCTTGGAGGGGCGTTCGAGTTCATACTCTTCGGCCGCAAGGTCTTCAGTCCATCTGTTAGCTAGTAATTCTTGGGTAGCTCTAAGTTGTTGCTGCTTTTTCTTGAGGCTGCTTGCCGTGGCTAAAAGCCTGTGTTTAAAATGTTCTTGTTCGGCGGGGTCTGATGGTATGACGAATTCGTCGTCATCGAGGCTAGCCTCGTCTTCGGAGGGAGGCGTATAGTTATCATCCTCGACCTCTCGGTCTGCCACTCTTTCATGAGGGCTGGTTTCTCCATCTTCCTGTGCCGAATTTTGCTGAGGTGGGTGTTCTTCGGCGCTATCCGGGGTAGTATTATCTCCGTGTCGGAATCACCGTTTTTGCTTTGGCGGGATTTAGAGCGGCGCCGCTGACGCCGGCGCTTTTGCTGTTTCTTGGGGGCGTCATCCCCCACTGTTCCATCGCCATCTCCATCTTTTGGAGTATCCACCATATATATGTCATATGACGAGGTGGCCTTCCAGTGCCCTACAGGTGCTGGTTCTTGTTCATCTCCTGCATCGTCGTCCATGCCGTCGATGTCTTCGGAGTCGAAGTCAAGCGTGTCGGTTAAGTCGTCGACAGTGGCTATGAAGTGGGTGGTGGGTGGGCTTTGAATTTTTTCGTCGTCCATATCCCAACCTTGCTGACCATAGTCCGGCCAGGGCTCTCCTGATAAAGAGAGAGACTTCAGAGAATACAGGATGTCGACGAAGGGCGAGTGCTGAAAGATGTCCGCGGCAGTGAACTCCATGATCGGCGCCCAATCGGATTCGATCGGCAGGGGCGCGGGGGGCTCGGAGCTCGGAGAGGAATCCGGCTCCTCGGAGTCACGGGCCATGCGGAGTGCGGGGCTGGAGTTCGGCTCAATTGCCTCTGAGATCGCAACCCCTGAGGCAGCGTCCAACCGCTGATCCTCGATCGGCGCAATAAGCTCTGAATTAAGGGTCGGAACCCGTGCGTGTGCGGCCACCAAGGCGCTGTTCGGTGGCAGAGCTATATCATGCCCATCGAGACAGTGCGGCGCGCTTGGCTGTGGCTTGAATCCGTCGAAGATCAAGTCCCCGCGGATGTCAGCCGTGTAGTTTAGGCTTCCAAACCTGACCTGATGGCCAGGGGCATAGCTTTCGATCTGCTCAAGGTGGCCAAGCGAATTGGCCCGCAGTGCGAAGCCGCCGAAGACGAAGATCTGTCCGGGGAGAAAAGTCTCACCCTGGGCTGCATCGTTGTTGATGATCAAAGGAGCCATCGGGCCTAAAGGTGACGACACAGAGGAACTCTCAATGAAAGCACCAATGTCGGTGTCAAAACCGGCGGATCTCGGGTAGGGGGTCCCGAACTGTGCGTCAAGGCCGGATGGTAACAGGAGGCAGGGAACACGATGTTTTACCCAGGTTCGGGCCCTCTTGATGGAGGTAAAACCCTATGTCCTGCTTGATTAATATTGATGATATGGGTAGTACAAGAGTAGATCTACCACGAGATCAAGGAGGCTAAACCCTAGAAGCTAGCCTATGGTATGATTGTTGTGTATGGAGTTTGATTGCCTACGGACTACAACCGTCCGGTTTATATAGACACCGGATAGGGTAAGGGTTACATAAAGTCGGTTACAATGGTAGATCTTGAATATCCGCATCGCCAAGCTTGCCTTCCACGCCAAGGAAAGTCCCATCCGGACACGGGACGAAGTCTTCAATCTTGTATCTTCATAGTCCAGGAGTCCGGCTGAAGGTATAGTCCGGCTACCCGAACACCCCCTAATCCAGGACTCCCTCATCGGCCATCTCTACATGGCACTTCTTCAATTGGGAAACGTGAAACACATCATGAACTCCTGAAAATCCTTTGGGTAACTCCAACTTGTAGGCAACTTCTCGCATGCGTCCCAAAACTCGGTATGGTCCTACAAATCTCGGGGCTATCTTTCCCTTAACTCCAAAACGTTTAACTCCTCGGAGAGGTGACACACGAAGATATGCTCTGTCTCCGATTTCATAGACTACCTCCTTGCGTTTTGAATCTGTGTAACTCTTCTACCTGGACTGGGCTACCTTTAGTCTGTCGCGAATCAACTTAACCTTCTCTTCGGATTCTTTGATCAAATCCGGTCCAAACAACTGACGGTCTCCAACTTCATCCCACATCAACGGTGTCCTGCACCTCCTTCCATACAAGGCTTCGAAAGGCGCCATCTTCAGACTAGCCTGATAACTGTTGTTGTATGAGAACTCGGTGTAAGGCAAATTATCATCCCAACTAGATCCATAATCTAGCGCACAAGCTCTCAACATGTCCTCCAAAATCTGATTGACTCTCTCGGTCTGTCCATCTGTCTGCGGATGAAAGGATGTGATGACCCACAAGTGTAGGGGGTCAATCGTAGCCTTTTCGATAAGTAAGAGTGTCGAAATCAACAAGGAGCAGAAGGAAATGATAAGCGGTTTTCAGCAAGGTATTCTCTGCAAGCACTAAAATTATTGGTAACAGGTAGTTTTGTGAAAAGTAATTTGTAACGGGTAGCAAGTAATAAAAGTAAATAAGGTGCAGCAAGATGGCCCAATCCTTTTTGTAGCAAAGGACAAGCCTGGACAAACTCTTATACAAAGGAAAGCGCTCCCAAGGACACATGGCAAATATCGTCAAGCAAGTTTTCATCACGTTCATATGATTCGCGTTGGGTACTTTGATAATTTCATATGTGGGTGGACCGGTGCTTGGGTATTGTCCTTCCTTGGACAAGCATCCCACTTATGATTAACCCCTATTGCAAGCATCTGCAACTACAACAAAAGTATTAAGGTAAACCTAACCATAGCATGAAACATATGGATCCAAATCAGCCCCTTACGAAGCAATGCATAAACTAGGGTTTAAGCTTCTGTCACTCTAGCAACCCATCATCTAATTATTACTTCCCAATGCCTCCCTCTAGGCCCAAACAATGGCGAAGTGTCACTTAGTCGATGTTCACATGACACCACTAGAGGGATGACAACATATATCTCATCAAAATATCGAACGAATACCAAATTCACATGACTACTTATAGCAAGACTTCTCCCATGTCCTCAGGAACAAACGTAACTACTCACAAAGCATATTCATGTTCATAATCAAAGGGGTATTAATATGCATAATGGATCTAAACATATGATCTTCCACCAAGTAAACCAACTAGCATCAACTACAAGGAGTAATCAACACTACTAGCAACCCATAGGTACCAATCTGAGGTTTGGATACAAAGATTGGATACAAGAGATGAACTAGGGTTTGAGATGAGATGGTGCTGGTGAAGACGTTGATGGATATTGACCCCCTCCCGATGAGAGGATCGTTGGTGATGACGATGGTGATGATTTCCCCCTCCCAGAGGGAAGTTTCCCTAGCAGAACAGCTCCGCCAGAGCCCTAGATTGGTTCCGCTAAGGTTCCACCTCGTGGCGGCGGAGTTTTGTCCCGTGAGCTTGCTTATGATTTTTTTCCTTGATGAAAGACTCCATATAGCCAAAGATGGGCATCGGAGGGCCACCAAGGGGCCAACAAGGCAGGGGGCGTGCCCAGGGGGGTAGGGCGCGCCCCCCACCCTCGTGGACGGTGGGTGGCCCCCCTCTGGTACTTCTTTCGCCCAATATTTTTATATATTCTGAAAATAATTCCCGTAGAGTTTCAGGACTTTTGGAGATGTGCAGAATAGGTCTCTAATATTTGCTCCTTTTCCAGCCCAGAATTCCAGCTGCCAGCATTCCCCCACTTCAAGTAAACCTTGTAAAATAAGAGAGAAAAGGCATAAGTATTGTGACATAATGTGTAATAACAACCCATAATGCAATAAATATCAATATAAAATCATGATGAAAAATGGACGTATCAACTCCCCGAAGCTTAGACCTAGCTTGTCCTCAAGCGAAAGCCGAAATCGAAAAATATGTCCACATGTTTAGAGATAGAGGTGTCGATAAAATAAAATACGGATATGAGGGCATCATGATCATTCTTAGAACAACATATATATATATATATATATATATATATATATATATATATATATATATATATTGTCATATGATATCTTATGCTAAAGTAACAATTCATTCACATACTCAAGTATGAATCAGAAACTTCATTGAAAACTAACAAACTATAATCTCAGTCATTGAAGCAATTGCAATTTATCATAACATCTGAAAGAGTCAATAAGAGCTTTTCAACAATTCCACATACTCAACCATCATTTAGTCTTTCACAATTGCTAACACTCAAGCGATATTTATGGTTATGAAGTTTTAATCGGACACAGAGAAAGATAAGGGCTTATAGTTTTGCCTCCCAACTTTTTACCTCAAGGGTAATGTCAACAATAATAGTTCATGAAAACTCACATCCAATTAGCTATATATACCTGGATCTTTCCAACAGATTATGCTTGCCAAAGGATAAAATGTAAAAGGGAAAGGTGAAGATCACCGTGAATCTTGCATGAAGTATAAGACAAGCATAAAAGATAGGCCCTTCACAAAGGAAAGCAGAGGCTGTCATGTGCTTTTATGGTTGGATGCACAAAATCTTAATGCAAAAGAATGTCACTTTACATTGCCACTTGTGATATGGACCTTTATTATGCAGTCCGTCGCTTTTATTTCTTCCACATCACAAGATCGTATAAAGCTTATTTTCTCCACACCAATAAATCATACATATTTAGAGAGCACTTTTTATTGCTTGCACCGATGACAACTTACTTGAAGGATCTTACTCAATCCATAGGTAGATATGGTGGACTCTCATGGCAAAACTGGGTTTAAAGATATTTGGAAGCACAAGTAGTATCTCTACTTGGTGCAAAGAATTTGGCTAGCATGAGAGGGAAAGGCAAGCTCAACATGTTCGAAGATCCATGACAATATAATTTATCTTAGATGCAAGAAAACATAACCCATTATGTTGTCTTCCTTGTCCAATGTCAACTCTTTAGCATATCATACTTTAATGAGTGCTCACAATCATAAAAGATGTCCAATATGGTATATTTATATATGAAAACCTCTCTTTCTTTATTACTTCCTATTAATTGCAACGATGACCAAAACTATGTTTGTCAACTCTCAACAACTTTTATTCATCATACTCTTTATATGTGAAGTCATTACTCTCCATAAGATCCATATGATCTCTTTATTTCTTTTTATTTCTTTTTCTTTTATTCTATTCCGTCAAGATCATAGCAAAATAATCAAGCCCTTGACTCAACACTAATATTTATTATATATAGCTCACGGACTCGATTACATAGAAGGATCATAAAGCAAAACTCACAACTAGATCATACTAAAACTTTATTCTACTAGATCAAGAGATTATCAAAAGCATCGAACTAAGAAAAACGGTGAAGATAAAAGTGATGGTGATACGATACCGGGGCACTCCCCCAAGCTTGGCAGTTGCCAAGGGGAGTGCCCATACCCGATGCTTGGTTCTTCTTTGTTGGTGAAGAAGGTGTTGGCGATGATGGATAGTCGCACATCGAGTGTAGGAGATCCTCCAATTTGCGGATAATGCCCTTGGGTGCGATGGTATGCTCCTTCAACAAAATATTTTCACTTGTGAGATACTTGTTTTGAATGCGAGCTAACTCAATCATCTTGAAAGCTTCAATCTCCGTTGGGGTAAACGGATTGTGGTGAGGTTGAAGGATGTCTTCTTCTGCTACTGCCGGAACTTGATCCCCCATGGCCTTCTTGATCCCATCATCCTTGTTGATCTCTCCGGGTTCTTCTCTCTTCAGCTCTATCTTCATTAGCCAAGCATCGTTGCCCACATTGTTGGAGGAGGAGGGAGATGACATGATGCCTGGCCTTGACAACCCTGGCAGAAAACAGCTCAAAACAAAAACAGGAGATATTTGCGTGATACGATGGTCAAAGCCTCTGGGAGATTATATAGTGAATTTTTACCGACCAAAAGAAGTATCGTGCAAGAAAACAGAGTCCGGAGAGCACACGAGGTGCCCACGAGGCAGGGGCGCGCCTAGGGGGTAGGGCGCGCCCTCCACCCTCGTGGAAGCCTCGTGTCCTTCCCGGGCCACTTCTTATTTTCCTATTTTCTTAAATATTCCAAAACGGAGAAAAATTGCTATTAGAACTGTTTCGGAGTCGGCTTACTTACCGTACCACGCACCTATTCCTTTTCGGAGTCTGAAACATTCTAGAAAGTGTCCCTTATGTATTCCTCCGGGGTTACGGTTTCAATAACATTAGTTTCAACATTTATAGGATTACCTGAGATATAATGTTTGATTCTTTGACCGTTCACCAGCCTCGGATTTGTGCCTTCGAAGTTGCTGATTTTTATGGCACCGGAACAGTAGACCTCCTCGATGATGTAAGGACCTTCCCATTTAGAGAGGAGTTTTCCTGCAAAAAATCTTAAACGGGAGTTGTATAACAATACATAATCACCTACATTAAACTCACATTTTTGTATCCTTTTATCATGCCATCTTTTTAAATTTTTCTTTAAATAGTTTGGCATTCTCATAAGCCTGGGTTCTCCATTCATCAAGTGAGCTAATGTCAAAAGGCCTCTTCTCACCGGCAAGTTTGAAGTCATAGTTGAGCTCTTTAATAGCCCAATATGCCTTATGTTCTAGTTCAAGAGGTAAGTGGCATGCTTTACCGTAAATCATTTTATATGGAGACATACCCATAGGATTTTCCTATCCAGTTCTATAGGCCCATAATGCATCATCAAGTTTCTTGGACCAATTCTTTCTAGATCTATTAACGGTATTTTGCAAAATTAATTTAAGCTCTCTATTTCTCAATTCTACTTGACCACTAGACTATGGATGATATGGAGATGCAATTCTATGATTAACATCATACTTAGCAAGCATTTTACGAAAAGCACCATGAATGAAATGTGAACCACCACCAGTCATTAAGTATCTAGGGACTCCAAACCTCGGAAAAATAACTTCTTTAAGCATCTTAATAGATGTGTTATGACCATCACTACTAGTTGGAATAGCTTCTACCCACTTAGTAACATAATCAACAGCAACTAAAATATGTGTATACCCATTAGAGGAAGGAAAAGGTCCCATATAATCAAAGCCCCAAACATCAAATGGTTCGATAACAAGTGAATAATTCAAAGGCATTTCTTGACGTCTACTAATATTACCAATTCTCTGACATTCATCACAAGACAAAACAAACTTACGGGCATCCTTGAATAGAGTAGGCCAATAAAAACCGGATTGCAATACCTTATGTGCAGTTCTATCTCCAGCATGGTGTCCTCCATAAGCCTCGGAGTGGCACTTGCGTAGGATATGTTCCTGTTCATGCTCATGTACACAACGTCTAATAACACCATCTACAACTTCTTTATAAAGATGTGGGTCATCCCAGAAGTAGTGTCTTAAATCATAGAAGAACTTTTTCTTTTACTGGTATGTGAAACTAGGTGGTATAAACTTAGCAACAATATAATTAGCATAATCAGCATACCATGGAGCAGTACGAGAGGCATTTATGCCAGCTAATTGTTCATCAGGAAAGCTATCATCAATAGGTAGTGGGTCATCAAGAACATTCTCTAACCTAGACAAGTTGTCTGCAACGGGGTTCTCATCTCCCTTTCTATCAATAATATGCAAATCAAATTCTTGAAGCAAGAGAACCCATCTAATAAGTCTAGGTTTAGCATCTTTCTTTTCCATAAGATATTTAATAGCAGCATGATTAGTGTGAACAGTTACTTTAGAATCAACAATGTAAGGTCTGAACTTATCACAAGCAAATACGATTGCTAAAAATTCTTTCTCAGTAGTAGCATAATTTCCTTGAGCACTGTCTAGAGTTTTACTAGCATGTTGAATAACATTTAATTTCTTATCAACTCTTTGTCCTAGAATAGCCCCTACAGCATAATCACTAGCATCACACATAATTTCAAATGGTAAATTCCAATTAGGAGGTTGAGCAATAGGTGCAGAAACCAAAGCTTTCATAAGTATTTCAAATGCTTCTACACAATCATCATCAAAGACAAAAGGGACATCTTTTTGTAAGAGATTAGTCAGAGGCCTAGAAATTTTAGAGAAGTCCTTAATGAACCTCCTATAAAAACCGGCATGACCAAGGAAACTTCTTATACCTTTAATGTCCTTAGGGCATGGCATCTTTTCAATAGCATCAACTTTAGCTTTATCAACTTCAATACCTCTTTCAGAAATTTTATGCCCCAAGACAATACCTTCATTAACCATAAAGTGGCACTTTTCCCAATTCAAGACAAGATTAGTTTCTTCACATCTCTGCAAAATTCGATCAAGGTTGCTTAAGCAATCATCAAAAGAAGTTCCGTAAACAGAGAAATTATCCATGAATACCTCAATAATCTTTTCACAAAAGTCAGAGAATATAGCATTCATACATCTTTGAAAAGTAGTAGGTGCATTACATAAACCAAAAGGCATACGTCTATAAGCAAAGGTATCGAAAAGGGCAAGTGAAAGTTGTCTTTTCTTGATCCTCTTTTGACACAGGTATTTGAGAGAAACCAGAATAACCATCTAGGAAGCAAAAATGTGTATGTTTGGATAATCTTTCTAGCATTTGATCAATAAAAGATAACGAGTAATGATCCTTTTTAGTAGCTTCATTTAATTTGTGGAAATCAATTACCATTCTATAACCTGTAACAATTCTTTGTGGGATCAATTCATCTTTATCATTAGGAACAACAGTAATACCTCCCTTCTTAGGGACACAATGGACAGGACTTACCCACTGACTATCCGCAACGTGATAAATTATACATGCCTCTAGAAGCTTTAGTATTTCTTTTCTTACCACTTCTTTCATCTTAGGATTTAACCTTTATTGGTGATCAACAACTGGTTTAGCGTCTTTCTCCAATTTTATTTTGTGCTGGCATAGAGTGGGACTAATGCCCTTAATATCATTAAGAGTATATCCAATAGCAGCACGGTGCTTCTTCAGAGTTTTCAATAATTTCTTTTCTTCATGCTATGAAAGATTAGCACTAATAATAACAGGATATATCTCTTTCTCATCAAGATAAGCATATTTAAGAGTATTAGGTAAAGGTTTAAGCTCAAACATAGGATCACCCTTAGGTGGAGGAGGATCCCCTAGGATTTCAATAGGCAAGTTGTGCTTCAAAATAGGTCCCTGTTTAAAGAATACTTCATCTATTTCCCTTCTTTCATTCATAAACATATCATTTTCATGATCTAGCAAATATTGTTCTAAAGGATCACTAGGAGGCACGGCAATAGAAGCAAGACCAATAATTTCATCTTTACTAGGCAATTCTTTATCATGGGGTTGTCTATGAAATTTAGCAAAATTAAACTCATGAGACATGTCCCCTAAACCAACAGAACCAATATCCTTATTGCAGTCTATCTTAGCATTAACAATATTGAAGAAGGGTCTACCAAATATAATGGGACAAAATTCATCTTGTGGGGAACCAAGAACAAGAAAATCAGCAGGATATTTAACTTCCCCACACAATACTTCAACATCTCTAACAGTCCCAACTGGTGAAATAGTATCTCTATTGGCAAGCTTAATAGTAACATCAATCTCTTCTATCTCAGCAAGTGCAATATCATGCATAATTTCTTTGTATAAGGAATGAGGTATTGCACTTGCACTAGCACCCATATCACATAAGCCATGATAGCAATGATCTCCTATTTTAACAGAAATAACAGGCATGCCTACAAGGTCTATGTTTATTTTTAGTATCAGGTCTAGCAATTCTAGCAGATTCATTGCAGAAGTAAATAACATGCCCATCAATATTATCGGCTAAGAGATCTTTAACCATAGCAACACTAGGTTCAACTTTAATTTGCTCAGTGGGTTTAGATGTCTTAATATTACTTTTGTTAACCATAGTTGAAGCTTTAGCATGATCCTTTATTCTAACCGGGAAAGGTGGTTTCTCAATATAAGCAGTAGGAACAACAAGATCATTATAAGTGATAGTCTTTTCTTCAACTTTAATAGGTGCAAATACTTTTACTTCAATGGGAGGATTATATTTAAACCACTTCTCCTTAGGGAGATCAACATGAGTAGCGAAGGATTCACAGAAAGAAGCTACTATCTCAGAGTCAAGTCCATATTTAGTGCTAAATTCACGGAAAGCATCGGTATCCATAAAAGATTTAACACAATCAAACTTAGGTGTTATACCTGACTCCTTACCTTCATCGAGGTTCCAATATTCAGAGTTGCGTTTAATTCTCTCCAATAAATCCATTTGAATTCAATAGTCTTGATCATAAAAGAACCAGTACGAGAAGTATCGAGCATGGAGCGATTACTGAGAGAAAGGCGAGCATAAAATTTTTGAATAATCATTTCTTTTGAGAGCTCATGATTGGGGCATGAATATAACATTGACTTAAGCCTCCCCCAAGCTTGAGAGATGCTTTGTCCTTCGCGAGGCCAAAAATTATATATATAATTATGATCACGATGAACAAGATGCATAGGATAAAACTTCTGATGAAATTCCAATTTCAATCATTGGTAGTTCCATGATCCAATATCATCACATAGCCTAAACCATGTCTATGCATCTCCCTTCAAAGATAAAGGGAAGATCTTCTTCTTGATAACATCCTCGGGCATACCTGCAAGCTTAAATAATCCACAAACTTCATCCACATAGATTAGGTGCAAATCGGGATGTAATGTTCCATCACCTGTGAAAGGATTAGCTAGCAGTTTCTCTATCATACCCAAAGGAATTTCAAAGTAAACATTTTCAGTAGGTTCAGTAGGTTCAGGAGCAACTCTTTGCTCTACTGGTCGGGGTGAAGATACCCCGAACAGGCCCCTCAAAGGATTATGTTCCATAGTAACAAGTGACATTAAATTTTAGCATGCTATATAAATTTTTCCTTACCAAAGGCGCTTCATTCCTCGGCAACGGCGCCAGAAAAGAGTCTTGATGACCCACAAGTGTAGGGTATCTATCGTAGCCTTTTCGATAAGTAAGAGTGTCAAACCCAACGAGGAGCAGAAGGAAATGATAAGCGGCTTTCAGCAAGGTATTCTCTGCAAGCACTGAAATTATCGGTAACAGGTAGTTTTGTGATAAGGTAATTTGTAACAGGTAGCAAGTAATAAAAGTAAATAAGGTGCAGCAAGATGGCCCAATCTTTTTTGTAGCAAAGGACAAGCCTGGACAAACTCTTATACAAAGGAAAGCGCTCCCAAGGACACAATGCAAATATCGTCAAGCAAGTTTTCATCACGTTCATATGATTCGCGTTGGGTACTTTGATAATTTCATATGTGGGTGGACCGGTGCTTGGGTATTGTCCTTCCTTGGACAAGCATCCCACTTATGATTAACCCCTATTGCAAGCATCTTCAACTACAACAAAAGTATTAAGGTAAACCTAACCATAGCATGAAACATATGGATCCAAATCAGCCCCTTACGAAGCAATGCATAAACTAGGGTTTAAGCTTCTGTCACTCTAGCAACCCATCATCTAATTATTACTTCCCAATGCCTCCCTCTAGGCCCAAACAATGGCGAAGTGTCACTTAGTCGATGTTCACATGACACCACTAGAGGGATGACAACATATATCTCATCAAAATATCGAACGAATACCAAATTCACATGACTACTTATAGCAAGACTTCTCCCATGTCCTCAGGAACAAACGTAACTACTCACAAAGCATATTCATGTTCATAATCAAAGGGGTATTAATATGCATAATGGATCTAAACATATGATCTTCCACCAAGTAAACCAACTAGCATCAACTACAAGGAGTAATCAACACTACTAGCAACCCACAGGAACCAATCTGAGGTTTGGATACAAAGATTGGATACAAGAGATGAACTAGGGTTTGAGATGAGATGGTTCTGGTGAAGATGTGGATGGAGATTGACCCCCTCCCGGTGAAAGGATTGTTGGTGATGATTTCCCCCTCCCGGAGGGAAGTTTACTCGGCAGAACAGCTCCCCTTGAGCCCTAGATTGGATCCGCCAAGGTTCCGCCTCGTGGCGGCGGAGTTTTGTCCCGTGAGCTTGCTTATGATTTTTTCCTCAACGAAAGACTCCATATAGCCAAATATGGGCATAGGAGGGCCACCAGGGGGCCCATGAGGCAGGGGCGCACCCCCACCCTCGTGGACGGTGGGTGGCCCCCTCCGGTACTTATTTCGCCCAATATTTTTTATATATTCTGAAAATAATTCCCGTGGAGTTTCAAGACTTTTGGAGATGTGCAGAATAGGTCTCTAATATTTGCTCCTTTTCCAGCCCAGAATTCCAGCTGCCGGCATTCCCCCTATTCAAGTAAACCTTGTAAAATAAGAGAGAAAAGGCATAAGTATTGTGACATAATGTGTAATAACAGCCCATAATGCAATAAATATTGATATAAAAGCATGATGCAAAATGGACGTATCAGGATGTACTGAACTCTAGCCTAGTACCCAAAGTCTGGTGCAGTTGATTCCAAAACTTCGAGGTAAACTGTGTTCCTCTATCTGATACGATGGTCCTCGGAACTCCATGCAGACATATGATCCTGGTCATATATATCTTGGCCAACTTTGCACTCGTATAGGTGGTTTTTACTGGGATAAAGTGAGCCACTTTGGTCAAATGATCTACTACTACCCATATAGAATCATATCCCGGTTGGGTCCTGGGTAATCCGGTGATGAAATCCATGCCAAGCTTGTCCCACTTCCATTCGGGTATCGGCATAGGCTGCAGTAATCCTGCTAGTTTCTGATGTTCTGCCTTCACTCTCTGACATACATCACATACTGCTACATACTCTGCAATATCCTTCTTCATACCTGTCCACCAGAAATGCTCCTTCAAATCCAAATACATTTTGGTGTTTCCTGGGTGAATCGAGTATGGCTAGTCATGAGCTTCCTGTAGTATTAACTTCCTAATTTCTGCATTATTGGGTACATATACTTGGTCCTCAAACCATAAAGTGTCGTGCTCATCCTCACGAAAACCTTTGGCTTTTCCTTTGCTCATCTTCTCCTTTATCTCAGCAATCTCCTTATCCTCCTTCTGAGCTTCTCGAATCTTTCCCAATAGCGTTGACTGAACCTCCATTGCTACGACAAAACCTCGTGGAACTATCTCCAAATGAAGCTCCCTGGGGTCTTCGGCTAACTCCTTGGGTAATCCTCCCCTTATGAGGGTATTGTCATAACTCTTCCGGCTCAAAGCGTCTGCTACGACATTGGCCTTCCATGGATGATAGTGTAGCTTCATATCATAATCCTTTGTAAGCTCCATCCATCTCCTTTGTCTGAGATTCAGCTCCTTCCGCGTGAAAATGTACTTCAAACTCTTGTGATCCGTGTACACATCACAACGGTTTCCAATAAGAAAATGTCTCCAGGTCTTGAGTGCATGAACTACAGCTGCTAACTCCAAATCATGCGTGGCATAATTCAATTCATGCGGTCGAAGCTGTTGTGAGGCATATGAAACAACTCTTTCGTCTTGCATAAGTACACCTCCAAGTCCTAAGCGAGAAGCATCACAATACACTTGGAAATCCTTGCGTATATCTAGCAAAATCTGCACTTGGGCTATAACCAAACGTTTCTTCAACTCCTGAAAACTTACCTCACATTCATCTGTCCATTTGAACTTAGTGTCCTTCTTCAACAACTCCGTCATAGGTTTCGCAATCTTGGAGAAATTCTCAATGAATATCCGGTAGTATCACGTGAGTCCAAGAAAATTGTGGATCTCCCCTACTGAGGTGGGTGCTAGCCAATCAGTGATTGCCTGAACCTTGGGTCTACTACTATACCCTCTCGTGATACAACATGTCCAAGCAATCCAACTTCATTCAACCAAAACTCACATTTGCTGAACTTGGCATATAACTGATGTTCCCTGAGCTTCTCGAGAACTAAACACAAATGCTCCTTGTGTTCCTCTTCATTCTTCGAGTATACCAAAATATCATCAAAGAACACCACAACAAACTTATCCAGGAACTCCATGAACACCTTATTCATCATACTCATGAAATAGGGAAGGGCATTTGTCAATCCAAATGACATGATCGTGTACTCATATAGCCCGTACCTTGTGGTAAAGGTTGTCTTAGGTATATCCTGTTCTCGGATCTTCAGTTGGTGGTATCTTGATCGCAGATCGATCTTGGAAAATACTTTAGCTCCTTGCAGTTGGTCAAACAAATCATTGATCATCGGTAATGGGTACTTGTTCTTGATCGTCACTTTATTTAATGCACGATAATCCACAACCATTCTCAAAGATCCATCCTTCTTCTCAACGAAGAGCACTAGGGCTCCCCACGGTGACGAACTTCATCGAATGTAACATTTCTCCAATAACTCCTTAATCTGCTTCTTAATCTCCTCCAGATCATTTGTGGGTATCTGGTATGGTCTCTTTGATATTGGTCCGGTGCCTGGCAACAGCTCTATCAAAAACTCAATGTCTCGATCCGGTGGTATGCCTGGTAGTTCCTCTGGAAATACATCTGGATAATCCTTCACTACAGGCACTTCCTCCTGAACAAATCTTGAGAGGGAATTTACTTGGGTCCTCCTTGGTGCATGCCTGGATACATACTTAATCCTTTTTTCCTCCAGGGTGGTGAGCATAATTGACTTACTGGCGCAATTGATGTTTCCCCTATACATCAATGGCCAATCCATGCCTAGTATCACATCCAATCCTTGTGACTCCAGAATTACTAGGTCTGAGGGGAGAACATGCCTACCTATGGTTAATGGCATCTGAAAACATCCTTGGCTTGCCATAAACTCTGCTCCTGGCGAGCTTACTAACATAGGTTTCCTAAGAACTTTGGTGGGCAACTTATACTTATCCACAAATCCCCTTGAAATGTATGAATGCGATGCACCAGTATCAAAAAGAACGATTGCAGTAAATGACTTAACCAAAAACTTACCTATAACTGCATCTAGTTGCTCTTCAACCTCCTCCATGTTAACGTGGTTCACTTGTCCCCTGTTAAAAGGGTTGGGTTTCTTCCCAGAGCTTCCATTGCCACTTCCATTATTTGCTTCAGAACACTCGGTGCCGTAGTGTCCAGTCTTCCCACACTTGAAACAAGTAATGTGACTTAGATCCTTCTTGGCGGGCGTTGCGGGGTTGGAACAGTTCTGGCCGCTGCTTCCTCCATTCTTGTTTCCATTCTTAGGCCCACTGTGGTTATGGGAACTTCCTCCATTGTGAGTATGGCCTCCATGGTTATGGGTGTAACCACTGGAGTTAGGGGTAAAACGAGGCTTCTGCTGAGCTCCAGAATTGTACTTCCCCTGTCCATACTTCCGTTTGCGGCTCTCTATCTAGTGTTGTTTGTTTTCAATCATCAGGTCCCGGTCTACCAACTCCTGGTAGTTAGTGAATGTTGTCACCATCAACTGCATACGCATCTCATCATTCAATCCTTCCATAAACTTCTCCTGCTTCGCGGTATCTGTGGCCACATCATCTGGAGCATAGCGGGCTAACTTGCTAAACTCATCCACGTACTGCCCCATAGTACGGTTTCCCTGGCATAAGTTGCGAAACTCACGCTTCTTCATATTCATTGCTCCTGTAGAGACATGGGTTGTGCGGAATGCTTGCTGAAACTGATCCCAAGTGACATTGGCTATGGGAAAAGTGGCTATGTAATTCTCCCACCATGAGGTTGCAGGTCCGTCCAATTGATGTGCGGCAAAGTGCACCTTCTCCGCATCTGTGCAACCTGCGGTGGTCAACTCCCTTCCAATCCTATGTAGCCAGTCATTAGCAACAATCGGCTCGGTGCTACTAGAAAACACTGGTGGATTCAACCTCAGAAAACGGGCTAGGTTGTCCACTAGAGGTGGTGGCGGTGGGTTGTTGTTGTTGTTATTGTTGTTGCCTTGGTTCTGTACTAGTAGCTGCATCAAGGCATTCTGCTGTTGGATCAATTGAGTGAGATCCAGTGGGAAGGCAAATCTGGGGTCACGTCTCGGAGGCATCTGATGGGTTTAGAGGGAAGATATTAGAATAGAATGAGGTCTAAAGAGAAAACACTACCCATATGCACATGAGACAAACACATTCATATCACACCACTCAATTCAAACAAGGGCATACAATCGATCTAGCTACAGTTACAAAATACTTGGACTACTACTATATACATGGGGGAAATACTACTAATAATATGGTGGTCATCTAGAAATTTTGATCAGTGGAAGACTCCATGGTATCCGCTCCAGCTTCGTCTTTGTAATCATCATAACTACTGTCGGGATTGGAGTCTGTGTCGTCGATGATGATGTAGTCCTCGGGATGGTTGTCATCTCCTCCTGGTGCGGGGTCTCCCATGAATACGCCTAGCTTCCATGCCAGGTCGTCATTCTTTTCTACTAGTATTGTGATTTCCTCCTCATATCCATCGCGTGTAGACCTGAGTTCCTCTTCGAGCTCCATGTTCCTTGTCATCACCTTCTTCAGATCTATCATGCTTGCGCACATTTGGTTCTCCTGGCGACGAATATGCTCGTTTAACTCCTGGATGAAGGCTGCAATGGACCTGTCCCTCCTGGTGCTTATCCTCTCCCATTGCTCATCTCAGCGCCCACATATCTGGTAGATAGTGTCTTTAAGATCCTTGTGATAAACTTCGCCGATGCGTCCCATGGCAATGTGAGCAGCCATGCTCTTTCCTAGACTCTAGGTTGGTGCATCAAAGGAAAACTCTATGGGCTCAGTAACTAACGTGATGTCCTTCCTGGAACTTGAACTCGAATCATCCAACGCTCCTCTTCTGGTAAAGTGGAGGTGTAGGTCTCGATGAAGCTTGGTATTCTGATGTTTAGGTACCTAGTGACTTCCTTCAAGTGTCGTCCAAAAGGTGTGTCTTCATCCGGTTGAGCAAACTTGTTCCTTGAGTCCGCCATCTATAGAGTGGAAAATGGAGAGGAGTCAGAAATGAGTAGAGAAGAGTGTCCTATGGCTTATCTTAGTGGTCATTTCCTACAATCAGCGTGTTCTCTATCGGTAATTGGTGAATTGCTATGATTGGTTTAATTTTCTTGTGGTTATGTTGCTATCCTTTGGTGCCCATCATATGAGCGCTTGCGTGGATCGCACCATAGGATTAGTTGTATGTTGATATGACTATGTATTGGAGGGGAAAAGTGACAGAAGCTTCAACCTAGCATAGAAATTGATGCATACGGGATTGTGAAAGTTCTCGTGATCGACTAGAGGGGGGGTGAATAGGCGATTTTTATGAAAGTCTTCAAAAAATGGAAGTTTCGAAGACAAATGATAGAAATAAACCTATTACCATGCAGCGGAAGGTAGACTACACTAAGCAAGCCATAGTCAAGTATTCAATGAAGTGAAAGCACAACAACTAATAGCAGCTAGGCAGTATAGACCAGGTAGGAAGATAGTATGAAGCCAATCAGGAAAAGCAGTCACTCAGTGAAGACAAAGGATAATGCAAACAGGCAATTACTTCACAAGGACCAACTGTAAATAAAGAGATGGGAAGGATAGAACCAGTGACTCGTTGAAGACAATGATTTGTTGGACCAGTTCCAGTTGCTGTGACAACTGTACCTCTGGTTAGGGAGGCTGAGATTCAACTCAGAAGACCGTGTCTTCACCTTATTCCCCTTGAGCTAAGGACACCCAGTCCTCACCCAATCACTCTAGTAAGTCTTCAAGGTAGACTTCCAAACCTTCATAGACTTCGTTCACCGGCGATCCACAATGACTCTTGGATGCTCAGAATGCGATGCCTAATCGGCTGGAGCATTCACAGTCCTCAAGTGTAATAAGTCTTCAGATCACACAGACAGGAAGACTTAAGTGATGCCTGACACTCTTTGGCTCTGGATGTTTAGGGCTTTATCCTCGCAAGGAATTCTCTCTCAAAGGCTTCGAGGTGGGTTGCTCTCAAATGACAAAAGCCGTACACTAACTCTGAGCAGCCAACCATTTATGGTTGTAGGGGGTGGGCTATTTATAGCCACTAGGCAACCCGACCTGATTTGTCCGAAATGACCCTGGGTCATTAAGGAACTGACACGTGTTCCAATGATCAGATTTCAAACACACACGGCAACTTTACTTGGGCTACAAGCAAAGATGACTTATCCAACTCTGAATAAGATTTGCTCTCATAGTCTTCACTCGAAGACATAGGACTTTGGTTAAGCATCACTTCAGTCATTCTGACTGGTTCTCTTGGACCCCACTTAACAGTACGGTGGTTCCTATGAATCAACAAAGGAGAAAAAGAACGACGAAACAACTAAGTCTTCGTGCTCCATAGTCTTCACGCAATGTCTTCTCTTGTCATAGTCTTCAATGTGAATGTCTTCACATACCACTTTTGACTTCAATGTCTTCATACATTTTTAGGGGTCATCTCTGGTAGGAAAACCAAATCAATGAGGGACTTCTACCTGTGTTATCCTGCAATTGTCACAAACACATTAGTCCCTCAACCAGGTTTGTCATCAATACTCCAAAACCAACTAGGGGTGGCACTAGATGCACTTACAATCTCCCCCTTCTGGTGATTGATGACAAACTGGTTGAAGTTTTCAACGGGGAATAAATTATGTGAAATTGTAAAGGATAGGATATTGTCTTCATAAGTTGCAAAGGCTCCCCCTGAAGATGTGAATATAAGTACTTTGCTCTTGGAATGCAAATGCACATGGCAGGTTGTACTTGTGGAGATCCTCTTCAACCTATGATGAAAATTCATCATGCATGATATGATGTAACGAAGATAATGACATGCATATTGGAAAATGGATGTCTGCAAAATGACCTAAGTGTGGAATTTATCATCGCACATGCGGAATTTATCATCGCATCACAGAATAGCAAATAAGTAGCAGACGACCATCGAGTTTAAGTGTTACAACTCAAAGAACCAAATGTATCGAAAAGCAAGAGTTGTAAACACTTGGCAAAAGTAGAAAAAAGTAAAGCAACCACCCATATGGACCCGCTTGAAGACTATCAACTCATATGCTTCTCCCCCTTTTGTCATTAAGGACCAAAAAGTTTTGAAGACATAGAGCGCCTACTCGTTCCCATGAGGTGCAGGCGAGGCAGCAGGGTCGTCGTTGAGGTCGGGTGGTGCAGAAGAACTTGGTGCAGTGTCGACACACGCTGAAGTTGGAGGAGGTGAAGTTGCATCATCTTGGTCATCGATGACTCTGGCATTCACAGTCACAGCTGAGGACGAGTAGTCAGAGTCTTCAAGTGAGGGAGTCCGACGCAAGTGAGCATTCCTTGGAGGAGTTGAGTCAAATTTGAATCTTTTGGTGAAGCCATCGTCCTGCAGATCAGCTTTAGCACTAAGCAATGTCAAACTCTTCCAAGACCTCTGACAGGTTTCATGAGTAACAAAGGCATTCTTGGTGGCAAGATTGCGAATGCAATTGACATCCACCAAGAGGCTTTGCATCTGACGATTGCGAATGTGAAGTCGTGGTTTGTCCTATTTCTGGTGTAGCGCGACGAGAAGCTCTCGGTCATTTAGGACACGAGATCGCCTTTGAGGCCTTTGCGCAATGGTGCTACCAGTGGCGTTAGTTTGAGCGCGAGGGGCACGTGTGTTGCCAGCAAGAGGATAAACACGATAAACTGCTGGAACTCATTCAATAGGATGGGTGAAGCTTTGGTGATCAACATTGTGAAGATAAATGGGATCCTTAGCCGGCTCTGGGTAAATAGCTTCAACTGACAGATCAACCTCTGGCAAGAATATAAGATGATTGCGCGCAGATGGCTTATAGTTGAAGGTAGAGTGACGCTTGATAAGACGCATGACCCATGGAGCATAGAATTTCAACCAAAAAATGTCGGAGCCAAATGCAGCCAACTGCCTGATGAAGAAGTCTTGAGCATTGAAGCTGATGCCATTGAAGATATAGAAAACCAAAGTCTTCATTGCTCCTTCAAGCTTCGCTGCAGATGAGTGTCCTTTGACAGGCCATAGAGTCTTCCTGATGATATGGTAAATGGTTCGAGGCAGGTACTCTAGGTCTTCAACAAAGAACTCAGATGGGTATTCTGCATCATGAGGAAGAGGCTTCATCATGCTCAGCATTTGACTCATGTTGGGTTCTGGCTTCTGAAAAATGCTTTCTAAGGCATTCTGGTGTTGTTGACAACCTGGTTCATAGTATTCACCAGGAGTGGGCAGGCCTGTGAGCTCAATGATATCAAGAGCTTTGGCTTCATGATGGACATTTCCTGTCATCCACTCAAGGACCCAAGTCTTCGGATCCCTGTTGTAATCTTGAATGTGAAGAGTTGCATAGAACTGTAGCAAAAGCTCTTCATTCCAGTGTTCCTTATCGGTGACAAACTGCAGCAGTCCAGCATCTCTGAAGCAATCCAACGCTTCTTCAAGACAGGGCAGGCCAGCTATAGCTTCAGAGTCGAGGCACATATGTGGAAATATGCGCCCTTGATTGTATAGGACGCAGGAATAGTAGCTGCGCTGCTGATAGCTCCAGAACCGATCTGATGAAATGCGAGGTTTGGTATAAGGGTTCTTGGCGCTGTTGAAGAAGGTGTTATGTGCCACGAAGCCATTCACATTGAAGACCCCAGGTGAAGTTGCAGTGCCTGGGAATCGTGGAAGTCTTGGCTTGGGCTTTTGGACTTGAGGTCTGTGCTCGACATGATACTCAAATTGTGGACCCGCAGCAGGTGGAGGAACCAGAACGGGCCAGCGGACCATAACAGGCTGACCACGATCAAATGCCAGCTCAATTGTATGAGGTCTTGGAGGGGGAACAGGAGCATTGGCATTGTCATCACGGGCTTCAGGGGCTACATTGACTTCAGGTCCTTGCACTTTAGGTGCTTTAGCAGTGGCTTCGGGCGCTGCAGTGGCTTTAGGCGCTTGTACTTCAGGTGCTTCAGCAGTGGCTTCAGGCGCCGGATTAGCTTCAGCCATGACAATGTCATTGGCTTCAGCGGTGATGTTGGTGGCTGCCTCAAGATTGTTAACCTCCACTTCAGAAGCTGGAGGGTCGGACACGTTCTCCTCGAGAACAACATCTTGGTGGGATGGGGGTGTAGCAACTCTGTCTGCTTCAACTCTTGGTTCTTCTTCTTCATCGGCTGATGCAGCCGGAATATCTCCAGCCATTTTGGCTTCAGACTCAGATACGTGCATAGTGGGAGTGACTTGGGGCCTTGGTCCTTTGTGAAGCCTGCGTAATGCCGGCGACGCTTGCGGAGATGGACTGTGCTGGGCCTCAAAGTCATCGTCATCTTGCACTGGTGAGGTAGCTTGCGGTTGGGGAGAATTTGGGGTGTCTTGTCGTTGTGGGTGATCAGCCCACGAGGCATCTTGAGCAGTTGGCATCAGAGGACGACCAATGCTGATGAGCTCGATGTGCGTGAGCACAGGCGATGATACCAATTGGTGCTCGATCTGAGGAAGGACTTCATCATCTTCAACATTGTCGTGAGGACCAATGTCTTCAGCTGTGGTGGGGTCAACAGCTGGATTGTCTTCAGCTTCAGGAGCCTCTGGGGAAGCAGGCTCATGAACTATCACTTGGCGTTCTTTATTTTCAGACACAGGACGAGCCACTGAGATTGGCTCGACCTCAAGGGGCTCTGTGGGAGCAGCCCGATCTCTTTTCTTGGTTTTGCGTTTCTTAGTTGGAGGAGCATCATCAGTGGTGCCCTTGGTTTTGCGCTTTCTGGCTTCAGCTTCAACTGCCCTTGTTTTCTTTAGTTCTGAAGCCACTGTGGGGACCTTAGGCTTCGAGCCTGTCATACTGGCTGGGAAGACAATTGGATGTACTTCCTGCCTTGGTGCTTCGGGTTCTGTCACAGCTGGCTTCTTCTTCTCCTTGGCCGCCATTCTGGGGTCGATGCCTGGTCGCCCCAAGGCCTTGTGCTTTTCAGCTTCATTGTATCCTTGGACACATTTAGCAGCAAGATCCTTCATGCGCTCACGACAACCTTTAGCTTCTTCGCGTTTGGTTCGGAAGGCTTCCTTAAGCTCATGCATCATAGTGTGGAAGTTTTGAATGTCTTCAACATTGAGCTTGGCCATATGCTTCTTGAACTGGTCCTTTTCATAGTCTATCTTATGTTTTAGCTCAACAATCTTCTGAGCTAGAGCCAGCTCAGCAGCAATGGCTCCGTGGAAGGCGACGCTGAGGCCAACGGGAAGCTGAAGATCATCAAAGCTAACATTGGGGCTGTCAAACCACTCATCAATGAATGTGTTGATGATTTCAACATCAAAGAGAGGAAGGTCATTGAAGATTTCTGCCTCTTGCTTGCTCTTGATCAACTGCTCAAGAGCGTCATCACCAAGATCGTCATCGTTGGACAGATCAATGGCGTCATTCTCATTTCGAAGAACAGCAGCAGGGGTCAGTGCTTGGCTGGTGGGTTGCATGGGCATCTTCACTTTGGAGGGCCTGGAGATGCGTGACAGATCTTCAGACTACACACTGTGTTCAGGAGGTGCAGTGGCCAGAGGCTTCGCCTGTAACATCCCAAAATTATAAATTTTGGAATGTTATAATAATTAAAATATATGATTGTTGATTGATTGTTGAGTGATTGATTGAGTGAAATTTATTAGAATTTTAAACTTTTGAAGTTTTGTTGAGAGGGAATAAAAAGGACTTTCCAAAAAAAAAGTTTCTGTTTGAAAATATTTGAATTTGGAAATATTTCAAACTTCATGCCACTCAATGATCCTCATGATTTCTTCAATGAAAGAGAGTGGGAAGTAAAGAAAAATTTCATTTTGAAGTTGTCATTTAATTTATTTATTTTAACTCAAAGTGGCATTTGAGTTTTATTCAAAAACTTTTCTGACAAAGAACACTTGAACAAAAGTGTTGAGAGGGAGTAACATGACACCCCAAAAATTTTGGAATAAATTTTCCATAGAGTTTTGGAAGTCATTTTGATTTTTGTTTGAATTTTAAAAAAATGACTTTTCAAAAAGTATTTTATTTTCCGCTGGAAAATATCCCATTAAGTTGGATTTATTTTTCTGATCATTTTGATATATAATACTCCTATATTTTGTTTTCATTTTATTTTCAAAAATGATTTTTCTTCGCGGGTTATTCAAAAAAAGGGAAGGTACTGTTTTCTTGGGCCAAATCCGGCCCGATCCGAACCGAATCATCTCCTTCCTCCAGACAAGATACTCACAATCTACAGCCACCGCCGGAGCATCACCCGAATCGCGGGATTCGCGAAATCCCTCGCCCCCTCCTCCAAGACGACCTCCTCCCCCTTTAAATAGCCACATCACGCATCCATTCCCCCACCTAGTCCCTCCTCTCCTCGCCCCACGTTGCCGAGCCACCCTGCCGGAGTGATTCCAACTGCCTTGGATCACAAATTTTATGAAATTTCTGTTAGTTCAATTTTATTTCACATTTGAGCAGTTTAAATTTGTGTTTGTATGAATTTGCTCAAATCACTAGATTTGAGCTATTTTGAGTTAGGAATATTATTTTTGACTGATTCTTTTTGCTACTGGTTACTTATTAGACTAGCTACGCAGTAGTGTTTAGTTTGCATGTTAGTGAGTTAGTTAGATTAGCTTTTTATTGTAAATAGTACTGATTACTTTGTTTTTAGTACTGTTTGTAGTTTAATTATTATAAATTAGTTTTAATTAGTTTCTTTTGCTAGTTTTCGCCAGTGTGTCATATGTTCTATTGGTTAACAGTAGGTGATTTCTAGGATTTATTAGACTTAGTATTCTTGAGGTTCTAGGTGTTGTTTGTTGTATGACTAGTTGCTAGCAATAGGAATAGTGTTAGAGGTTCTAGGTACTGTTAGAATTTTATTATAGGAAAAATACTTTATGTTACATAGCAGATAATTTATTTACCGTGTGTTAAGTATTTTTTGTTTTAGGATTTTTACTTGTTGTTAGGTAGAGTTGTTGTGGTGTAGATTAGCCCTATAAGTTTATTTGAGTGATTTGGAGTTTTCTTTGGTTTTTACCTTCGATCCTATTTTAATTTCTTTTTTGTTTTGATTGTTATGATTGAGTGCTAGAATGATTGCTTATGTGAATACTATGCTTGCTTGTATAGATTTCATCGGAGAGTGACGACTAGTTTATCAAGTTATTAAGAGCGATAATATCTTCACCAACTAGCCAGGCAAGTTCACTTTGACCATATTTTCATACCAATGTTTTTATTGCATTTAGTGGCACCATTATTTCAATCCCTCCAGTAGTGATATTGAATTCTTGTAGTTGAGTAGAATGCATGAGGTAGGAACCCACCTCCCTGTTACCAAGCCCGGTACGTATATAGTTTTAATGCTATGCTGTAGTAGACAGGGTTTGGTATGAGTGCTCGGGAGTGGTGTGAGAATGAAGGACTTTACGTCAAAGATGACAACTTCATGATGGCATCTGCAAGGAATGCATCTTCAGGACTCCTCAAGATTTCAAGACTCGAGACAAGAATTCAATACACACTACTGGGTGAAGGACGGTTGACAGGCACCCTGGAGAAGCCAGTGGTTGGCCGGGATGCATGGAGAAGCGCCATGACATCTTGCGGAAAGCTTCACCCAGACTCAAAGAGACGGAAGAATACTTCATGCCCGGAAGCTTACCTGTGCAACCGCAAGTCACTATGGGCTCTGGCTTGGTTGACCTTAGTTGTGACTCTGGCTGGGACGGTGCTAGAAGATGTAGAACTACGGTAGGATTGGATGAGCACCGGACGGTGGTCAGAGGAACTCTTCGGAAGACCATGTTTCAGTCATCTTGTTCTCAAACACCCTGAAGTGCGAGAATGTAAAGAGAGGGATCGAATCTTGTGGGTAAAGTGTACAAACCTCTGCAGAGGGTTAAAACCTAATCGATTAGCCGTGTCCCCGGTTACGGACAATTTGAGCCTCTAGTTGGATCTATCTCGGAACTCTCAACACCGGACTGATAATTTAATTGTGGGCAACTTATGATGATTTGGGCTATGAGACATCGGTTGGCGGAACCATGTCATGATAGAAAACTCCATAGTACAGACTCCTGATATTCCTTTGTTGTAGGGAAAATAAAACCAGCTTTTACGCAAAAACATCAGACACAGAGCCACAAAGCCATATTGCATATAGAATAGTTTTATCATCTGCTTTCCTCATATTGTGATCTTGCCGGTACATTCAATGTACTGACCTACACGGCTGTTGGAAATATGCCCTAGAGGCAATAATAAAATCATTATTATTATATTTACTTGTTCATGATAATTGTCTTTATTCATGCTATAATTGTGTTATCCGGAAATCGTAATACATGTGTGAATAATAGACACCAACATGTCCCTAGTAAGCCTCTAGGTGACTAGCTCGTTGATCAACAGATAGTCATGGTTTCCTGACTATGGACATTGGATGTCATTGATAACGGGATCACATCATTAGGAGAATGATGTGATGGACAAGACCCAATCCTAAACATAGCACAAGATCGTATAGTTCGTTTGCTAGAGTTTTCCAATGTCAAGTATCTTTTCCTTAGACCATGAGATCATGTAACTCCCGGATACCGTAGGAGTGCTTTGGGTGTACCAAACGTCACAACGTAACTGGGTGACTATAAAGGTATAATACGGGTATCTCCGAAAGTGTCTGTTGGGTTGACACGGATCGAGACTGGGATTTGTCACTCCGTATGAACGGAGAGGTATCACTGGGCCCACTCGGTAATGCATCATCATAATGAGCTCAAAGTGACCAAGTGTCTGTCACGGGATCATGCATTACGGTACGAGTAAAGTGACTTGCCGGTAACGAGATTGAACGAGGTATTGGGATACCGACGATCGAATCTCGGGCAAGTAACATATCGATTGACAAAGGGAATTGTATACGGGGTTGCTTGAATCCTCGACATCGTGGTTCATCCGATGAGATAATCATGGAGTATGTGGGAGCCAACATGGGTATCCAGATCCCGCTGTTGGTTATTGACCGGAGAGTCGTCTCGGTCATGTCTACATATCTCCCGAACCCGTAGGGTCTACACACTTAAGATTCGGTGACGCTAGGGTTGTAGGGATATGTATATGCAGTAACCCGAATATTGTTCGGAGTCCCGGATGAGATCTCAGACGTCATGAGGAGTTCCGGAATGGTCCGGAGGTAAAGAATTATATATAGGAAGTGCTATTTCGGCCATCGGGACAAGTTTCGGGGTTATCGGTATTGTACCGGGACCACCGGAAGGGTCCCGGGGTCCACCGGGTGGGGCCACCTGCCCCGGGGGGGCACATGGGCTAGAGGGGGTGCGCCTTGGCCTACATGGGCCAAGGGCACCCGCCCCAATAGGCCCATGCACCTAGGGTTTCCATATGGGAGGAGTCCCACTAGTGGAAGGTACCCCTAGGTGCCTTGGGGGGAGGGAAACCTCCCTTGGCCGCCGCCCCCTAGGAGATTGGATCTCCTAGGGCCGGCGCCCCCCCTTGGCCCTCCTATATATAGTGGGGGAAGGAGGGCTTTTCATCCACGCCTTTGGTTGCCTCCTTCTCCCTCTCCAACACCTCCTCCTCCTCCATAGCGCTTGGCGAAGCCCTGACGGAGTACTGCTGCTCCATCCCCACCACGCCGTCGTGCTGCTGCTGGTGCCATCTTCCTCAACCTCTTCTTCCCTCTTGCTGGATCAAGAAGAAGGAGACGTTACGCTGACCGTACGTGTGTTGAACGCGGAGGTGCCGTCCGTTCGGTGCTAGGATCTTCGGTGATTCGAATCACGTCGAGTACGACTCCCTCATCCCCGTTCTTTGAACGCTTCCGCTCGCGATCTACAAGGTACGTAGATGCATCTAATCTCTCGTTGCTAGATGAACTCCTAGATGGATCTTGGTGAAACCGTAGGAAAATTTTTGTTTTCTGCAACGTTCCCCAACAGTGGTATCTGAGCTAGGTCTATGCGTAGTTCTTCTTGCGCGAGTAGAACACAATTTGTTGTGGGCGTAGATGTTGTCAACTTTCTTGCCGCTACTAGTCTTATCTTGCTTCAGAGGTATTGTGGGATGAAGCGGCCCGGACCAACCTTACACGTACGCTTACGTGAGACCGGTTCCACCGACCAACATGCACTAGTTGCATAAGGTGGCTGGCGGGTGTCTGTCTCTCCCACTTTAGTTGGAGCGATTCGATGAAAAGGGTCCTTATGAAGGGTAAATAGAAGTTGAAAAATCACGTTGTGACTTTCACGTAGGTAAGAAAACGTTCTTGCTAGAACCCTAATTTAGCCACGTAAAACTTGCAACAACAATTAGAGGTCGTCTAACTTGTTTTTGCAGCAAGTGCTTTGTGATATGATATGGCCAAAGTTGTGATGAATGATCTATATGTAATGTATGAGATGTTCATGCTATTGTAATAGGAATCACGACTTGCATGTCGATGAGTATGACAACCGGCAGGAGCCATAGGAGTTGTCTTTGTTTTTTGTATGACCTGCGTGTCACTGAGAAACGCCATGTAAATTACTTTACTTTATTGCTAAACGTGTTAGCCATAGTAGTAGAAGTAATAGTTGGCGAGCAACTTCATGGAGACACGATGATGGAGATCATGATGATGGAGATCATGGTGTCATGCCGGTGACAGGATGATCATGGAGCCCCAAGATGGAGATCAAAGGAGCTATGTGATATTGGCCATATCATGTCACTATTATTATTTGATTGCATGTGATGTTTATCATGTTTTTGCATCTTGTTTGCTTAGAACGACGGTAGTAAATAAGATGATCCCTCATAATAATTTCAAGAAAGTGTTCCCCCTAACTGTGCATCGTTGCGACAGTTCGTTGTTTCAATGCACCACGTGATGATCGGGTGTTTGATTCTTACGTTCACATACAACGGGTGTAAGACAGATTTACGCATGCAAAACACTTAGGTTGACTTGACGAGCCTAGCATGTGTATAGACATGGCCTCGGAACACAGAAGATCGAAAGGTCGAGCATGAGTCGTATAGAAGATACGATCAACATGAAGATGTTCACCGACGTTGACTAGTCCGTCTCACGTGATGATCGGACATGGCCTAGTTGACTCGGATCATGTTATACTTAGATGACAGGAGGGATGTCTATCTAAGTGGGAGTTCATTGAATAATTTGATTAGATGAACTTTATTATCAAGAACTTAGTCTAAAAAAAATCTTTGCAATATGTCTTGTAGATCAAATGGCCAACGTAGTCCTCAACTTCAACGCGTTCCTAGAGAAAACCAAGCTGAAAGACGATGGCAGCAACTATACGGACTGGGTCTGGAACCTGAGGATCATCCTCATAGCTTCCAAGAAAGATTATGTCCTACAAGCACCGCTAGGTGAACCGCCTGTCCCACAGAACCAAGACGTTATGAATGCTTGGCAGACACGTGCTAATGACTACTCCCTCGTTCAGTGCGGCATGCTTTACAGCTTAGAGCCGGGGCTCCAAAAGCGTTTTGAGAGACATGGAGCATATGAGATGTTCTAAGAGCTGAAAATGGTTTTTCAAGCTCATGCCCAGGTCGAGAGATATGAAGTCTCTGACAAATTCTTTAGCTGTAAGATGGAGGAAAATAGTTCTGTCAGTGAACACATACTCACTATGTCTGGGTTACATAACCGCTTGACTCAGCTGGGAGTTAATCTCCCGGATGATGCGGTCATTGACAGAATCCTCCAGTCGCTTCCACCGAGCTACAAGAGCTTTGTGATGAACTTCAATATGCAGGGGATGGAAAAGACCATTCCTGAAGTATTTGCTATGCTGAAATCAGCAGAGGTAGAAGTCAAGAAGGAACATCAAGTGTTGATGGTGAATAAAACCACTAAGTTCAAAAAGGGCAAGGGTAAAAAGAACTTCAAGAAGGACGGCAAAGGAGTTGCCGCGCCTGGCAAGCAAGCTGCTGGGAAGAAGCCAAAGAATGGACCCAAGCCCGAGACTGAGTGCTTTTATTGCAAGGGAAGTGGTCACTGGAAGCGGAACTGCCCCAAATACTTAGCGGACAAGAAGGCCGGCAAAACAAAAGGTATATATGATATACACGTAATTGATGTGTACCTTACTAGTACCCGTAGTAGCTCCTTGGTATTTGATACCGGTGCAGTTGCTCACATTTGTAACTCAAAGCAGGGGCTGCGGAATAAGCGGAGACTGGCAAAGGACGAGGTGACGATGTGCGTCGGGAATGGTTCCAAGGTCAATGTGATCACCGTCGGCACGCTACCTCTATATTTACCTTCGGGATTAGTTTTAAACCTTAATAATTGTTATTTAGTGCCAGCTTTGAGCATGAACATTGTATCGGGATCTCGTTTAATTCGAGATGGCTACTCATTTAAATCCGAGAATAATGGTTGTTCCATTTATATGAGAGATATGTTTTATGGTCATGCTCCTATGGTGAATGGTTTATTCTTAATGAATCTCGAGCGTAATGCTACACATATTCATAGTGTGAGTACCAAAAGATGTAAGGTTGATAATGATAGTCCCACATACTTGTGGCACTGCCGCCTTGGTCACATAGGTGTCAAACGCATGAAGAAGCTCCATGCAGATGGACTTTTAGAGTCTCTTGATTACGAATCATTTGACACGTGCGAACCATGCCTCATGGGTAAGATGACCAAGACTCCGTTCTCAGGAACAATGGAGCGAGCAACCAACTTATTGGAAATCATACATACTGATGTGTGCGGTCCAATGAGTGTTGAGGCTCGCGGTGGCTATCGTTATGTTCTCACCCTCACTGATGATTTGAGTAGATATGGGTACATCTACTTAATGAAACACAAGTCTGAAACCTTTGAAAAGTTCAAGGAATTTCAGAGTGAGGTTGAGAATCAACGTGACAGGAAAATCAAGTTTCTACGATCAGATCGTGGAGGAGAATACTTGAGTCACGAATTTGGCACACACTTCAGAAAATGTGGAATAGTTTCACAACTCACGCCACCTGGAACACCTCAGCGTAATGGTGTGTCCGAACGTCGTAATCGCACTCTATTAGATATGGTACGATCTATGATGTCTCTTACCGATTTACCGCTATCTTTTGGGGGCTATGCTTTAGAGACTGCCGCATTCACTTTAAATAGGGCTCCGTCGAAATCCGTTGAGACAACACCGTTTGAATTATGGTTTGGTAAGAAACCTAAGTTGTCGTTTCTAAAAGTTTGGGGATGCGATGCTTATGTCAAGAAACTTCAACATGAAAAGCTCGATCCCAAGTCGGAAAAATGCGTCTTCATAGGATACCCTAAAGAAACTGTTGGGTATACCTTCTACCTCAGATCCGAAGGCAAGATTTTTGTTGCCGAGAATGGATTCTTTCTAGAGAAAGAGTTTCTCTCGAAAGAAGTAAGTGGGAGGAAAGTAGAACTTGATGAAGTGTTACCTCTTGAACCGGAAAGTGGCATAACTCAAGAAAATGTTCCTGAGGTGCCTGCACCAACTAGAGAGGAAGTTATTGATGATGATCAAGACACTTCTGATCAAGCTCCTACTGAAATTCAAAGGTCCACAAAGACACGTTCCGCACCAGAGTGGTACGGCAACCCTGTCTTGGAAATCATGTTGTTAGACAACGGTGAACCTTCGAACTATGAAGAAGCGATGGCGGGCCCGGATTCCGACAAATGGCTAGAAGCCATGAAATCCGAGATAGGATCCATGTATGAAAATGAAGTATGGACTTTGACTGACTTGCCCGTTGAACAGCGAGCCATAGAAAATAAATGGATCTTTAAGAAGAAGACAGACGCGGATGGTAATGTGACCATCTATAAAGCTCGGCTTGTCGCTAAGGGCTATCGACAAGTTCAAGGGGTTGACTACGATGAGACTTTCTTACCGGTAGCGAAGCTGAAGTCCGTCCGAATCATGTTAGCAATTGCCGCATTCTACGATTATGAAATATGGCAAATGGACGTCAAAACGGCATTCCTTAATGTTTTCCTTAAGGAAGAACTGTATATGATGCAGCCGGAAGGTTTTGTCGATCCTAAGAATGCTGACAAGGTGTGCAAGCTCCAACGCTCAATTTATGGGCTGGTGCAAGCATCTCGGAGTTGGAACATTCGCTTTGATGAGATGATCAAAGCGTTTGGGTTTACGCAGACTTATGGAGAAGCCTGCGTTTACAAGAAAGTGAGTGGGAGCTCTGTAGCATTTCTCATACTATATGTAGATGACATACTTTTGATGGGAAATGATATAGAACTCTTGGACAGCATCAAGGCCTACTTGAATAAGAGTTTTTCAATGAAGGACCTTGGTGAAGCTGCTTATATATTAGGCATCAAAGATCTATAGAGATAGATCAAGACGCCTCATAGGTCTTTCACAAAGCACATACCTTGATAAGATATTGAAGAAGTTCAATATGGATCAGTCTAAGAAGGGGTTCTTGCCTGTTCTACAAGGTGTGAAATTGAGCTCAGCTCAATGTCTGACCACGGCAGAAGATATAGAAGAGATGAGTGTCATCCCCTATGCCTCAGCCATAGGTTCTATTATGTATGCCATGCTGTGTACCAGACCTGATGTAAACCTTGTCGTAAGTTTGGTAGGAAGGTACCAAAGTAATCCCGGCAAGGAACACTAGACAGCGGTCAAGAATATCCTGAAGTACCTAAAAAGGACAAAGGACATGTTTCTCGTTTATGGAGGTGACGAAGAGCTCGTCGTAAAGGGTTACGTCGACGCTAGCTTCGACATAGATCTGGATGACTCTAAGTCACAAACCGGATACGTGTATATGTTGAATGATGGAGCAGTGAGCTGGTGCAGCTGCAAGCAGAGCATCGTGGCGGGATCTACATGTGAAGCGGAGTACATGGCAGCCTCGGAGGCAGCACATGAAGCAATATGGGTGAAGGAGTTCATCACCGACCTAGGAGTCATACCTAATGCGTCGGGGCCAATCAAACTCTTTTGTGATAACACTGGAGCTATTGCACTTGCCAAGGAGCCCAGGTTTCACAAGAAGACAAGGCACATCAAGCGTCGCTTCAACTCCATTCGTGAAAATGTTCAAGATGGAGACATAGAGATTTGTAAAGTGCACACGGACCTGAATGTAGCAGATCCGTTGACTAAACCTCTCCCTAGAGCAAAACATGATCAACACCAGAATTCCATGGGTGTTCGATTCATCACAATGTAACTAGATTATTGACTCTAGTGCAAGTGGGAGACTGTTGGAAATATGCCCTAGAGGCAATAATAAAATCATTATTATTATATTTCCTTGTTCATGATAATTGTCTTTATTCATGCTATAATTGTGTTATCCGGAAATCGTAATACATGTGTGAATAATAGACACCAACATGTCCCTAGTAAGCCTCTAGTTAACTAGCTCGTTGATCAACAGATAGTCATGGTTTCCTGACTATGGACATTGGATGTCATTGATAACGGGATCACATCATTAGGAGAATGATGTGATGGACAAGACCCAATCCTAAACATAGCACAAGATCGTATAGTTCGTTTGCTAGAGTTTTCCAATGTCAAGTATCTTTTCCTTAGACCATGAGATCGTGTAACTCCTGGATACCGTAGGAGTGCTTTGGGTGTACCAAACGTCACAACGTAACTGGGTGACTATAAAGGTATACTACGGGTATCTCCGAAAGTGTCTGTTGGGTTGACACGGATCGAGACTGGGATTTGTCACTCCGTATGAACGGAGAGGTATCACTGGGCCCACTCGGTAATGCATCATCATAATGAGCTCAAAGTGACCAAGTGTCTGGTCACGGGATCATGCATTACGGTACGAGTAAAGTGACTTGCCGGTAACGAGATTGAACGAGGTATTGGGATACCGACGATCGAATCTCGGGCAAGTAACATATCGATTAACAAAGGGAATTGTATACGGGGTTGCTTGAATCCTCGACATCGTGGTTCATCCGATGAGATCATCGTGGAGTATGTGGGAGCCAACATGGGTATCCAGATCCCGCTGTTGGTTATTGACCGGAGAGTCGTCTCGGTCATGTCTACATATCTCCCGAACCCGTAGGGTCTACACACTTAAGGTTCGGTGATGCTAGGGTTGTAGGGATATGTATATGCAGTAACCCGAATATTGTTCGGAGTCCCGGATGAGATCCCGGACGTCACGAGGAGTTCTGGAATGGTCCGGAGGTAAAGAATTGTATATAGGAAGTGCTATTTCGGCCATCGGGACAAGTTTCGGGGTTATCGGTATTGTACCGGGACCACCGGAAGGGTCCCAGGGGTCCACCGGGTGGGGCCACCTGCCCCGGGGGGCCACATGGGCTAGAGGGGGTGCGCCTTGGCCTACATGGGCCAAGGGCACCAGCCCCAATAGGCCCATGCGCCTAGGGTTTCCATATGGGAGGAGTCCCACTAGTGGAAGGCACCCCTAGGTGCCTTGGGGGGAGGGAAACCTCCCTTGGCCGGCGCCCCCCTAGGAGATTGGATCTCCTAGGGCCGGCGCCCCCCCCCTTGGCCCTCCTATATATAGTGGGGGAAGGAGGGCTTTTCATCCACGCCTTTGGTTGCCTCCTTCTCCCTCTCCAACACCTCCTCCAACTCCATAGCGCTTGGCGAAGCCCTGACGGAGTACTGCTGCTCCATCACCACCACGCCGTCGTGCTGCTGCTGGTTCCATCTTCCTCAACCTCTTCTTCCCTCTTGCTGGATCAAGAAGAAGCAGACGTTACGCTGACTGTACGTGTGTCGAATGCGGAGGTGCCGTCCGTTCGGTGCTAGGATCTTCGGTGATTCGAATCACGTCGAGTACGACTCCCTCATCCCCGTTCTTTGAACGCTTCCGCTCGCGATCTACATGGTACGTAGATGCATCTAATCTCTCATTGCTAGATGAACTCCTAGATGGATCTTGGTGAAACTGTAGGAAATTTTTTGTTTTCTGCAACATTCCCCAACAACGGCTGCAACGTCTCATGTTGCAGATATGTTCCTACCGACGAGTAAGAGTACGGTACAGGGTTACGGTCTACACTCAACCTGCCGATGGCATTGATGGGACTCCACACCCTATTATTTGTTTCCGCTGAGACTTATGAGGTATATATCAGTTTTACGTTATTTATACATGTGATTGCACTTTGATATATACATTGATGTACTGTGTGTGCCAGCATACCGATCCAGGGATGGCACAGATACACAGAGACTTGACCGTCTGAGGTCGGGTCGCTACAGATATGATATCAGAGCACATGTTGACTGTAGGACGTGACCCTAGAAATTGGAAATCCCTTAGGACAGGATATCTCTAAAACTTTATTTTCAAAAGGATCCACTACTTCCCATCTTTTCTGATTTTATCAAATATCATCTCTTACCTCAAATAGTTAGAATATACCCCTTTCCCTTTTGACCACACGGAGGATCAACCGAGCCGCTCCAAGAAGGACAAGATATCGGACAACCGATGACCATTTCAGAGTAAACAGGATTTGACCATGCATAGAGTTGAAGCTACACCAGTTGAAGACTCTGATGACTTGAAGAATCAGAAGAATTATTCAACCATTAGAGGACCAAACCCCTGTTATACACTTACGTTAGATGCGACGATTTGTGAGCTATCATTTGTTTGATGTTTTTCCGACAGCCACAAAATAAAACTCGTTTCTTCAAAACTATTATTTGTATTGTGTGTATCCCTTCCCACCTCTCTCTTATCTCACCCTAAAACCCTTGGACCCAGTAGATGATGAATGAAGTTGGACTGATATTCTCTGGACCGAAAACCCAGCCAGAGGCAGAGCTATGGATTCAGAACATGGAGAATCACTTCGGGAGCAATTTGGTTTCAAGGAAGAATGAAGTATCGTATGATCTTCAGTACTTTGAAGGAAGTGCTGCAACATGGTGGCATATGCATCAAGCTATACAGGGATGGAATGGAGCAAGGACTTGGGAAGAATTCAAGAAGACTCTGACAAGATCTCGTCTCATCCGGAAGCACCATGATACCCCAAGAAATAAACTTTGTGCCTGCAAGATTTGCGGAGAAATAGGACACACCCAGGAGGAACACAAGGATGGATGCCCTCATTGTGAGGAGAAACACCCAGCTGAGGAATGCCCAACTAGTCAGGTGACTTGTTCCTGTGTGAAGGAACCACCCACTACCCAGCTCAGTGTCACCTTTACCCCACGGTGCAACAAACTATTCAGAAGCAGGAAGAAGGAATGAAAGAAGCCCTCCGAGAAATTATGAAAAAACATATGATTAAGGGAAGTGTTGAAGACCCTGATGGAGAAAGCCTCAACAGATTTTACTCCAATGCATGTTATTCATGTGGACAAGGACATTTTTCATAGTATTGCACCAAGGAAAGAAAAGAGTATCTGGGATACTTCCCGACAGAAGCAGTGGAGTTTGATCCACAGGGAATAGGACGTTTGATCAGAACGAAGAAAACCAAGAAGAGAAAACAAAGACACCCTCAGAACAACCCAATTTCTGCAAAGAGGGACAAGAGTCATATTACCTGTTTTGAATGTAAGGACGTCGGACATTATGCCAATGATTGTCTCGAAAGGAAGCAAGGTACTCAAGGAGCAGGCACCATCACCAAGAAGACTCGAGACATGCTGGAAGTTATTTATTTCCGTTGCAAGGAAGCAGGACATTTTGCTAGGGATTGTTCAAATCATGAGAAAGCTAGAGCTGAGTAGTGGAGATGTTGATATCAGAAATAAGGGTAGCATGGAAAACACTTTTTCATGAGAATGCAGAGTTGAGTTATGTAATAGATTACTCAGAGATTGTAATAATTCATGACTCAATAAAGTTGATATGTCATATGATGAAAGGTTTTAAGGAGTTGTTATGTTTTATCTTGGAAATTAATATTCTGGGTGAACATGGAAGAAAATGAGTTGTGATGCATAAACTGGATGTTGGAAATTGAGTTTGAAGTTCTGTTTGGATGATATGAATGTGTACCCAAGGAGATATGACCTTATTCTGAGCACCATTTTTGTTTTACAACTTCAGATGACGACCCTTTATGAGTCTTTCCTTAAAGGTCCGAAAACGATCATGACCCTGACAAGTGATCATGATTACCCGAAGATCCTGAAGGACATGATGAAGCATATTCACCTTGAAGGAGATGCAGTCTACAAAGGCTACCCCTTCATGCAAAAGGGAGTGGAACTTTGGTATGTGGAGGTACACCTTCACCGTATGAAAGGAGTTTGCCCAAAGATGATGGGGCAGTACTTTTTCATCTCACGTGTACCACAAGCAACTTTCTTCGACGCTGTTCGTGAAGCAGCCATGGAAGCCATACGCCAGATCAGAGAAATACTTGAAGCAAGACTCTGTTATACTCAGGAATACCTAAGAGAAGTGCATGCAGAGATGATGGAAATGAAGCTCAAGGCCACCACGATGAAACAGAAGATTGAAGATTTCAAGGCGCATGTCGCACAATTCCAGTGGGACCGAAGAATCCTCAAGGAGGAAAAATGAATAAAGTAGGAAGTAATGCCTAACCATACCAAACCATGTGGGTGGCAGCATTTGTAACAAAGTACTTTTTGGAATTTGGATTTACGAAAAATGGTTAAGGATGTAATAAAAGATTTGATATGAAAATAATATGATTTATGGATAAACTAGTGCTTTCTAGTGTGGTAGTACTCCGTAAAGCCACAAGATCAATGAAGAAAGAAATGTGTTATTCATGACGGTCCATAGAAGGGAGCGGGACCAAATAAGTTGGAGTTTTGTATGATCGTTACCCCAAGGGTATGACAAAATGAAGTACTATTGGATTTAAAGGAGGTTTAATGTTGGAATATGGAACAACTGTAACTCCACGGATGAGTTAACACTATGCAAGCGCTGAAGTGGACCCATAACCCACATGCCCAGATTTGACAAAGGCACAAGCACAATCTTGTTGAAGGAAGAATTCTGGAAGAAGCTGTGAATTGATCAGCAGACGTTACATAGGATGTTACGTAAACCCCGAGATTGTGAAGAACGTTAGATGTTTTGTTCAGCTTGCAGAATCAATGGGTTTACCCGAACCCAGTTCGAGGACAAGAGAAATTTCTGCAAAGCTTGTGAGGATGCCCGACTGTTAGAAATACGAGATTCACTAAACCTTATACAGGGTAATGATCTGGGTGCGAAATGAATTGATCATCATACCGACTTACTCTTATCATTTACTCTTGATATTTGGAATGGTAAATCTGAGAGACCTACCCATAGTAAAGTGACGACGCTCGTTGAAGCCTTTCTTAAGCCTTAGAATGGTATGATGATAAACCCATGTACATGGCAGCTGTTGCCAATCGTAGATTATACGGTGAGAATGAAGCCAATGCCCTTTTTCTGCAGAAACCATTAATGGTAGGCCACCATGAGTATTTCGATAGTTGTCTAGAATGGACGCAGACCTATCAGCTAAGATCTAGTCTCAGACGAACTTCATCTTTGACGAAGCGACCAAAGATTTTGAGGAAAACGCTATGCTTCTGACAGAAGAGCATTAATGAAGGAGCTATTGTAAGATATGTGAAGAGATAGATATTGTCGGCACTCCGGAGGAAGTATCTGAGTTTATTGGAACTGTAACCTTGCTTTTAAGTGTGGTAGCACCCGTGACCCTTCCGGCCAAAATATTTGCTAGAAGACCCCCAACCCCTAACCTTTTCTTGCTAGCCTCTTCGAATCTCGAGGACGAGATTCATTTTAAGTGTCGTAGTTTGTAACATCCCAAAATTATAAATTTTGGAATGTTATAATAATTAAAATATATGATTGTTGATTCATTGTTGAGTGATTGATTGAGTGAAATTTATTAGAATTTTAAACTTTTGAAGTTTTGTTGAGAGGGAATAAAAAGGACTTTCCAAAAAAAAGTTTCTGTTTGAAAATATTTGAATTTGGAAATATTTCAAACTTCATGCCACTCAATGATCCTCATGATTTCTTCAATGAAAGAGAGTGGGAAGTAAAGAAAAAAATTCATTTTGAAGTTTTCATTTAATTTATTTATTTTAACTCAAAGTGGCATTTGAGTTTTATTCAAAAACCTTTCTGACAAAGAACACTTGAACAAAAGTGTTGAGAGGGAGTAACATGACACCCCAAAAATGTTGGAATAAATTTTCCATAGAGTTTTGGAAGTCATTTTGATTTTGTTTGAATTTAAAAAAATGACTTTTCAAAAAGTATTTTATTTTCCACTGGAAAATCCCATTAAGTTGGGATTATTTTTCTGATCATTTTGATATATAATACTCCTATATTTTGTTTTCGTTTTATTTTCAAAAATGATTTTTCTTCGCGGGTTATTCAAAAAAAGGGAAGGTACAGTTTTCTTGGGCCAAATCCGGCCCGATCCGAACCGAATCATCTCCTTCCTCCAGACAAGATACTCACGATCTACAGCCACCGCCGGAGCATCGCCGGAATCGCAGGATTCGCGAAATCCCTCGCCCCCTCCTCCAAGACGACCTCCTCCCCCTTTAAATAGCCACATCGCGCATCTATTCCCCCACCTAGTCCCTCCTCTCCTCGCCCCACGTTGCCGAGCTGCCCCGCCGGAGTTCGCCGCCGCCGCCGCCGCCATTTGCTCCACCCCACCCACCACCGGCCCTCCCCGCCACCCACCGCCGCCACCAGCTGCTCCGCCCCGCTCTTCCACCCCCGACCGTCCCTTCCCCGATGCCAGAGGGCCACCGGAGGACGTCGCCGGAGCTCCAGCAGGACCCCATCACCGGAACTGCTACAGTAAATCCCGACCTACTGTTTTTTTTTCCGTTCTGTTTTTAAAACAGAATAGTTTCAATCTTGTAAAATCCATAGTTAATTATCTATGAGGTATTTTTGAGTGATTCAAACTGCCTTGGATCACAAATTTTATGAAATTTCTGTTAGTTCAATTTTATTTCACATTTGAGCAGTTTAAATTTGTGTTTGTATGAATTTTCTCAAATCACTAGATTTGAGCTATTTTGAGTTAGGAATATTATTTTTGACCGATTCTTTTTGCTACTGGTTACTTATTAGACTAGATACGCAGTAGTGTTTAGTTTGCATGTTAGTGAGTTAGTTAGATTAGCTTTTTATTGTAAACAGTACTGATTACTCTGTTTTTAGTACTGTTTGTAGTTTAATTATTATAAATTAGTTTTAATTAGTTTCTTTTGCTAGTTTTCGCCAATGTGTCATATGTTCTATTGGTTAACAGTAGGTGATTTCTAGGATTTATTAGACTTAGTATTCTTGAGGTTCTAGGTGTTGTTTGTTGTATGACTAGTTGCTAGCAATAGGAATTGTGTTAGAGGTTCTAGGTACTGTTAGAATTTTATTATAGGAAAAATACTTTATGTTACATAGCGGATAATTGTTTTTACCGTGTGTTAAGTACTTTTTGTTTTAGGATTTTTACTTGTTGTTAGGTAGAGTTGTTGTGGTGTAGATTAGCCCTATAAGTTTATTTGAGTGATTTGGAGTTTTCTTTGGTTTTTACCTTCGATCCTATTTCGATTTCGTTGTTATTTTGATTGTTATGATTGAGTGCTAGAATGATTGCTTATGTGAATACTATGCTTGCTTGTATAGATTTCATCGGAGAGTGACGACTAGTTTATCAAGTTTTTAAGAGCGATAATATCTTCACCAACTGGCCAGGCAAGTTCACTTTGACCATATTTTCATACCAATGTTTTTATTGCATTTAGTGGCACCATTATTTCAATCCCTCCAGTAGTGATATTGAATTCTTGTAGTTTAGTAGAATGCATGAGGTAGGAACCCACCTCCCTGTTACCAAGCCCGGGACGTATATAGTTTTAATGCTACGTTGTAGTAGACAGGGTTTGGTATGAGTGCTCGGGAGTGGTGTGAGAATGAAGGACTTTACGTCAAAGACGACAACTTCATGATGGCATCTGCAAGGACTGCATCTTCAGGACTCCTCAAGATTTCAAGACTCGAGACAAGAATTCAATACACACTACTGGGTGAAGGATGGTTGACGGGCACCCTGGAGAAGCCAGTGGTTGGCCGGGATGCATGGAGAAGCGCCATGACATCTTGCGGAAAGCTTCACCCAGACTCAAAGAGACGGAAGAATACTTCATGCCCGGAAGCTTACCTGTGCAACCGCAAGTCACTATGGGCTCTGGCTTGGTTGACCTTAGTTGTGACTCTGGCTGGGACGGTGCTAGCAGATGTAGAACTATGGTAGGATTGGATGAGCACCGGACAGTGGTCAGAGGAACTCTTCGGAAGACCATGTTTCGGTCATCTTGTTCTCAAACACCCTGAAGTGCGAGAATGTAAAGAGAGGGATCGAATCTTGCGGGTAAAGTGTACAAACCTCTGCAGAGGGTTAAAACCTAATCGATTAGCCGTGTCCCCGGTTACGGACAATTTGAGCCTCTGGACTTGGATCTATCTCGGAACTCTCAACACCAGACTGATAATTTAATTGTGGGCAACTTATGATGATTTGGGCTATGAGACATCGGTTGGCGGAACCATGTCATGATAGAAAACTCCGTAGTACAGACTCCTGATATTCCTTTGTTGTAGGGAAAATAAAACCAGCTTTTACGCAAAAACATCATACACAGAGCCACAAAGCCATATTGCATATAGAATAGTTTTATCATCTGCTTTCCTCATATTGTGATCTTGCCGGTACATTCAATGTACTGACCTACACGGCTGCAACGTCTCATGTTGCAGATATGTTCCTTCCGACGAGTGAGAGTACGGTACAGGGTTACAGTCTACACTCAACCTGCCGATGGCGTTGATGGGACTCCACACCCGATTATTTGTTTTCGCTGAGACTTATGAGGTATATATCAGTTTTACATTATTTATACATGTGATTGCACTTTGATATATACATTGATGTACTGTGTGTGCTAGCATACCGATCTAGGGATGGCACAGATACACAGAGACTTGACCGTCTGAGGTCGGGTCGCTACATCGCCCGTGAGACCTTTGGTGCATGGGCAGGCTTTGAAGCTTTAGGCTTCTTCTGCTTCTTTGGCTTCGGTGGCGCGGGCGCTTCATCAGATTCAGCATCGTTTGTAGGTTGATCCAGGACTGCCGCTTGAACCATAATATGAGTGATGAGACCTTCCAGGTTGTAGAAGGGCCCAACAAGATTGGGTTCAGCTTCACGTGAGCTATCGGCACGAGGAGCAGAGGGACCTGGGTTGAAGTCTAAGCCCCGTGACTTCTTGTTTTCTTTGGCCGAGTTCCTGTCAAACTGAAGGTTGCGCTTGAACAGATTGTCGTCACGACACCATAGCAATGACGATTGGTCTTCATCTGCAGGCTGTGGTCCATGGACCATACAAGGATAGAAGCCTTGTTCAATGGCTTCAGCTCTGGACCTGGGTTGAAGATTTTTGTATAGGATGTCTCCCCATGATCGCTTGATGGCATTCTTCTCAGCATACTCCTAGGTCACGAACCTGTACTTGAACCACTATTCTACCCAATATCTTCGAATCCATTGGATTCGAGTTTTCCGCTGATTGTAGTCCTCCTCTGGATCTGTCTTGTACAGCTCATAGAGGTCAGGAGGCAAATCTCTTGACGTGTTGCCACGACACTGTCTGCCACCCTTCCTTGCAGATTTTTCTGGTGCCATGAAGTTTAAACTGAAAGGCTTCAAAACTGTCAAAGTCTTCCGTCTACTGGTCTGACAAGAACTTGCTTCAGGGGAATTTATATGATGCTGTAAGAATTCTGCAAATGAATGCAGACTATGAGAACCAAGGGATTCTCCCACGGACATGTACCTGTGATAGCATTAAGGTGCGAGGGAAGGGGAAGAGGTCATATGCATTCTCAGAAGATTCTGAAGATAAATCAGTTTAGAAGACATTGACCTCATAGTGCGAAGACATTCACTCATAGATAGAGAGTCGGTTCCAGATTTGTACGAATCCACGAATAAGTACAAGTGAGGAATCTAACTACTTTGTGAAGCATAAGTGAACATACTAGGCATATTATGAGATGCAGTGTGAAATAGATCCAACTTGTGTGAATAGAAACTGCTTGTGGTAGAAAAGGATGAATCTATCGGATTAAAGGGACCGTAAAAAGGAGGTTTTATTTACCACACGAGGAACTGCTAGACGGAGTGGGAGAGGAGGCCGAGCAGTTCGATCTTTCGTGCCCTAACTTGGTGACAGAGGACACCTACAGCGACGGTGGAGAAGACGATGTCCATGGTCGGCGTGAAGACGGCGTCGGTGAGGTCGCAGCAGCGAAGCGCTTCGTCGTGGCGTGGTCGAGGGCTAGCGGTGACGCTAGGGTTTGTGCGAGAGTGGAAGAAAGGATAATGACTGGGGTGAGGCGTGTATATATAGGGACAGGGACGGCACAGTGTTATTACACAGGTGCCCCTGGCGGTTCACATCTGAAGGACATGTGGCTATCATGCAACACATCAGAGGTTGTTCCATGTTCCCACGCACGCCTGGATTGTCGGGTGATCGTTCCCACTTCTCCGGGTTTCAGGTGAAAGGATTTAGCATTGAAAGTGGATTAATGTTTGTCTCTGTGTCTTCTGCTAAGAAGGATGCAGAGAAGACATTTTGACAGTGTCAATAGAATGCATATGATTTGGATAGATAGACTTAGGAAAGAATCATAGAGGGGTTAGGGTCCGATCACATTCACTTAGTTCAAAAGATTCAGCAAGAAGCCATAGCTATAAGTGAATGTTGTAGAGGACAGAAACCAAATCAGTATGTTGAAGATAAACATGAGGACTTGTTAACATTGAAGACAAACAGAAAGCGAAGACTTTGCAAATGTAACGCCATGTGAGAAACACTTCTTAGGGAAGAATTTTGTGGTGGCGTTACCCACCATATAGGAAGTATTAGACCCAGACACGGCGCACAACTTTCGTGGCGCTCTGAAGTCAAATTCCACGTTAATGTATTCACACTCAGAATGCAAGTCTTCATTGATTGAAGACATACGTTACTTCGTGTGTTGCACATCTAAGTCATCAACATGCACAAGTGTTAGGAAGTGTGCCTGATCACAGGACATTTGAGGATTCCAAGATATTTAGCTCACACCGTAACTTGCAAAACCTCTTCTCATCCAAGGGCTTTGTGAAGATATCTGCCAATTGCTCTTCAGTGTTGACGTGTATGATATCAATATCTTCCGTCATAACATGATCTCTGAGAAAGTGATGACGAATTTCAATGTGCTTTGTCTTCGAGTGCTGAACTGGGTTGTTGGCAATCTTGATGGCGCTCTCGTTGTCGCAGTAGAGTGGCACTTGCTTCAGATGAATGCCATAGTCTTTGAGTGTTTGCTTCATCCATAGAAGCTGAGCGCAGCAAGATCCAACAGCAATGTATTCAGATTCAGCAGTGGAGAGAGATACACATTTCTGCTTCTTTGAAGACAAACATACAAGTGATCGTCCCAGAAAATGACATGTGCCTGATGTAGACTTGCGATCCACCTTGTCACCAGCATAATCAGCATCCGAGAATCCAACTAGATCAAACTCTGAGCCCTTTGGATACCATAATCCTAGTGTTGGGGTGTGAGCCAAATATCTAAGAATTCGCTTCACAGCTAAGTGATGTGATTCCTTTGGTGCAGCTTGGAACCGGGCACACATGCAAACACTAAGCATGATATCTGGCCTAGATGCACATGAATAAAGCAAAGAACCAATCATGGAGCGGTATACCTTTTGATCGAACTCTTTACCATTGTCGTCGGGACCCAGATGGTGTTTGGCTGGCATTGGCGTCGTGTACCCTTTGCAGTCTTGCATTCCATATTTCTTCAGGCAATCTTTGAGGTATTTCTCTTGAGATATAAAGATGTCGTTGCGTTGCTGCCGTATTTGAAGGCCAAGGAAGAACTTCAGTTCACCCATCATGGACATCTGATATTGCTCTTGCATCATGTATCCAAACTCTTCACTGTATTTCTGGTTAGTGCAGCCGAAGATAATGTCATCCACATATATTTGGCACACAAATAGTTCACCATCATATGTCTTCGTGAAGAGAGTGGGATCCAGGGAACCAGGTTTGAAGCCTTTGCTCTTCACGAAGTCTTTGAGTGTGTCATACCAAGCTCGAGGGGCTTGTTTAAGGCCATACAGTGCCTTGTTGAGTTTGTAGACCATGTCAGGATGTTTTGGATCTTCAAAGCCAGGCGGTTGTGCAACATACACTTCTTCTTCAATCTTGCCATTGAGAAAAGCGCTCTTCACATCCTTTTGATACAGAAGAATGTTATGATGATTTGCATAGGCCAACAGTATGCGTATAGCTTCAAGCCTAGCCACAGGAGCAAATGTTTCATCGAAGTCAATTCCTTCAATTTGAGTGTATCCTTAAGCAACAAGACGAGCTTTGTTTCTCACAACTTGACCATGCTCATCTTGCTTGTTGCGATATATCCATTTCATGCCTATTATATTGTGCTTACGAGGACCAGGACGCTTAACCAGTTCCCATACATTATTCAACTCAAACTGTTGAAGCTCTTCTTGCATAGCTTGAATCCATTCAGGTTCCATGAAGGCTTCATCAACTTTCTTGGGTTCAGATATTGAGACGAATGCGAAGTGCCCACAGAAATTTGCTAGCTGTGTTGCCCTTGAACGAGTGAGTGGACCTGGTGCATTGATGCTATCAATTATTCTCTCAATTTGTACTTCATTTGCAACACGAGGATGAACAGGACAAAGATTTTGCTCTTGCTGATCATTGTCATTGTTAGAAGGATTGTCTTTAGGCTGAGCATTGTCTTCAGGTTGATCAGGTGCAGAGATGATGGGTTCCTCTTCAAGCTGAGCTTCAGACGGTATGATTTCTCCAGTTCCCACGAGTTTGATGGTTTCACTGGATGGTGCTTCATCTAGCACATTTGGCAGGTGCTCTCTTTGCGAGCCGTTAGTCTCATCAAACCGCACATCCACAGTTTCAACCAATTTATAGTGAAAGAGGTTGAAGACTCTGTAGGAGTGCGAATCCTTTCCATATCCAAGCATAAAACCTTCATGTGCTTTCAGTGCAAATTTTGAAGTGTGATGTGGATCCTTGATCCAGCACCTGGCACCAAATACTCTGAAGTAACTAACATTTGGCTTCTTGCCAGTAAGGAGCTCATAGGATGTCTTGTTCAGAAGCTTGTGAAGATAAACACGGTTGATGATATGGCATGCAGTATCAATGGCTTCAGGCCAGAACTTCCTTGGAGTCTTGTATTCATCGAGCATCGTCTGGGCCAGCTCAATAAGTGTTCTGTTCTTGCGTTCCACGATGCCATTCTGCTGCGGCGTGTACGGAGCTGAGAATTCATGAGTGATGCCCAAAGTATCAAGATAAGTGTCTAGGACAGTGTTCTTGAATTCAGTGCTATTGTCACTTCTGGTGTGCTTGATCTTGACGCCATAGTTGTTCATGGCTCGATTGGCAAAGCGTCTGAAGACATCCTGCACTTCAGTCTTGTAGAGGATTATATGCACCCAAGTATATCTTGAATAATCATCAACAATGACAAAGCCATAGAGACAAGCAGTAGTAGTAAGAGTTGAGTAGTGAGTGGGACCGAAAAGGTCCATGTGAAGCAGTTCGAAGGGTTGAGTCATTGTCATGATTGTCTTCGAGGGATGCTTGGCCCTCGTCATCTTTCCTGCTTCACAGGCACCGCATAAGTGATCATTCTTGAACTTGACGCCCTCGATGCCTATGACATGCTTCTTCTTTGCAAGAGTGTGTAAGTTCCTCATGCCAGCATGCCCTAGCCTCCGATGCTAGAGCCAGCATTCAGAAGCTTTTGCTAGAAGACATGCGGCAAGTTGTGGTACTGATGAGAAATCTACCACGTACAAATCATCTTTCTGACACCCTTCAAAGACTAGAGACTTGTCAGATTCCATTAGAACGAGGCAACGATATTTTCCAAATATCACAATCATGTTTAAATCGCAAAGCATTGAGACAGACATTAAGTTGAAACCAAGGGATTCAACAAGCATCACTTTATCCATGTGTTGATCCCTTGAGATTGCAACTCTACCTAGACCCAATACCTTGCTTTTACCAGTATCAGCAAATGTGATGTGACTTGTCAGATGGACGTAAAGTTGAGTCCATGAGAAGACTTCGCTTGCCAATCATGTGATTAGTACACCCACTATCAATAATCCATTCTGAAGCAGCTGGTGTCATACCCTACAGTGCAGTTAGGGGGATAGGCTTCACGAAGAGAATTGTGAAGCATAAACATTTGACGAGCAAGTGGATTATGAAAGCTTAGATCGAGGTTAGGACTGATAGGGCAAGTAGCAAGTGACTCAGGAACAAAATACATAATAAGACCATTTGGGCATTTGATCTTGCGCCCTACAAGATGTTTCAGGTCCCCATCAATAGCTTCAGACGAATTTGATTTTCGGCTGGAGACCTTTCCCTCCAAAAGAGAGTTAAGCTTTCTTAGCCACCCACATCTTCAAGGGTGGCTTCGAAGCAATGAGTCTAAGTGCAGCATCTGACAACTTTGGCTTTGGAGCCCTAGCAAAAAGTCTTGCAAGTGGACAATAGTACTCATAAGAATAAGCAGAGTAGTTCTTGGTCTTATGAACATGGCGGTTTGATGAAACGTGCTCATATTCATAGGCCTGAGTATGGTTTCCCTGCAAAACATTTGCATTAGTGTGACTCAGGTGAGTCCTTTGTCTGTATGAAGCCTTTGGACCATATGAAGCCTGTGGTCTGGGGTTTGTCTTCTTCACCTGTGGTGTCATGACGACATTCACAGGAAGATTTTCTAGCATCCTTTTCGGCACCCGGGCTTTCTTCATAGGTGACCCATTCCTGCAATTAGTTCCAATATACCTGGCAAACACTTCACCATTCTGATTCTTAAACAGTTTATAGTTTGCATCAAAGGATTAATCAATAACAATGGGATTAGCACAAGTGAATCCAGACAGGGTGGATGGATCCATTGAAGGTTCCTTTGCAGCAACCCATGTGGTTTTGGGGTACTGCTCAGGTTTCCAGTAAGAGCCATCAGCATTCATTTTCCTTTCGAACCCAAGACCCTTTTTCCTAGGGTTTTGGTTCAGGATCTGCCTTTTGAGGACATCACATAGTGTCTGATGCCCTTTGAGACTTTTGTGCATCCCTGTTTCAAGCAATGTCTTCAGCCTAGCATTTTCATCAGCAATAGCAGTAGTATCCTTAGCAGAGGGGTTAGTTACCACATCAACAATTGAAGATATTGCAATAGTAGCAGCAGTAGAACATCCAGCAATAGAAGTAGCGTTGTCACGCTCAATGCATTTAAGACATGGTGGTTCAAATCCTTCCTGAGCAGAACTAATCTGTTTGGCGCGAAGTGACTCGTTTTCCTTTTGAAGATCTTCATGAGCCGCTCTCAATTTCTCAAGATCTTGCTTCCTTTGAAGATAATCATAGGAAAGCTTTTCATGAGTTGTTGAGAGCATTTCATGACGACTTTCAAGTTCCTCATACTTAACATGAAGATTTTTTATGTCTTCAATTAAGGACTGAGATCGAGTCATTTCAGCGTCTAACAGTTCATCGCTTTTGTCTAACAGTTTTTGAATATGTTCCATAGCTTTCTGTTGTTCAGTTGCAATTTTAGCAAGTGTTTTGTAGCTGGGTTTGGAACCACAATCAGATTCATCTTCACTGGATGTTTGATAGTGAGTAGTGCATGTGTTTACCTTGGCACCACGTGCCATGAAGCAGTAGGTGGGAGCGGAGTAGTCCTTGTCATTTGCATCATCATCGGTGATGAAGCCATTGTCTTCAGTGTTGAAGATGGACTTGGCAACGTATGCTGTAGCCAGACTTGCAACGCCAGAATCAGACTCCTCCTCGAACTCCACCTCCGCCTCCTCAGAAGCGGACTCCTCCTCTGAATCCATTTCCTTGCCAACGAACGCATGAGCCTTGCCAGATGAGCTCTTCTTGTGTGATGAAGACTTTGATGAAGACTTGGAAGAAGACTTTGAGTATTTCTTCTTCTTGTCGTCAGAATCATACTCCTTGCTCTTCTTCTTCTTGTTGTTCTCATTGTCCCACTGTGGACACTCAGAGATGTAGTGGCCAGGTTTCTTGCACTTGTGGCATGTTCTCTTCTTGTAGTCATGAGCAGAAGCTTCATCATTCCTTGAGCTTGATCATGAATACTTTCTAAAGCCTTTCTTCTTGGTGAATTTTTGGAACTTCTTCACAAGCATAGCAAGCTCCTTTCCAATGTCTTCAGGATCATCAGAACTGCAGTCAAATTCTTCTTCAGATGAGGAGATAGCTTTTACTTTCAAGGCACAAGTTCGCCCATAGTTGGGACCGTAGATGTCTCTTTTCTCAGAAAGCTAAAACTCATGTGTGTTGAGCCTTTCAAGTATGTCAGACGGATCGAGTGTCTTGAAGTCAGGACGTTCTTGAATCATCAGGGCTAGGGTGTCAAACGATCTATCAAGTGATCTCAGGAGTGTCTTGACGACTTCATGCTTGGTGATCTCAGTAGCGCCGAGGGCTTGAAGCTCATTTGTGATATCAGTGAGTCGATCAAACGTGAGCTGGACATTCTCATTGTCGTTTCTCTTGAAGCGATTGAAGAGGTTGCGAAGGACACTGGTTCTTTGATCTCTCTGGGTTGAGACGCCTTCGTTGACCTTGGAGAGCCAGTCCCGGACTAGCTTAGATGTTTCCAGAGCACTCACACGGCCATACTGTCCTTTGGTCAGATGACCATAGATGTTGTTCTTGGCAGTGGAGTCCAGTTGAACAAACTTCTTGACATCGGCAGCGGTGACACCTTCACCCGCCTTGGGAATGCCATTCTTGACGACATACCATAGGTCGACATCAATGGCTTCAAGATGCATGCGCATCTTATTCTTCCAGTAGGGATATTCAATTCCATCGAAGACTGGGAACGTAGCGGAGACTTTGATTATCCCTGCAGTCAACATAGCTAAAACTCCAGGTGGTTAAACCGAATCACACAGAACAAGGGAGTACCTTGCTCTGATACCAAAAGTGATAGTGATCGACTAGAGGGGGGGGGGGTGAATAGGCGATTTTTATGAAAGTCTTCAAAACATGGAAGTTTCAAAGACAAACGATAGAAATAAACCTATTACCATGCAGCGGAAGGTAGACTACACTAAGCAAGCCATAGTCAAATATTCAATGAAGTGAAAGCACAACGACTAATAGCAGCTAGGCAGTATAGACCAGGTAGGAAGATAGTATGAAGCCAATCAGGACAAGCAGTCACTTAGTGAAGACAAAGGATAATGCAAACATGCAATTACTTCACAAGGACCAACTGTAAATAAAGAGATGGGAAGGATAGAACCAGTGACTCATTGAAGACAATGATTTGTTGGACCAGTTCCAGTTGCTGTGACAACTGTACGTCTGGTTAGGGAGGCTGAGATTCAACTCAGAAGACCGTGTCTTCACCTTATTCCCCTTGAGCTAAGGACACCCAGTCCTCGCCCAATCACTTTGGTAAGTCTTCAAGGTAGACTTCCAAACCTTCACAGACTTCGTTCACCGGCGATCCATAATGACTCTTGGATGCTCAGAACGCGACGCCTAACCGGCTGGAGGATTCACAGTCCTCAAGTGTAATAAGTCTTTAGATCACACAGACAGGAAGACTTAAGTGATGCCTAACACTCTTTTGCTCTGGGTGTTTAGGGCTTTATCCGTGCAAGGAATTCTCTCTCAAAGGCTTCGAGGTGGGTTGCTCTGAAACGACAAAAGTCGTACACTAACTCTGAGCAGCCAACCGTTTATTGTTGTAGGGGGTGGGCTATTTATAGCCACTAGGCAACCCGACCTGATTTGTCCGAAATGACCCTGGGTCATTAAGGAACTGACATGTGTTCCAATGGTCAGATTTCAAACACACACGGCAACTTTACTTGGGCTACAAGCAAAGATGACTTATCCAACTCTGAATAAGATTTACTCTCATAGTCTTCACTCAAAGACATAGGACTTTGGTTAAGCATCACTTCAGTCATTCTGACTGGTTCTCTTGGACCCCACTTAACAGTACGGTGGTTCCTATGACTCAACAAAGGAGAAAAAGAATGACGAAACAACTAAGTCTTCGTGCTCCATATTCTTCATGCAATGTCTTCTCTTGTCATAGTCTCCAATGTGAATGTCTTCACATACCACTTTTGACTTCAATGTCTTCATACATTTTTAGGGGTCATCTCTGGTAGGAAAACCAAATCAATGAGGGACTTCTACCTGTGTTATCCTGCAATTGTCACAAACACATTAGTCCCTCAACCAGGTTTGTCGTCAATACTCCAAACCAACTAGGGGTGGCACTAGATGCACTTACAGATTGAAGAGGGACCAATATATCTTAATGATATGGTTTGGTTTTACCTTAATGAACGTTAGTAGTTGCAGATGCTTGCTAATAGTTCCAATCATAAGTGCATAGAATTCCAAGTCAGGGATGACATGCTAGTAGTGGCCTCTCCCACATAAAATTTGCTATATGTCTAGTAAAGTAGCCAATTGCTTAGGGAAAATTTCGCAACTCCTACCACCACTTTTCCACACTCGCTATACTTACTTTATTGCTTCTTTACCTAAAACAGCCCCTAGTTTTTATTTACGTGCTCTTTATATTCTTGCAAACCTATCTCATTACACCTACAAAGTACTTCTAGTTTTATACTTGTTCTAGGTAAAGCAAACGTCAAGCGTGCATAGAGTTGTATCGGTGGTAGATAAAACTTGAGGGATTATTTGTTCTACCTTTAGCTCCTCGTTGGGTTCAACACTCTTACTTATCGAAGAGGCTACAATTGATCCCCTATACTTGTGGGTTATCACCCACCAAGTGGGTTGTAGCGATCCGACCTCAAACGGTCAAATCTCCGTGCATAAGTGTCATCCCTGGATCGGTAATGCTGACACACATAGTACTTCGAAGGATTTATAACAGAGTTGCAATCACACACTTATTACATCGAATATCTCATAAAAGATTACTTATTGCAATAATATGGCTCAAGACCATCTAAATACGATAACAGCGGAAGGCTTGGAAGATAAAGTGAGTCCATCAACTCCAACGACATAGCTGAGTGCATGACAACGACCTAGCGCACCTTACTCTTCGTCTGAAAAGTCTGCAACATAATACGTTGCAGCCCAAAAATGGGTCAGCACATGGAATATGCTGGCAATATAACACAGTAGAGCAATGAACAGGTAAATGCTATCACTACATGCATATATGGCTGGTGGAGGCTCTATGGTTAATATGTTTTTGCAAAAGCCAATTTTTCCCTACAACAAAGGAATATATTTTTTAACTATCATGGTATTTGATAAACATTGAGAAGGTTCCTCCAACTCAATGCCAATTAAGCAGTATTAATAACCCAAGAAATTAATTTAGAGTGATGAGATCAATACGACAATCCAAGAACCAGATACTCAAGATGTCCATAACCGGGGACACGACTAACCATGATTAGTTTGTACACTTTGTAGAGGTTTGCGCACTTTTCCACACAAGACTCGATCTCCTCCATTGGATTTCTCGCACTACACGGTGTTTGAGAAACGGATGACCGAGACACAGTCTTTCAGAAGCATTTACTCTTTACTCTGGGTAGACAGTTACACCACTACAAAAAAATACACTTCCGTGATGATACGTGTTTGTCACAGCAGGTCACGTTTTCTGTCATGCATGTACATCCATGACGATTTTATGACAAAATCAAGATAGTCATACATGTGTTTTCATGGAAGTGTTCCATGACATTACCAAAATTATCATCACGGAAGTGTCCACTTCCATGACGATAAATCGCGCGTCACAGAAGTTTTTTTGTCAAGGGTGACCGACACGTGGCATCCACCGTAACGGAACACCGTTAAGCTATCGGGTCCGGTTTTGTATCCGATAACCCGTTAACAGCCCCGGCCAATGGGGATTTTCCACGTGTAAAATCATCATTGGCTGGAGGAAACACGTGTCGGCTCACCGTTGGGACAGATGTCATCCACTCATTGGACCCAAAGTTCCTATGATACGTCGACACGTGGCACGGCCCAATAGAGGCCCATTCCTGTGAAAAGTCCGGCCCGTTTGACTTGGTCAAAAGGTGGTGGGCCGGCCCACGACAAGCCTGTTAACGGCCCGTTCGCATATAGCCCATTTACAGCCCGCTAACCCAGGGCCCGTTTACGGCCTATCCGAATTAGGCCCAGTAGCGTCATCTGGGCCGTCCAATATAATTCCAGCCCGTTTTAACTTTCGGCCCATGTATGGCACATGACTTCTTTCGGCCCATATGAGGCCCTTATTACTCCCGGCACATTAACGGCCCATGGTAAAACTGGCCCGTAATGAACAGTGTATCACTTTATACCCATTAACGGCACATGGTGAAACTGGCCTATAATGAACAGTGTATCACTTTATACCCATTAATGGCCCATTATTACATTGGGCCATTTCCAGCCCATGTTATCTTTCGGCCTTCTCAGAGCCCATTTATTCTTGGGCCCATTTCCAGCATTCGTTTACTTACGACCCGTTACTATCATTTTTTGCTTGTGGGCCAAGTTCAGCCCGTGGTTACAGTCGGCCTGTTTGTGGCCCGTTAATACGTTGGGCCGTTTTCATAGCGTCATCAAATACGGCCGATTAACGATGGCCCGTTATGGTCGGCCCATGAACGGACGATTTCACTCTAGCCCATTTACGGCCATAATGTGGTCTGTTATTGGCCCATGTTTGGCCAACCGATCATACGGCCCGTAGAAGGCCCATTGATGATACCGCCTGTAGAAGGCCCATTGATGATACGGCCCATAGAAGGCCCATTGTGTCTACGACCCGTATAAGGCCCATTGTTTCTACCCCACATAAAAGGCCCATTGTTTCTATGGCCCGTAGGAGGCCCGTGTTAACTACAGTCGTTGGGCATCAAAGTTTGCCACCAGTGCAAATATAGGGAACACCCTACACTATACAAAAATGGCTTGATGTTTTCTTCAGCCGGTGGCTGCATGTTAAGAACAAATTTTGTATGGCACCAAAACAAATTACAACTATAAAACAAAAGGAAGGTTGGCATAAAAGTTAACAATCTAGCAGATAAATGCACCACCAGAAGTTCAGAAGCTCAGTTCATTTACCCTGACTGTTATGTTTTCATGTTGTATTGTCCCATGGAGCACCATAACATTCACCTTCAGTTCTCCTAGGCTCCTGAACAACATAGAAAATGTCTGATAGTCTGGTTTCAAAACCATGCATATCTTGACAACATCGAACAATGTCTCTCCTTGTTTCACAAAGGGTCTCTGTTAGGGAATGGACTTGTGTCTGGAGCGCGGATACAACATTGTTTTGAGCTTGCATATCTTGATCATGAGGCAGTTTGGACGAGTTTTCCTTAACAACCAACCCAGTATTACGCACGAACGTGCTTTTGGCACTGTTAGTGGACAGGTACTGACCCACTGCAGCTAGAGCTGACATTGCGGTTATAGTTTCCTCGCCACCTTCAGAAGGTGGCGGTTCCACCATTTTTTCCATAGCTCACTGAAAAGTTGAGGTTTTACATTAGTAGTACCAGAACAGAAGATATTAAGGAGGTAGCAAAACCAAACAAAATAGCTTTGGTCTATATACAGAACTTATTCTGGTGAACCCATGTAAAATGTTAGTTCTATTTATTGCAAAGTACCTAATAAAACCAGGTTCCAAACATACGACCGTGTACCATCGCTAATGTATTGTCTATTTCTTCACATTGTATTGAGGGCTAAGGATAAAGAGACGAAGTTTATAATATGGTAAGCATAGTATGACATCATTCATATCACAAAACAACTGAGAATAGACAAACAGGCAATTGTAACATTGTGTGGGCAAGTCCAGCACGGAACTAGATTACAGGTCAAGATCAAAGGAACATCACTCCTCTCTTTTAAACCTTGTAAGGTGCAATGATATGCCAAGACAATTGTGTATAAAATTGAAAAGATTAATAGACATTGGCTGCAAACCATGCAGTTCAAGGCACAAGTCAGAGTAAGTAGTAGTTAAAAGGCATGAGGATTAAGGACTTACAACAGCGGCTTTGACTGGTGTAGTCATGCCCTTCTTCTTGCTGGTGTGACAGTCCTTGAAGATTTCCACAGCATTTGGTTCAGGTACTTTTTGGTCCTTGCGGGCTTTCCTCTGCATTTGGAACAAGTCAATATAGATCTAATAATATGGTACAGCAAAAAGAGTGAAACAACAGCTAATTACAAGAGCCTCGCAGTGTGCAATATAGCTACGAGATCCTTTCGTCTGTTGGAATTTCACTTTCGTACGGTTGGCCTTGTTCTTTGAACAGTTCACCTACAAGAAGATAGATTTGTGTGGCACATGTGTAAATAGAACTTCAACATGTGATCTGATCACATATATATAATGTACCTGATACTTCGGATCAGCCCATTGTTTAACGAGGCCCCACCAGTCTTCATCCGATATATTTTCCACTGGAGATGTTTGGGAAATTCACTGTTAGCTTTGCCTTCAAAGTGAGTTTTCCTCAAGTTATACCGATATTGTCGCAGAGCAGACTTGAAAACATGGGTGCAAGCTTGTCTGGTTACATCATCTTAGCTATCCAACTTGAACCTCATCTGTTGAAAATTATGGGAGTCTCATTATCAGCAACCTAGAAAGTATGGGACAGAGCAAGACGATATTACTAGTTTCCATACATAACCATACTTATAGATAAATGGTCGAGGAAGGTGTTGAAGTGGGTTTCGTCTTTGTCATTCCTGTACTGAATCTAGGTTGGGAGGATACGTACATGACACCTAACGGCAACCGCTGCCTCTGATACTAACTTGGCTGACTCTGTAGCATCACGTGGCTTTTTTAAACCTGCCTCAAAACGGATCTCCATTCTTCCTCCTCTAGATTTAGTTAACCTATCGAGCATTATCCATGATGTTTGTTTCCTCTTGCGCTTAGGTGCTAGTCCAACAACGAACATAGGAAGTGTTAGTGTACATCAAACTGTGAGACTACATATAAAGAGGCATGCAACTGTAACTTGACTCCAGCAACTACCTTCTTGCTATTGAAGCTCACAAGGTTCATCTGATCTTGCCAACTCATCTTGTGTCAAGAGTGCTTGGGAAGTAGTGTCAGGTGGCAAGGGAGCTTGGGAATGTGCTGCTAGCTCAATTGACGCACGAGTAACTCGTGCAACTGGTAGTACTGTGGAAGGTGTTGCAAGAACTAGGGTTGTCTCTGCTTGTTTGGTGGCAGCTATTTGTTTCTATTTGGCTTTTTTTGCAGCTCGTGTAGCATGGGATACGCTATTTGTAGAATTTTTCGCTGGACTTTGACCTTCTATTGCACCATCAGTACCAGCAGAATCTGCAGGATTCTTCCGGTCCCCGTTCCCTGCTATTTTGTGTTTCTTCCTCTTTCTCTGTGCCATGTTAAGTCAAGCCGACAAGAAAAACGAACAACAATTTAGTTCTTCAGAACAAATTGATGTGTGATACAGACGAACTGAAGTTTGATTTTAGACAACCACATGATAGGAGGATGTAATATGTACGAAAAACAGGACGGAAGAGATAACCAGAACTATGATGTGTAAACTAAGCAGAAGACATTTCACTAAATTAGAAGCAATGCAATGGAAGGTAGACACCATATGAAAAATGCTACAAATATCGCTCTGCCAAGTTAACATTGTCTCATCATAAATGGCATTTAAATAAATGTGAAGCAGTACAAGAAAAAAATCATATGCAAGATGCAAACAACATCACACTACCAAGTTAGAGGTCTCTCGTCATTAGTGCCATCGCATATTCACAGCTTATGATGTGTAAACTAAGGAGAAGGCATTTCAACAAATTAGAAGCAATGAAAGCTAGACACCATATGAAAAATGCAACGAATATCACTCTACCAAGTTAAAACTGTCTCGTCATAAGTGCCATTTCAACAAATTAGTAGTACAAGCTAGAAAAGAATGCGAGATGTAACCTATATCACACTCCGAAGTCAAACGTGTCTTATGATAAGTGATTGTTGCTGGTTACACAACAGTAGTAATTTGATGTAAGAACATGGTGTGATAGAAAGATATTGTATGTTCTAGAAATAGGAACACATGTCTTATTCAAGTATAATGTGTAAAGTAAGCAGATGGAATTCAACAAAATTAGAAGCAATACAAGCTAGACATCACACATAACATGCAACCACATATAACAGTGCCAAGTTAGAGGGAGCACCAGTGATGGTGCACTAGGGGAGACATGCTCATCATAAACACAACTACATTGAGTGTCTATGCATGTGTTGTCTTGGAAATCATCTTGGGGGGATGGAGGAGTAGAAACTGTAGAGGTCCTCCGTTTGGAAGGAGCACCTTTATCCGCTGCCTTGCTAACTTCCTTCTGCTTTATTGATTTTGAATTGTCAAATAAAACCGACAAGAAAAAACAATAAAATTCTCTCTTCAGAACTCATTCATGCATGATACTGACAATCATTACTTTGATGTAAGTAAAACACATGATACCAGGATGGAATATGTACGAAAAACAGGACGTCATGGCATGTTCACAACTGTTTGTGTAAACTAAGCTGAAACCATTCCAACAAATAAGAAGCAATGCAAGCTATACACCACATGAAAGATGCAACCAATATGACTCTGCCAAGTTAAAAGCGTCCCATCATACATGGAATTTCAACAAATTAGAAGCAGCGCATGCTATAAATCATATGAAAGATGCAACTAATATCGCACTGCATATACTAAAGGTGTCTCGTCATATTGATTGATGCGGGATACAAAAAAACAATAGTTTTATGTAAGGACATGCTTAATAGACAGATGTACTATGTACTAAATATAGTAAGGCATGTCACATTAGCAGGTATAATGTATAAGCTAAGCAGAATAGCACATGCAGTTTAACCAGATTGGAAGAATTACAATCTAGACACCATATGCAACATGCAACCACATATCATGCTGCCAAGTTAGAGCAAGCACCCGCGATGCTAGTGTAGGGGAAATGCGGTAATCAACTACAGAGCTACGTTCACTATCTTCATCTAGCCTTGTTGTTTCTTGAGAATCATGTCGGGAGGCTGACGCTGCATTCTTTAAATGAGTAGTCCACTTGCCTGACTGCCTCATCATAAGTGATTGATGAGGGATACACAAGAACATTAGTTTGATGTAAGAACATGGTTAATACAAAGATGTACTAGTATGTACCAAAAATAGAAAGGCATGTCATATTCAAAGGTATAATGTGTAAGCTAAGCAGATGCAATTTAACCAAATTGGAAGCAATACAAGCTAGATATCGGCTGGAGTGGTGAGCATGATCATCTAGGACCTGAGAGCCTGGTGGGAGGCGGGCTGCTTCGCCACCATCATGGCTTTTTAGTTGGCTTCCAGGTGATGCATGTCTTTGCTGGGCTTGTCACTGGCTTGGCTAGTGCCCTGACTAGCTATTTGTCTTCTGGTGCTCACGGGATGGTGGTTCATGTAAAAAATATCTTTCCTTATCTTAATAAAGACCGACTACGGCCTTTCGAATACAAGCTAGACACCATATGGAACATGCAACCACATATGATACCGTGAAGTTAAAGCAAGCACCTGGGATGATGGTTCATTGCGAGCGAGGTCATCAACTCCAGAGCTACGTTTACCGTCTCCATCTGCTGACACTGCACCCTTTATAGCGCTATAAAGTGACGTGCTTACCCGCGTAGAAAGCTGGAGCAACTTGTCTCTTTTCTTTTCTGCTTCTCTCAAGGTAGACTCTGAAATACCCTTGCATAAAAACGCAATAGTGATAGTATGGTTGAAGTGTGTGCAGAACTAGTGCACTGTAAAAGTAGCAAATATCAGGTGGCTGAAAAATAAATGACAGGAGACATATGATAGCTCTACAACATTGCATGGCAAACAAAATTAGATTCTACTCCGTATGATTTTGTAATATATGAGCACAGGAAATGCAGGTACTCCTCCAGCACACCACCACATGTGGTCATATCAAGATAACAGTCGACTGAAAATAAATAGGTAAGTCGATTTTTTTAATGAACCATCCGATCTATAAGGAACGGGAAGATGACCTTCGTCTACCTCCCGCCAGTCACCGTTGACGATCTTTCTCGAACCGCCAGTGACCACCGGCCCAAACCCCTGCCTCCGTCACGCCGCCCTCCCCTCGACCTCACACCACCGCCGTGCTTGGCAGCGCCCCCATGCCATCCCTTTAATCTCGGCCGACCTCTAGATCGGGCGCCAGTAGCTCTAGGCCCCACACTCCCCTAAGATAAACACCGAGGCGCTGCTTCCCGGTGTAATAGGCGGACTAGCGCCTGTTACGCCGGGGAATGCTTCCGTTAATTGGGAATCCACTGACCAGGAATTGAAATTCAGGGGGCGACGGACCTCTAGCTAAGGTGAAATAGTATATGAGGAGAAACATTATGCATCGCGAGTTACTAGGAACATCTAGTATCAAGAAGAAGCGGTCAACTAGTGTCTTCTGTGGGATGAATACCGTGCAAGCAGACACGTAAGATTTGCACGAATAAGGGAAGAGGAGTACCCTTATCGGTTGCCAGTGTGGTCAACTAGTGTCTTCTGTGGGATGAATACCGTGTCGCGGTGATCTTATTTTTTCTCCCGGGGGAACCGATGTTTTAGAGAACCGTCGATCCTTGGACAAACCCATGGCCAAATTGTTGACTGTGTTGCCGTGGCCGTATATCAACGGAGGGGAAGCAGATCCAAGGCGGCGAAGGACGGCGTAGCAGGAACATCTCCGGTGCGGTGGAGGGTGGCGAAGTTGGAGCGGCAGCGGTGAGGTGCAGGACGACGTGGTTGAACTAGATCGGGTACGGACGTCTCGGCTTCGGCTTCAACTACTAGCCATGGAGGGCGTTACAGTTGAGGTTGCGGTGGACTATGACGTCGGGGTATCGGCTCCGGCGTGATGGAGGAGGGGCGGTTGATGGGTGGGATGGGGTGGCGGACGGAGGACGCTGGGGTTTCGCGGCTGGTGGAGAGGTAGATTTTGCGCCCATGGAGTATAAATGGGGAATCGGACGGGTGGGCGGGTGGGCGGTGTACCATGTTTCGGTCCGGGATGCGCTTGTTTTTGGATTTTTTTGAATAGAAGATGGGTCGCGCTTGTTTGAAATTTGGGGAAAGTACAAACTTTGCCCCCCTCTTAAATTTTGGACCAACTGCGGGTCGGGGGTAGGATGGTAATCCCAGGTGTCCCAAATAGTGGGTGGTAGTGATTTCGTCCATGCGCATGTGTGCTTAGGTGTCCATTGTATGAATGTTTTTTGGAGGCAGTTGTGTGGCATCTAGATGAAGCTACAAACCTACCCCGGTTTAGACCTTTGGACGTTGGGCAGGTAGGTTTCACGGGTCGGAGTTATTAGAAAAGTAATTTCCTTGTACTACCAAACATTGGTCTCACGCGGTTTCGGGCGAGTACAGGCTCTTTTGGCGCTTCGTTCAAAATTTTGAAACACAAGCATTCACGTTTAGAGTACTCTTGAACTTTGAGGATTGACCTAAACAGACAACGGTAAATTTGACCTTGTATGTTTGAAAACCTCATTAAATTATCCGCTTCTTTTTGAAATGTTGACACTTGAAAATCCTATAACTACAATTATTTTGGAATGGAGGAGCTAAATTTGAATCTATTTTGTACACGACTACATATGCTATTATGTACAAAATCAGAGCAAAGATTGGTGCCCCCATAATTTAGGTATGATTTAGAAATGCCATGATATCAAATTCAAATAATTGAATGGACTTCATGTTGAATTTGATTTTTTTAACCACCTTAAGTTGAATTCAAATGTATGCTAGTTCATAGGTAGCTATTTATAATGTTCATTGTGTAACTTTCGTATGTATAATGTGCTTTACACACACAACATGAACTATACTCACGTTTATATTCGATTGCTAAAGCGATGCATTGTCTGGAGTTCAAAATACTAACTATGTGGATCAATTGTGTCGAATAATAACATAGACATGCTCAAATTTGACAGAATCTAGATGTCTGATGGATCACTGACCGTTCCTTACGCGAACTGCAAATATCATGATCCCATCCTAATATTTGGATACAATTTATATCTTTATAATCAATGTGTACAACAGTCTTTTACGTGTAGTTTCACTCTCCATCGGTGGTCTCTCACACATGCTCACACACTCTCTCCCGAGGTGTCTTTCTCGCACACATGCTCTCGATATAACGCTCCCTCCCTCTCGTAACCATTTACGACTGTTTTCACTAACCTTTATCACAAGCACTCTTCCTCTTGCAAGCATACACACGCACAATCCCCATCGACCCTTTCTATATACATAGACCTACCTACGTGTCTCCTATACGCACATTATCTTTAGGCATGTCTCTCACACACTGTCTCACACCTCTCTTCATAATCGACGAGTATGATTCTAGCAGAGCATTCTGTAGCATGCCCCTTAAAGTTATGTTGGATGAATTGTAATATCAGAGATAAAGGGGTTACCTTACTCCGAAAACCTAGGGTTACAAATCCTAGCCGGCTTTGTCAGTGGACACAGAGTCCTTCACAATTATGCTATCTTTGTCTTGTACGACTAGTCATCCATGGGTCTCCCTAAATGCATCACGGGCCGACCAATGTGGCGCAGGACGGAACCGAACGAAGGGCCTCACCTTGACCCACCGGACCTCATGCGGTGACACACCCTATGTCCCCACGTCTCGTTATCTTCTCACACCCACACATACCAACACAGACACCACACACAAAAAATATATTCTCCTGGTGCCTCTATCCACTCCCCCTTGCATATACACACTCAAGGGAATCTCTCGCCGTGACGTCATATTCATCTCTCTCTCTAGACCACTCTCATTTCTTGTGCTATCTCGCCCATGCCCCCCCCCACCGGCCCCTCTATCCATGCCTCTCTCGAATACGCAATACACACACATACCTCTCTAGGCCCTGCCAAATGCATCAACTACACATTCACACATGTTACATCACGTACCCCATTGATCTAAAAAGCCCTCTCTTCAGTTTACTTCGCATACAACATTCCTTTTGAATAAAGTGTGGCCAAAAATTATTTTAGAATTTCTACATATATACAACATTACAAAGTTATATGGAGGAGTATGAACGCTAATTTGCATTGCATGGTGCCCACAATGATATTTATTCCGCACTATGAATTTGTATATTTTTATACTATATATAAAGTTAGTCATAATAAAGAGAAACGAAGAGCATCTCTCTCTCCATCGCATACCCCCCTCTACGCCCTTTTCACACACAAACTATCTCCAGGTCCTCTAAAAGTAAGCCCCCAGCACATTCATGCATGTTTCAACTTTCTCTCGCGATATATACAGTGATGATCATTGTATTTGAAGCGAAAGCATGATACATACATTGGACTTCAGAATCCACTCATTATAGTCACCATTTACGTTTTGTGGTTATACGGTCACAAGCTCACAGTATAACTCTGTATTTGCTCTAGACAGGACGAGTTGACCAGTTAAATGCTCCACGTGGCACCTCTAGTGTTGCATCACATTATCTCACTACCATCGGGCCCACCTGTCATCTTGTATCTACTCTACATCCACACTCTTATAAAAACAGAGTTGGTGATGATGGTGTGCCTGCCATCCTGCAATATAGGCCGTCCGATTTATATCTGATGGATAGGAAACAAACTATGGAAATTTTGCAAAAAGGTACCCACACACCTCTCCACATTTGCAAATAAGGCCTTCCCTCGTTCATCCTTTTCTCCCACAAGATAAACTAGTCATACAAATGCATCTTGATGTTACGTGCAACGCACGGGCATCTTGCTAGTAAGAATGAAAACAAACGACAAAAAAATATTGGACAGTGGTTCGAAGTCATGACCGCGGGCACAGCGAACAAGGTGGCCTTGTATTGGTATGCTAAGCTGTCTTTTTAACACACAAGAGATGGTGTGGTGATTATAAACACACGCACGCATGCACACGAACTGCATGCACGCAACACTCAGACGAACACATGCACCCACGCACGCACGCAACACTCACACATACACACGCTGCCACGCACGCACGCAACACTCACACGCACACACGCACGCATGCATGCACACACCGGTACACCACACGACCAACACACACTCTCACGCTCAAGTGCGCAACCTACACATGCATGCGCACACATCAGGCCCTGACAGACACATACACAACCAGGTGATTCCCGCGCACGGGTTGGAGTCTTGTTGCGCCTGCATAAATTTGTGTTTATCTGACCCTTTCCCTATGCGAACTGACAGGTGGGACCCACAAGGAACATGGTCAATTTAACTAGTCAACATGGTGCCACGCAGACTATTTGGTCAGTCAACAGAGTGTAATCCGATGCTGAGTCGTGAGCAAGTGACCATATAATCACGGCAAAACATATATAGTGATCGTAATCATCTTATTCTGAAGTTCGGTGAACGTATTACGCTTTTCTCTCTGTAGGCCCTCCAAAACTACATCTCTACACGTTCCCGCATGTTACATCTAACAACTATGCAATACAGCACTACTACTAAACTCTAACACAATAAATCATATGTGTTTTTAGTTTTAATAGATATCATATTGTTACTTAATTATTCAGTTTGCATACATTAAAATTGCCTTTGAAATGTATGGCCAGTATCATATACCGCGCGGGAAAAATCCCTCCCTTTCCTATTTACTCAGGTTTGTATCGATGGATCGTGCGGAACAGCAAAACTATAGTACTATACAGTACAAGTGACAGTTCATTGGGCCGTCATGTCATGTACTCATCCGTCGTATGAGTGGAGCGCTCCCTTTCATAAATCTTCTAGTCCCTTTCGCCGACATGTGGGACATCAAGCTACCGGGTCCACGTGCCATACCAGAATACAGTGCAGAGCAGCCGGGTTGAAGTACCCAGTCATGGCGCCGGCGTAGTAATGAGCAATGAGGCCTCAAATCACAAAGTTGCACCTTTCCCGCAATTAAGTTGGAGGGACGAAGTAATAATGCTAAAAAAAGAAGTTGGAGGGATGAAGCAACCATCATTTCACTCGTTGTTGAATCCGCTTCTCCCTCATCTTCTTCAAGTTAACCATGTGTTGCTTCTGCCATTGTTCTGCCTCATGTGGGACGAGGATCAGCTTGGTAAAGCACTGACACGTGGGACTGCATGTTAGCAAACTGCCAGGACAACGTCCTCTAAAAATAAGAAACCTCCCCGCCATCCGCACGGCAAAATCACCTCCTTTTTACTAATCCTAATTCTATAATTTTTTAGATCAATATAATTGAGATTTGTATAGATAGCACACAGGAGCAAAACCAAGTGGTATGGTTAAGGGCATCAACAATGTGTAGCCAAATGTAAAAATAGCTTTTGGCATCATGGGAACCATTGTGGACGGTGTTGCCAAAGCCAAAAGGATGGAACTGAAGCACCCTGATTGATTGATTGAAGGAATAGAAAAATGCAATGTCTCTCCTCTTTCTCCCGTGCTTGGACGCATGTACATTATAGAGCACAGAGTCTACTCCCATGTCCCTTCTATCACAAATCACAAAGCAGTTAGGCGTAAAATCACAAAGCACAGACGAACCAACCATCATTTCACTCTTCGCTGACTCCGCTTCTCCATCATCTTCTTCGAGAAACCATCTCACCGCACTAAGCTGGACAGACAACGCTATTGTGTACTAGTAGTACTAGTACATTTACGCATCCTTTGGTTCAACAGACTTCCTGGATGCAAATAAGGCGGTTGTCTCGGCTTGCAGGCAGCACTTGCGAACGACTTACCGTGGTCTCCCTCAATTGTGTTCTCCGTTGAACGCACTTCCCCAAAACACAATGTTCGAGATATCATCGACGTCACCGCAATGGGGAAGGAAGTCAAACATGATAGTTACTACCTCCATTTTTTGTACACAAGGCCAGTATATAAAAATTACAATTTGCAAAAGGCCACTAACACTAATCGAGGCAAAATTGATGGTTTTTTTACCCTTGCTTTATAGTTGTGCATGCAGCCCGGGAGTGATGACAGACCAAACGCATGCATGCAGCATGCATATAAGAGGCGGGGGAAGCGCGCTTGCGGAGAATCCGAGAAGACTCAAGCAGGAATCAAGGAAAAGGAGCCAATGACTCCATGCGTATTAAGAGCCATACATTTCTCTAGGTCCTTGCATGCAGGGGTAAAATTGTCCAAAATAATGCACGGGGTGGTCTACTTGGTATGCGTGCGCCGAGTTATACGCAAACTAAAAAAGAACGGAGGGAGTATACTAGCAACCAAGGACATTAATATCCCCTGCATGCATGCGGAAGTGAGAAGGTTGGTTTGCATGGCGCTGCATTAATCAAGCGATGAGGAGTGAGATGGTTAGCTCTTTGGGCTTTGCAGAAAAAAATTTGCATTAATTGACACGTTAAACAAGGATTTGTATCGATTAATCCCGCCAAGGAAAACCCTGCCTTTCTTTTTTGACACTAGTACTCCTAGTACATAATTATCCTGTTTGGGTCTAGGCCTTGCATTGCCATACTTCGCCACACATTTTTGCCAAGCTTGCCTAAAGTTTTGAAAATGAAAAGGAGGTACACTTCCGGATGGCTGTCGCGGTCGCACCGCACCCTCACACGGTCGCTCCTGCACGTTGCGGTCGCACCGCACCCTCACACAGTCGCTCCTGCACGCTGCAAACCCAACCAAGGGAACGCACCCTCACAGACACGTGTTGTCGCATGTGAACAAACCAAACTCAGCCATCCTACCGCTGACACATAATTTTCATTCATAAGTATGTTTATCCAACCGCATGTTGGGGAGTATCCGTACGGCCCGTGCGGTGGTCTATTGGGGAAGAAGAAGAGGTGAGGAAGAAGGGTTAGGAGACGTAGGATATTCATCCAACCGCCTGAAATGGTAGACTGACCCAAGTCAGGCGACTTGCATAACAATATATGTTTTTACACAGCAAAAGATCCATAAAAACAACAACATAAAGAAAAACTATCACTGCTCGCGGAACGAGACGGCCTCGTAGTCTTTGGCTGCCGGCGCAAACCAGCCATAGCTGCCGACGTGTGTCTCCGCACCGTGGTTGTCCTCGGCCTCTAGCTACTCGTTTACGCGGAGCGTGTGGGCGCTTTGCACGGACGAGAGCACCGTCTGGTTCAAGTCGAGGACGTCCGATTCCGCCTGCAGGACGGTCTCGATGGCAGCGGCATCCGCGCGCTCCGCGTCGAGTCGAGCCTCCGCCACCCGGTTCAAGTCCAGGACGTCCGGTTCCGCCTGCAGGAGGGCCTCGATGAGAGCGGCATCTGCGCTCCGTGTCGAGTTGAGCCTCTGCCGCCCGGTTCAAGTTCAGGACGTCCATTTCTGCCTGCAGGAGGGCCTAGATGGTAGCGGCATCCGCGCGCTCCGCCTCAAGTTGAGCCTCCGCCGCCCGGTTCACATCCACGACATCCGGTTCCGCCTGCAGGAGAGCGTCGATGGTAGCGGCATGTGTGCGCTCTGCGTCGAGTTGAGACTCTGCCTCCCGGTCCTCCTTTAGTATCGCCAGGTTGAACCGCTGGTCCGCCTGCACCATGGGGGACTCGAACGCTGGCACGAAGTCGACGTCCATCGTCTCATACCCATCGGGGGCCTTCTGCACCACAACCTCCGCCATGAACATTGGATCGGCTTACTCCTCCTCATAGCTTGGCTCCAGAGAATTCGGGGATTGGCCCGCCGCAAAGCGAGCTTGGGAACGGAGGTCTGTGGTGCGGACCGTCGTTGCGATTTCTGTGCGGCGCTCCGGCGTCAGCATCTTGTAGTATGTGATCTTGCGGCACACCATGGCTTTCCGGCGAACTAGGGGATGCTTGATGCAGGCTAGGGGATCGAAAGGTGGGGGAAGGGGCTAGAGATTAGGTGTGGTTTTAGGGAAGTGGATGGCATAGGCCGAGTAGCGAAGGTTCTAGTGTGAATAGTGGTTTCGGTGACGACCGGTCAATCGGTTTTGACTGTACATCGCTCTTGTCGCGTTCATGTTGCAGCCGGCAAGCTGGACCCTCCACGTCGCTCACTGAAAGGAATGCGCTTCGTCTTGCATTTTTGCTCTCTTGTGGGACCGCAGTTGAGAGCAAACCGACGTCCCTCCCCCTCCCATGCCCGCGTCATTTTACTACCACTCCCTCCGTTTTATGCGGAGTAAATAAAAACAGAGGGAGTATACTACGGATGAGGATACCCTGACGTGGCTGAACCCATTGAGTAACTGACATGCGGGGCCTAGCAAGCACGGGGTCCGCCAGTAAGTGACCGAAAGGGAGGGTAAGGAAGGGATACCTACGTCAGAGGATCCACTTCCACTAGTACTCCCTCCTTCCATTTACTATACAGGGCCTAATGCGTTTTTCGAGGCTAACTTTGACCAAATGTTAGAGTAATAATATATGACATGCAACTTACACAAAGCATACTCCCCTTACTTTTTCACATCTCTCTCCTCCACATAGGCCCTATATAAATGGAAGGATGGAGTACTACTATGAGCACTGCATACTCTAGTACAGATGTTGTCAGTACTCCACTAGTACTATTGGACATGGAGCTTAAAAAAGTTACTATTGGACTGGCTATACATGGCGAAATCCTAGTAGGAAGAGCATGCGCGAGAACAAGCACATTCACGTGGTTGAAAACAAATTGGAAACCATCTCGAGTACAAATCTAGGAGTATTTACGAATCTAACGATATTGATTGAGCATTGTTGAATGTTGATACTTTTTTGATCAAAGTAGAGATACTTTGACTACACATAAAACTTATATGTAAACTAGAAAGGATAGGAGGGAGTATATTGTACGTTCAAAAACGAAACGAACATTGAATACCCTTTATATATGATTTGCGGATGCTATGATCACCAGTTCAAAATTTTGAATCCGCCTTAGGTATCACACATGCCCCCACTCGTTCTCTCTCGATTTCATCTCGGGGTCCAAAGATCGATTGAAAGAGGACTAGGGTGGGTACAATATGTTCGTTTGACTTATGAACATACAATATACTCCCTCTGATCCCCACAGACCCCCCTCCAGGTCATTTCTACCATAGAAATAGACCAAACCTTTATCTCCTTGCACGACACGCAATTGATCTCTGAACATCAATCGATCTCGTCAACATGTGTCGAGGCATGAACCGAATGGGATGTCAAAACTAAGATGCGAAGCGACACGTAGTGGAGGCAAAGTGAAACTTTAAACAAACCATTTGTTTGTATGCATGTCGGACAAATTACAAAACATTGGAAATACAAGCATGGTCTAGGCCCACATGCGAATGATACTTGACTAAATGTTCAAATGAGGCATCCGGTTGGATGGACTCGACCGAAGGGTGACATGATCGATGGAGAAGAGGGCTGGAGAGGAATGAGAAATAAGCAAATACCACATGATTATACTTGAATGGATCAAATAAACAATAAGTTGTCTCGCTTGGCCTACATAGTGAAAGCCCTAATGCGCAACGCGGAGCACTAACACTCGAATATGGCCGGAAAAGCAGGGAAACCGACATGTGGGGCACACCTGTCGGGACGACGTAGCATAGACTAGTCCAATGGAGGAGCTGGCCCACGACCTCCTCGCCACCGGCAACCGTTCATGTGGGTCGTGGGGGCCAACAATGTGGCATAGCTCCAGCACCGCCTCTGGACACGGCGACCGTGGTGAGAGACACGCTCATCGTCGCTAGACACGGTCGGTTTTAGTGTGTCGAGGGTGGCGTTAGTGCAGTGCCATGACCAACAGTGTGTTTGCTTTGTGCCCAAGGTTGCCCCATCAAAGCATTGGGTAGCCAAAATTTTGGTTGAGGTTTTGGTTGCCCATGATTTGCCCGACATTGGCAAGAAAATGAACTAGAGTTGGCTAGAGTTCATTGGCATGCCAAAAAATGGCAACCATCCAAACAAAGACCAATCTTTGGGTCATGACCAAAATTTTGGTAAGGTGCACTTTGGCCATAATCCAAACACACCCCAACACCCGGCTCGTTGAGGATGCACGGGGCGCCGGGACACGTTCGCGAAGTGGTGTAGCGCAGCCAACTGCATCCTCAGGACCTGAGACCATGCTGGGTCGTCTTGCTTTTTCAATGACATGCGGGGATCGCATGTGAGCAAAGGGCATCTCCAACGTTACCACAACCGCAACTGACTACCCTGGCACACCAAAAACCCTCGTCCCTCGTGTCGTCGCACGGTGCGTTCCCAGCCGGCGCCAGCTGCCCGCATTCATGTCGTCCATCCGTATGTCATCATTAAGAGGCTCGGTGCCCGAGGAACCAACTCCGGCGACTTAATGACGCACCAGGACGCTTGGCCTCACCGGAATGTGCTACTTAAAGCGGCAACGCCCAGCTAACCTCCACACCATAGCGCATCGTCCTCCTACCTGGCACCACATCCGCCATGACCGCAAGCGCGAACGCTCTGTGGGAGAGCTTGTCTTCGGGGATGAATCTTGAAGTTGCCGCCCTCGCTCAAGTCGCCTCTCGCGATGCAATAGCGGCATAGTCAGATGCGGACGCGACTGCACAAGAGGTGGCCACGCTGGCGGCCGACGACGGGAGCACCGTCAGCCGCACGTCCTACTTCCCGCCGTCCAACATCCGGCACCGCCGAGGTCGGGGACTCCTCCGAGAATGAGTAGGGCATGGGAGGCGGCAGGGCATGCATGGTGTGCCAACTGGCCGTTCTGTATCCCGTGTTCTACTCTTCCTCGCCGGAGACCGCACCTTCACTTCACGGGTCTTGAACCCCGCCCCCGTACATAGAGATCGCAGATGGAGGACGTCGGTCGCTGCCGTAGAATAGGTTTAGGGTCGGGTTTCTTTTATTTTTCTGTCCTATAAAAGTTCGAAATGTAATAAAAATCTGTCGTGTTTGCATTAATCTCGACCGGTGTATATGAACTTTCACAATAATATAGTATATTGTAGGAGTACTAGCAAGATGCCCGTGCGTTGCACGGAAGATCAAGATCTTGTGGGAGAAAAGGATGAACGAGGGAAGGCCTTATCTGCAAATGTGGAGAGGAGTGCGGGTAAATTGTCATAGTTTCCTTCCTATCCGTGGGATATAGATCGGACGGCCTATATTGCAGGATGACAGGCGCACCATCATCACCAACTCTGCTTTTTATTGAACCGAGACAAAGCTAACATGCGAAGTAAAATAAGCACATAGGGTCTATACATACACAATTTATCTTAGGCACTCCAATAATACGTCCACTACACATTCACGCATCTCACATCTTTCTACATCTACGGGAACCTACGAAAGGGTTAACGTAAATTGCCTCTCTCTCTCCTCCCCTGATTTTCATGGTGGTGGGCCCCTCCCTCCCCCCAATCTACAATCAACAGCTCACACATTTCACATTATGTTAATTACGTAACTGGGATTACATAGGTTTAGCATTACTCATCCTAAAAAAACCCAACTAAGCCAACCTCCCAGCATATCGCGTGGGAAAAGACCCGGCCGCGCTGTTTTAGTCGGGATTACCGAATTACTAGTAGTAGTATCGATGGATCGCGCGAAGAAACAAGTTTTTTTAGGGGGCGAAGCACCTACTTTAAAAGGAAAAAAGGCGGTACACTTACAGCACCCATGTCGTGGTCGCATTGCACCCTACACACGTTCGGTCCTCCATATGGCTCACGCAAATGGAACGCGCTTCAGCTTGTCTCTTCACTGACACATGGGACTACACTTGGAGAAGC
>NC_041384.1:386628552-386678504 GCF_002162155.2 Triticum dicoccoides
GCTCTGCCGAAGCCTCCCTCCCCGCCGCACTGATACGTCGGCGCCGCGGTTCATTGAGGGGACGCACGGCGATCCTCTCGCTCCCACAGTACGCTCTCGTAGACTACCGTCCTCTAGCCGTGCTGCCACCGCTGGCGACGTTCTTGTGGAGGCGCGCGGCGGTCAGCGCCGCCACCGCTGGCAACGTTCGTGTGGAGACGCACGGCGGTCAGCTTCTCCCATGGTACGCGCATTCTAGACTGAGGCCCCGTGCATGTCGGTGTAGCACTGAATGTTAGCTGATAGACGCTGTTAATCTCACTGTTTGCCGAAGTAGTTTACAGCCAATATGCTCTGCTTAAGAAGCTTCCTTGCCCTGTTCTGCACTCAATCTGCTTTGCTGAGATGGCATGCCAAGGCCGATAAGTTGCTAAAATATCATGCCATATATTTATTGTGACGTAGATTGCCATGGTCTAGTAGCCAATCTGTTATGTGAAATAGCTCTACACCGTTTTATACTTGATCTTTGTTGCTGCGATGGCCTTCGATAGTTCAATGGCTGTGTACTCGGCCTCATTGACTGCTGAAACAGCCTGCCATAATTTAGCACTCAAATCTGTTTGCTGAATTAGCTTTACATATATGTCGTTACTTAGATCTGCTCATCCAAATATCTTGCCATAGCTTTAGAACTCGACCTAGGTATTTTTTTTCTGGACTTCATAAAAAACATATATGTTTTTCCTGTAATATCTAGTAGAAGAACTAATTTGTATGTCTAATAGATGGACATGACTTGGATAACTTCTGCTTGAAGATTCTTTGCTGCATATGTCGAGGGGGTTGAAAACTTCATGAACTTTATCAGAGTAGAGTACGGTGGTCCGAAATCAGATGTGCTCTACCCGTGTAGCAGATGTATGAATTCAGTTACAAGACCCCAATCAACTGTGCAAAATCATCTACACTTGTATGGGATGTCGGTCGCATATACTAGGTGGGTTCATCATGTTGAAGCTATGAATGTCAATGTTATTGACTACGTGGAAGCAGAAGATCACCATCTTGATCTGCCTGATGCTCAGGTGGAAGAGGAGGAGGAGATGGTGGTGGTGGAGCCAGTGAGTTTGACCAACATTGAAACAATGCTACGAAATGCTCGCGCATTACGTGAACTTCCATCTGCAGAAGAAAAACGGTGGGCCCGCATGTAGGAACAATGCAATGTGGCTGTCACCCCAAGAAATAAGCTGTCTGTATTCTCAGCTATGCTCACCTTTCTTCAGGTGAAGACATCTGAGCGGATGACCAACAAATCATTCGATGTGATGTTGGCTGCTTTCTGCAAAGCTTTCCCAGATGCGTCTGAGCTGCCACACACCTACGGTAAAATGAAGAATTTCCTTCATGTAGTTGGAATTGGATATGATATGATCCATGTTTGTAAGAATAATTGTGTTCTGTTCCGGAAGGATTATGCCAACTTAAGTGAATGCCCGAAATGCAAATCATCAAGATGGAAAGATGGCGATGCTATGAAGAGGATTCCTCATAATGTTCTAAGACATTTTCCAACTACACCAAGATTGCATAGGTTGTTTCATGATGCTGAAACAAGAGAGGATGTACTGTGGCATTCTAGGAACCAAGAGTACAGAGATCAGAATGTAATGGGCCATCCATCACATGGTAGTGAGTGGAAAAGATTCAATCAGAAACACGAAAAGTTTGCTGCTGACCCGAGAAACATTAGACTTGGCTTAGCTTCGGATGGATTTAACCCATTTGGCCACCCGAGCGCCACATATAGCATGTGGCCAGTGCTTGTTATCCCTTACAACATGCCTCCAAATGTCTGCACCAGAGAATCAAACTACATGATGGCCTTGCTCATCCCAGGTCCAAAAAGTCTTGAAAAGTATTTTCATTTGTTCATGGAGCCTCTTGTGGAGGAACTTCAACGGCTATGGAGGGGTGTTCTCACTCGAGACCTATATAGCAGCCCACCAGCTGATTTCTTTCTGTGTGCTGTTATAATTTGGTGCATCCATGATTATCCGGCTTTGGGCACTATGTCAGGGCGAATGACACATGGTTACAATGCATGTGTTTGTTGTGACAGGAATCCATTGTCATACGCAATACTTAGCAAGATATGTTACATTGGACACTGTCGTTTCCTTGCCAAGGACAATCCACATCCTAGAAAATACCGAAGACATGTGTTCAATGCAAAGCATGAAAATCGTGATGCGCCAAAGAGGCTCACCGCCGATGAGTTGCAAGTGGAATTAGAGAAGGTCAGGCATATTACACCAGGAAACCATCCTGGTAATGGCAGCGGGAAAAGGAAGCGTGGCAGGGCAGAAGAGAGATTATTGTTTACCCGCAGGTCCACTTTGTGGGACTTGGAGTATTGGAAAGATTTGGATCGCATAATCTTGATATGATGCACATCGAGAAAAATATATGTGACAGAATTATCGGCACACTTCTTAATATTGAAGGCAAGACGAAAGATACCTTAAAATCTAGGATTGATTTGACACACCTGGGTATCAGACAGGATTTGCAGGTGCAAGATGAAGGTAAACCACAAGATATGGCACCAGCTATGTACGTCTTGGACAAGGTAAAAAGAAAAGAATTCTGCGAGGTCCTGTCACGTGTGAGATTCCCACATGGATTTGCTTCCAACCCTGAAAGGAGAGTCAGTGCAGATGGAAACAAGGTAAAAGGGTTGAAAACTCATGACTGCCACATCCTACTTCAAAGGGTTTTACCTGTTATCCTTAGAGGATTGGGCCGCCCTGACTTATACAGAGCAGTTGCAGAGTTGGGACAATTCTTCATGGAACTCTGCAATAGAAATATCAGGATAGATGCTTTGGAGCGTCTTAGAGACAAGATACCAACTATCCTATGCGACCTTGAGAAGATATATCCTCCAGCCTTCTTTGATGTGATGGTGCATTTGGCTGTTCATCTACCTGATGAGGCACTACTTAGAGGTCTAGTACAGTATGGCTGGATGTACCCTATTGAAAGGCGTCTAGGCACTTTCAAGGGCTATGTTAGGAACAGAGCTAGACCTGAGGGTTCCATTGCAGAGGCCTACATTGCTACAGAAGCGTTGACATTCTGCTCAAAATACATTGAAACAGCTGATCAGCTTAGCAAAGAGGTGGGTGAAGACAATCCCAGGCTCAATGTTTTTGATTATTCTGTTCGAGTTACAGGGAAGAGTCGACAAGAGGACAAACCTAAAGATTTGGAAAAAATGGTTTGGTATGTGTTGAATAACTGTCCTGAGATACTACCTTATATCAAGTAAGTGCTAAGTACTACAGCATATACATCATAATCTACTATACTTGCAGCACATTCTTATATATTTAGATGTCTGACGCAATCACTATGTTGTGCAGCATCTACAAAAAGGAGTTACTGCCGCAAAATCGAAGAAACATTGACAAACTGGTTATGGCAGGATTTGCGAAATGGTTCAAGAGCCATGTAAGCTTTTGAATTGCATTGTCAGTTTTTTTAATATATTGAGTACATAAGATGATCAGCCTGTCCATTTTATAACCATACGTTAAGAAGATGAGAGAGGATGGGTAGGCAGTTGATGATGCCCTTTACTCACTAGCAATGGGTCTTGATACTCGGGTAAGACATTATGAATCTTGCATTGTTGGAGATGTGCGCTACAACACCCTTGCACGAGACGTAGGAAGGAAGACACAAAATAGTGCCATCATGAGCACGGATACGTATGACAAAGAGACAACTGAAATGTATGCTAACATAGCAGACATTGTTCAGTTGCAGTATATCTCCAGTTTCGAGGATCATCGGTGTCGTGGAATTGTCACGTCAGATGTCCTAGAGGAAGGACTTAGTCATGCGGCCAACGCATCTATGTGGTAGCTTGAGAGGGGTTGAGCAGAATCGAGAAATGCAACACAAGACGAGGATTTAGACAGCTTCGGGCCCCGGGAAGCATCATCCGGTAACAACCCTACATGATGTTTGAGGCTAGATCTCATTATCATCATGAGGGAGTCGCCGTAAACCGGCTCTCCTCTAATTGTGTCTAGCCCTAGAGATTGTTGTTTTCTTCTCCCTCTTTGGGGAGCCCTGCCCCTCCTTATATAAGTTAAAGGGGCGGGTTACATGTAGAGTCCATCTCGGACTAAGACTTAAACTATTTTGACTTCCCTTCCTGGGCTTCTTAACGTCTGCCGGTTTAACATTGTCTGCCGGTTTAACATTGGCTGCCGGGTTATGATTGACTTAACACCTGCCGGTGCTACCATCTGTCTTAACTCTGCCGGTTTCACACTCGCCGGTTTACCGTCTTTCTTAGCCATCTGTCTTGACTCTCTGTCTTAACTCTCCGCCGGTTTACCATCCGCCGGTTTACCAAGTCCCAGCCGGTTTACAACTCCAGCCGGGTCATACCATGGGGTATATCCCCGACATTAGCCCCCAGTTTAATTTGGATTTATCCATGTTAAACTGATCCTGAGCATCTTTAAATCCTTGTCATTTCCTTCTAGAAAATCCGGGTCAATATGCCAGCTTCATAATCAATTTGCTGACATTGGTTTGTCACAGAGAAATATTGTGAAGAATAACTTCTTTGACTCAGCTCCCAATGACTTAACAAAAATATTGGTCCTTGAAATCCTCATCTGATCTTCAGCCAGTTTAAGAATGTAGAACTTGCTGGTTTAAAAATGTAGAATTTTACCGGTTTAAGACTTGAACTTGCCGGTTTATCATTGCCAGTTTTACAAATATTGATGGCACCGGGTCACAATTGTAGTTAACATCAAGCTTGAAAATATACCTCTTATATGCCTATCACTTGTAGCCCCCAAGTCTGAAGAAGGTAGCATAGCAACAGCTTAAGACTTGCTTCAATATGAATGTCACAAGCTTGAAGAAATCCAGGTTGTTCATCTCAATCACCAGTCTGAACTGAGTATTCCACATATGTAGCCCCCAAGTGCCGGGTTGTCATGTTTGCAGCAACCTGGGACTTGAAATTGCCTTGTGCTCATAAAAACTTCAACCAGTGTAGCCCCCAAAGGCCGGGTTATTATGCAATAATGAGCAGGGACTTTGTAAATATGGTCATGTGAACTTGAGCAGCAATGTGTAGCCCCCAAGGGCCGTCTTAATAAGATAATATTGAGATGGGACTTGATATATTCTTCAATGAAATCATCATATGATGTAACCCCCATCATGGGGCTTGAACCCACGACCACAAGGTTAAGAGCTTTGTGCTCTACCAACTGAGCAGTGGATCCTTCAATAATAGATGAAAATTTGTGTACCTTGAATTGTTGACAGGAGCAATTGGTAGCCCCCAAGGGCCGGCTCATTATGATGTGATGAGTCGGGTCTTCAGCAAGTGAGCAAACAATGACTTTGCATTAGCCCCCAAGTGTCATGGTGCATGCTTGCAGCGACATGAGACTTGTGTATTTGATGTAATCCCAACTTGAATATTGTAGCCCCAAGTGTCGGGTCGTAATCCTGTAGCGACTTGGGACTATTCCTTCAATTGTAGAATAGAGCATATCCATTGGTAATATGATAGCCATTGCGCTAAAGCGACTTTGAAAACCTTAATCATAATACTGGTTATTGATAACCATAATAAAATCCAGCCATGTTGGCTATTAAAGATTTTGAATAATATAACCTGGTTTTTACAACCGGTTCCTGCCATATAAACCGGTATATCCGTGCTCATATGATACATGTAATGATGGTGTAATGATGATGCAATGTATGATGCAATATATGATGATGTATGTGTATGATCAAGAGGGTTTAAGCTATGGTCCGGATATGACCAGAGCCCCCAAGTAGTCATAATTGTGGCATTGCACCGATCAAGAGGTGTAGCTATAGTTCGAACACATAGCCCCCAAGTGATTTCCGTGGTGGCTTTAAGCCTATCAAGAGGTGTAGCTATGGTTCGGATACGACCAAGCCCCCAAGTGATTTCCCTGGTGCCCTTATGCTGATCAAGAGGGTATAAGCTATGGTTCAGATACGACCAGAGCCCCCAAGTGATTTCCCTGGTGGCTTTTAGCCTATCAAGAGGTGTGACTATTGTTTGAACATAGCCCCCAAGTGATATTGTGAGTTGTGCTCAAGGGATACCCATGTTTGAGCTGTGCTGTGCAGCAGACTCTCTTTGGCCCCTTATGATAATATTGGCTTGATAGCCGGATTACCAAAATAACCAGAGCTATGCTCTAATGATAATATTGATAATATTGGCTTGATAGCCGGATCAAGAGGTGTAGCTATGGTTCGAATACGACCAAGCCCCCAAATGATACTGTGAGCTGTGCTCAAGGGGCACCTATGTTTGAGCTGCGCTTTTGCAACAGACTCTCTTTGGTCCCTTTAATTTTTCATGAGTACTCGAACTTGCGAGAGATTATTCTTTTTTGAACCGGAAATTCTTAAACCGGATACTGAGAGCTTCAAAGCTTTTCGGGAGATAACTTTCCTTTGAGCCGGAATATAAACTGGAAACCTTCTTTTTAAGCCGGAAATTTTCTGACGGCCTTTAAGTTTGCGCCAATATGGCGGCTTAGGGTCCTGCATGATATAACTTTGCAAGCCAGCGTAATTGCTCTTTTAAAAAAAGCAATGTATAATATAAAAATATACTGGATGGATTTCACCTGATATGTCAGGCTAGTTAATATCCACTGCGGAGTTGATGATCACCACGGTGAAGCTGACATCAATCACGGGCGGGTCAACCGTGGCATTTGTAAACCAGTGCGGACTGACAATTCGGGTGCGGCAGTGGTAGTTGGTGCAGGCGCGAGAGTTGGCCATGACATTTAAACCGGCGTAGGCGCAAGAATTGGCCACGACATTTAAACCGATGCGAGCATCCTGTCCATGGTATGACGCCACTTTTGTAGTGGACTTTGTCCTGCATAAAATATATTGAAAGACAGATTAACTGTTCTCAAACAATTTAATATGCACTAATAGAAGATATAGAGAAGATAGCACTTGATCTTTTCCTGGGATGTCGAACCAGTCATGTCCGTCGTTGGTTTTCAATTGATCTGAATTATAATGCTTCCATGATTTTTTTTAGTACTCCACGTGGTCTTCTCTTGTCTTAACGTGATGGTAAACCGGTCATAGCATTGTACTACTCCAAGAATATGCATGTATTCTGCTTGTACCTTTGGCGCCAGGCAAACCACTGCATGGCTAGTGACTAGCAATTGTCCATGACTTCCAACGAAAGCAACAACATCTAGTAGCATGATGGATTGTCTAACCACGTGGTATCTTCAGTCTTCTTGGCGTATATTTCCTGTATGAATTTGCCAAGGCTGAACCGATCTAGTCACTCCCCTCGTAGCAGTTTTGGCAAATAGAAAATTTGTAGATCAACTTTTTCCAACCCGTGGCAGAGTACTAATTTGTAGTAGTAGGATTGCTACTATTGTCTCGTTTGAACAGAGGACACCGCAGCTGATCTGATCCCTTGCATGTGCGTGGCGAGCAACAGTAGTGAACTGATGCGAGGGCGGAGTGACGAGGTAGCAACGGTTCAACGGGGCCCCCGGCAGGTTACAGCCTCGACGTTTCAGACGACGGGTGGCTCGGCGACGCGTAAGGCCGGTGCTGGCGGAGCACCCGACAAGATGAGGCGAAGGCTCTCAACGGCAGCAGCGCCTCAAGGCGGCGATTTGCAGTCCGAGTCACGGCGCCTCAGAAGCTGGTCAACTTGAAGCCGCAAGGGTGAGGTGCTGGGTGGTCGCGGCGAATCTGCTGTCAAGGCCGATGGACGACGCGGGCACCCGGGAGCAAAAATAGCGACAGCTCAGGTAGGGCAGAACCGGCTTCGGCCGCGGGCAGAGGTGACCCGACGAGGCGGCAACTGAAGCGGGAGAGATCAGCAGGTCGGTGTCAGGCAGAAGTAATCCGGTGGGGCAGCAGCTGAAGCGGGCAGTGGTAGTCCGGCGAGGCAGCAGCTGAAACGGCCATCAGGGCACGACGACCCGGAGGCGGGTCAAGCCAGGTGAGGGCGGCAGCTCGCAACGGACCACGCCGGCGGAAAGCAAAACAAGGCGACCCGGTTGCGACATCTGGTATAGATGGAACGAGAAGCCAACGACGGTGACTCGGGGCCGGCTCAGTGCTGCAGAAGCACACATCATCGCGAGGTGGGCTGAATCGGGCGTGACGCGGTTCAGAGGGCAGCCTGCAGTGATGGTAGTCCGGGCGGCTCAACAACGGGCGGCTCAACAAGCAGTTTCAACGATGGCGATTCAGCACAACGGTGATCGCGGCAGCAGCGATTTGTCAGGTCAGCATGAGAGGCCAACAAGCAACTGGCGAAGCAAATCAATAGCGGTGGAAGCGTGTCCGTGATTGCATCCCCGGCACAGGCACGGCGGCAGCCAACGTGGAGACGGCGGCGACTCAACCGAGGTAGAGCAAGGCCGCAACAGCGATTCAGAGACGGAGGTGTTGAACTAACCCGGAGCGCGGCGATTCAGAGACAGCGGCGGTTCACTGATACCCTCTTCTTTTCATCATAGCGCGGCGATTCGCTCGCGGCGATTCGCTCGCGGAAGAAAAACGGTTTAGAGACTCCTCAGCGGCAGGCGGCTCGCAGTTAAACACTGGACAGAGGCAGCAGCAGTAGCTCAACGCGGTAGATGGCAAGGTGAATCCGGGGCGGTTTAGCGCATTTTGAGATTCTCCAGTAGCGAGCGAAGCAAAGCGGCCTGCTGTGACTCGGAACAGAGACCGAAACGGAGACTTGAGACCGCTTGGTCCGAAGTGAAGCGGCAGAGCGCGGCCGTGTACATCTGGTTTACAAAGTTGACCGCGGTGAAGGCGGTTCACAGCAGCGCGAGGTGCGACGGCTCAGAGGCCAGGGCGCAGGTCAACCGCGGCAAACGACCGGCTCCAGCAACAGACCAAAGGCATTGTCCAGCCATCATCGAGTCCTCCGAGTTGTAGCACTGTCGTTCTTCGATTTATTCCTCCCAGTACGTCCAAACTGACAGGGACAACCATGGCGGCGAGTTGGTGGTGAATGTGACTCAACGGCAGCGGCTCGGGGCCGTGAGAGCTGCTGAGGTAGGGCAGAACCAGCGTAGGGGTGGATTGTAGGCCCCCCGGCTGTAGAAGTGGCCGCGCGTGGCCATGGCTGCAACAACGACAGCTTGAGGCCTCATGAGTCAAAGGCGGACTGGCCAGGCGAGGCACGGATCACAGCGGTAGAAGAGGAAGCCGGGTCAACGTCCAAGTCCTTCTCCGGGTCGTAGCCCCCCTTTCCTCCTTTTTTTTGTGTGTGTATGAACTTGCAAAGGCAGATCTGATCTAAACGCCTCCCCAGAGAGCAATTTTTTGGGCCAATAAAATACAATTTTTTGGGCCAATAAAATACAATTTGTGGGCCAATAAAATACTTGGAGTTGTGGATCAACTTGGCCATCACGTGGCAGAGTACTATTGAAGTAATGTGACTGCTACTGTTGGCTTGTACGAACAGATCTGGTTTCCCAGGCTTCACGTTGATCAGAAGAGAACAAAAATTGCGGTGACTTGCCCACAACACCGGATTGTGGTCCCGGCGTATACGTCTTGTAATCCGAGAAGGACAAAACTGACCGCTCTGAAGCTTAATCATGACTCTGATCTTAACATGATGCACATTACCGGCTCCGCTTTGAGGTTTATGCGAACCCAAGTTTGACTGTTCCATGCCAGTTCTTCTTCATCTGACTTTCTCGATCTAGAAGTAGTACATAGTACTATTCCAAAATCAATCAGATCTCGTAAACCATACAACTACTAGTATTTGACTGTAATTTTCACGAGTGTAGCAGCTGCAATGATTTAATCCTCTTGGGAGTTGATGTAGATGAAAACCATGATCTCGGTGACTTGCAATGGTGTACACGAGTAACCCTAATTTTTTGGATCTTCTTCATCCGATCAATTGCGAACTTCTCGATCCCTTAGAGACAGATCCCTCCAAGAACTCAACACCACCGTGCGTGAGCCCCACGGTGGGCGCCAACTGTCGTGGAATTGTCACGTCAGATGTCCTAGCGGAAGGACTTAGTCGTGAGGCCAACGCATCTGCGTGGTAGCTTGAGAGGGGTTGAGCGGAATCGAGAAACGCAACACAAGACAAGGATTTAGACAGCTTCAGGCCCCGGGAAACATCATTCGGTAACAACCCTACATGTTGTTTGAGGCTAGATCTCATTATCATCACGAGGGAGTCGCCGTAAACCGGCTCTCCTCTAATTGTGTCTAGCCCTAGAGATTGTTGTTTTCTTCTCCCTCTTTGGGGAGCCCTGCCCCTCCTTATATAAGTTAAAGGGGCGGGTTACATGTAGAGTCCATCTCGGACTAAGACTTAAACTATTTTGACTTCCCTTCCTGGGCTTCTTAACGTCTGCCGGTTTAACATTGTCTGTCGGTTTAAGATTGTCTGCCGGTTTAACATTGTCTGTCGGGTTATGATTGACTTAACACCTGCCGGTGCTACCATCTGTCTTCACTCTGTCGGTTTAACAATCGCCGGTTTACCTTCTTTCTTAGCCATCTGTCTTGACTCTCTGTCTTAACTCTCCGCCGGTTTACCATCCGCCGGTTTACCAAGTCCCAACTGGTTTACAACTCCAGCCGGATCATACTGCGGGGTATATCCCCGACAATCGGTGTGTGGTTCTGTTGTGTTATTGTTGGTATAACCTGTTTTCCAGGATCGCAAAACCCAAAGCTGATGATTATTTCAAATCCATCAATGTCAAGGCGGCGTACCAGACCAACGAGCATTTTATTTTGGCAAATCAAACAACACAGATATTTTTCTTGGAAGACACATTTGCATGTAGCGATGACTGGAGAGTATTGCAAAGGTTTGAGCAGAGGAATTCGTTTAATGAAGTTGCACAACAAGATGATGCTTACACTTCTCCTGGTGTACAAGATAACACAGATGTTCCTAATATCTTTGAGAACCATCATGTCAATGACGCCGGCGAAAAGATTGACTGTCGTGCTGTGGGCATACAAGAGTTGATCAAGAAGAAGCCAACGTTCGAGGACGTTGAGGACGAAGAAGAAGATGACACCATGGGGAATTACGATTCAGACTGATATACATGGCGAAGATGTTGATGCTGCTGCTGTGGATGATGATTACATTGCTTTTGTCATATTTGCATGTAAGAAGACGTTTTTATCTACTATGTGAAATTGTGTCTGCTATGACAACTGAAACCTGATGAACATGTTGTTTAGTATTTTCCCGTGAGAACATCACTTGTTATGTATGCTGATTTGTGTTTGGTGATTGTATGACGACTAAAACATGATGACATTGTTGTTTAGTTGTATTCATATTTGGCTATGAAACTTGAATTTGATGACATAGTTTGTTGTTGGACTACAATTTGCTCGACATCTTCGAATGAGATCAAAGCTGACCAGACAGTGCCTCTACTAATTTATTTATTTATTACCAAAAGGGCCTCTGCTATTTATTTATGAGCAAAAGGGGATACCCCCTGATTTCCATTAATAGAAATTATTAGATGTTCACAACACTACATCCAGCCTGCTACACAGATTTCATTCATTACTAGTTTTAGCAAAGTGCTCATGTCATAGCCACTAAATACATCATGAGTGCTACATACACTTCAAATAAAGAGACAATCATCCTACAGAGCACATCGATTTTGCCCATTATCTTCACAAGATCTTTCATCTCCTCATTGCTTTCAAGGCCGTTCAGCAGCTGTTACTTGGCCATGATTAGAGGAACTGCATCATTAACCTTCTGCTCTGCATCTTCCACTTATGTCGTTCCTTCAGTTACTTGTCCAACACCCCAACCTGCTGGTATTGGGATTCCTCGACTAACCAAATAATTAGCATAGTTGCACTCCCCCACATCAGCAACTTCCCAGAAATACAAATCACACGAATCTTCACTTTTCTGCACGTATCAAATTGGAAGATCATCAACCAAACTATTAAAAAAAGCAACTGAAAGCAGTAGAATAACACTTAAACATATTATTACCCCATGATTCGGGCATTTGTAGAAGACTCGGCCAGGGTTGAGGATTGTGGTTGAGACGCGACGGATGACTCTGCGTGATTTACAGCAGTGGCACCACACCAACGGCAGCAGGTTGCGATGAGCAACCGGCTGCAGTGTTGGGGATTGTTGCAGAAATTAAAAATTTCTACGCATCACCAAGATCAATCTATGGAGTTTACTAGCAACAAGAGGGGAGTGCATCTTCATACCTTTGAAGATCACGATGCGGAAACATTGCAAGAACGCGGTTGGTGGAGTCGTACATGAAGCGATTAAGATCGCGGCCGATTCCGATCTAAGCACCGAACAACGGTGCCTCTGCGTTCAACACACGTGCAGCCCGGTGACATATCCCGCGCCTTGATCTAGAAAGGAGAGAGCAAGAGGTTGGGGAAGACTCCGTCCAGCAGCAGCACGACGGCGTGGTGGTGGTGGAGGAGCGTGGCACTCCAGCAGGGCTTCACCAAGCACTGCGAGAGACGAGGAGGGAGAGGGGTAGGGCCGCACCAGGAGAAGGAGTGCGGTTGCCCTCCCACCCCCACCCCCCACTGTTTATAGGGGGAGGGGAGAGGGGGTCGGCCCCCTAGATCCATCTAGAGGGGGGCGGCCCCTCGGGAGGGGGGGGGGGCAGCGGCCCCCTTAGGGTTTCCAACTAGGGGTGGCCCCCGCCCCAGGGGGTGCAGCGGCCCCCTAGGGTTTCCAACCCTAGGTGCCTTGGGCCCTTGGGGGTGCACTAGCCCACCAAGGGGCTGGTTCCCACCCAACTACAGCACATTAGGTCCTTCGGGGCAGGTGGACCCTCCTGGTGGACCCCCGGAACCCCTTCGGTGGTCCCGGTACAATACCGATAAAACCCGAAACCTTTTTGGTGACTGAAACTAGACTTCCCATATATAAATCTTTACCTACGGACCATTCCGGAACTCCTCGTGACATCCGAGATCTCATCTGGGACTCCGAATAACATTCAGTAACCATGTACATCTATTCTCTATAACCCTAGCGTCATCGAACCTTAAGTGTGCAGATCCTAAGGGTTCGGGAGGCATGCAGACATGACTGAGACATCTCTCCAGCCAATAGCCAACAGCGGGATCTGGATACCCATGTTGGCTCCCACATGCTCCACGATGATCTCATCGGATGAACCACAATGTCAAGGACTCAATCAATCCCGTATATGATTCCCTTTGTCTACCGGTATAGCACTTGCGCGAGATTCGATCGTCGGTATACCGATACCTTGTTCAATCTCATTACGGCAAATCTCTTTACTCGTTCCGTAACACATCATCCCGTGATCAACTCCTTGATCACATTGAGCTCATTATGATGATGTCCTACCGAGTGGGCCCAGAGATACCTCTTTGTCATACAGAGCGACAAATCCCAGTCTTGATTCGTGCCAACCCAACAGATACTTTCGGGGATACCTCTAGTGTACCTTTATAGCCACCCAGTTACGTTGTGACGTTTGGCACACCCAAAGTACTCCTACGGTATCTGAGAGTTGCACAATCTCATGGTCTAAGGAAAAAGATACTTGACATTAGAAAAGCTTTAGCAGACGAACTACACGATCTTGTGCTATGCTTAGGATTGGGTCTTGTCCATCACATCATTCTCCTAATGATGTGATCCTGTTATCAATGACATCCAATGTCGTGGATTTGTCACGGCAGATGTCCTTAGTGTCAGGACTTAGTCGCGAGGCCAACGCATCTATGTGGTAGCTTGAGAGGGGTTGAGCGGAATCGAGAGACGCAACACACAAGACGAGGATTTAGACAGCTTCGGGCCCCGGGAAACATCATCCGGTAAAAACCCTACATGCTGTTTGAGGCTAGGTCTCATTATCATCATGAGGGAGTCGCCGGTAAACCGGCTCTCCTCTAGTTGTGTCTAGCCCTAGATTGTTTCTTCTTTTTTTTCCTCCCCTCTTTGGGGAGCCCTGCCCCTCCTTATATATGTTGAAGGGGCGGTTTACATGTGGAGTCCTATTAGGATTAGGACTAGTCTATCTCTAATACGAACCGAATACAAGTCCTGGTCTTAACTCCTTGTAAGGTAAATATTCGTCATGCCTTTCTCCTTAAACCGGCCCACCATAGTATGAACCGGCCTTCATGAACCGCCTGTTGGGCCACCGGGTCTTGTCGTTCTTTTGACCCGCCTGCCGGATTACCAATGAACCGTAAACCGCCAGGCCCAAACGGGTCGCCGGTGAATCGCCAAGTGCCAGCGGGGTCTTCAGATAAACCGCCAAGTCCGGCCGGGTTAAACTTCCGGCCGGTTTACGCTGCGGGGTATATCCCCGACATTAGCCCCCAGTTTAATTTGGATTTATCCATGTTAAACTGATCCTGTAAAACAAATACAAGAACAAATTTGACAGACTATGCTCCAGGTTAAGAATTCTTGAAAACCGGCATCTGATCATTCTGAAGTCCTTGTCATTTCCTTCTTCTAGAAAATCCAGGTCAATAAACCAGCTTCATACTCAAATTGCTGACGTTGGTTTCTCATAGAAAAATATTGTGAAAAATAATCCACTTGAGTCGGCTTCCAAAGCGCCGGTTTAAGAAATATTGGTCTTTGAAATACTCATCTGATATTCAACCGGTTTGAAGATGTAAAAACTTGCCGGTTTAACATCACCAAAATGGCCGGGTTATAAAACTGATGATTCCGGATTATGACCGTTTATAGACGCCGGGTTATGATTGTTGATGACGCCGGGTTGCAGGCACAGGGTCGTAATGATTAATTGGTGACATCGGGTTAATCCAGTTTGCTCAAAACAGAGAATTTGAAAATAGTTCTTCGATAATAATATAATACCTGTAGCCCCCAAGTCTTGAGCAGAACAAAGTGATGGCTTAAGACTTGCTTCAATATAAATACTGCCACTTAAGAATAAATCCATGTTGTTCATCCCACTGACTAGTAAAAACTGAATACTCCATACTATGTAGCCCCCAAGTGCCGGGTTATCATGCTTACAGCAACCTGGGACTTGCAATTGTCTTATACTCATAAAAACTTCAACCAGTGTAGCCCCCAAGAGCCGGGTCATTATGCAATAATGAGCAGGGACTTTATAGGTATAATCATGTAGATTTGAGCAATGATGTGTAGCCCCCAAGGGCCGGCTCAGCAAGATAATATTGAGCTGGGACTTTAATATATACTTTAATGAAAATAACATCATATGATGTAACCCTCATCATGGGACTTGAATCCACGTCCACAAGGTTAAGAGCCTTGTGCTTTACCAACTGAGCAGTGGACTCTTCAATATAATGAATAAAAAGCTTTGTACCTTCAACTGTTGACAGGAGCAATTGGTAGCCCCCAAGGGCCGACTCATTATAATGTGATGAGTCGGGTCTTCAATAATATGAGCAGAAAAAATTTACTTTGCATTAGCCCCCAAGTGTCATGGTGCATGCTTGCAGCGACATGAGACTTGCATGTAATCTCAATTTGAATAATGTAGCCCCCAAGTGCCGGGTCGTGAGCCTGCAGCGACTCGGGACTATTCCTTCCATTGTAGAATAAATCATATCCTTTGATAAAATAATAACTGTTGCGCTAAAGCGACTTTGAAAACTCAATAATACCGGTTACTAATAACCATAAAAATCCAGCCATGTTGGCTATTCAAGATAATATAATCCAGTATGAAAAATTCATCCAATATCATAATGAAAATTCAGCCAAATTTGGCTATTTGAATAATATAACCCAATCATTTATAAGCGCATGATTCCAATGGCGCAATCCAAATATATACTGGCGACGTATAGTCCAAAGCCAGGCCGGTTTAATAAACTCTGGATAATTTCCCATCATATACTGGCGACTTATCGTCTTAAAGCCAGGCCGGTTTAATAAACACCGGATAATTTATCATCATGCTTTATTCAACCTGTCTCTGCATACAACAAGTTTAAAGTGTCCTGGCGGTTTACCGCCGGACGGGTCATAATGCCCAACATATAACGCAGGTTTATAACCAAGGCTGCACTTAAGAATAATCAATGAAATATATCATACCTGTGATATTGAATCACATCATTGGTTTACCAATTTTTTGTAGTAAGAGTGATAACCCAAATCTTGAGTAATGATAACTCCTTTCATACTGTGCCGGTTGATGATAAACCGTACCGGGTTGTGATAAACACCGGTTTAACCATATATAATACTGGCGACTCATAGTCAAACCAGACCGGGCTGATAGTCTCCGGATTATAACTTGATCCTGTATTGACAACTTGTAATTGAAAGTCAAGCCGGGTTGATAAACACCGGTTTACTCCATAATAGGATGATAATAGAAAATCAAACCGGGCAGATGGCCCCCGGATTAGGACTTGACCGTGTTCCGTCGATTTGTAATTGATAGTTGAACCGGATTAAAACGTTGTCGGTTTAAAAAACGCAACAAAAATCAAATAACAGTTATGAAAAAAATATGGAAGCAAAAGCAATGATAAAAACCGTTTGCAAAAATATGCTATACTGAGCTGATCAGATGGTATTACCATGGTCGGACAGGATCAAGGCCCCCAATAGGAGTGACAATGATTCAAGTCAGCCAGGTCCCCAAATGATTCGTGGCATATATGCCAGATCAAGAGGCGTGGCAATGGTTCGGGTTCGACCATGCCCCCAAGTGATTTTGTGGCCTTAGGCCGACCAAGAGGCGTGACTGGTTCAGACTTGACCATGTCCCCAAATGATCTGGTGGTTGTCGCCTATCAAAGGGTGTTCGTTGGTTCGGACACGACCAAGGCCCCCAGTGATATATAAAAAACAAATGTCAAGGGGTAAACCGGAGGCCGCTTTAAACAGAACCACTCCGTGTAACCTCGCATGATAAGAAAGACAGAGACCCCGCTTTATGAAGCAGAAGCCCCCATGTGATCAATAATATGTTAGGCCAATAAGGCAGGATACCCATGTTTGAACCGCGCATCATGGCAGCAGGTCCTCTTCGGTAATTTTTAACTTTTTTGCAAGAGATAAATTCTTCTTGAACCGGGATCTTGAACCGGATAGTGAGAGCTTCAAAGCTTCGTGGGAGAACAGACGTCCCTTAAACAGGATTGCAAACCGGAATCTTCATTTTCAGCCGGAAATTTTCTGACGGCCTTTCAACTCGAACTTGCGAGAAATTAATTCCTTTTTGAACCGGACATTGCTAAACCGGATTTGAGAGCTTCAAAGCTTCGTACGAGACAAATTCCCCTTGAACCGGATTGTAAATCGGATATTTGAGAGCTTCAGTGAGACTGACTTCCCTTGAACCGGATTGTAAATCGGAATCCTTTCTGATGATCCGGAACTTCTTCATTGAGCCGGGATTTTGTAACTGTCATATACTTTCTAAGCCGGAAATTTTCTGACGGCCTTCAGATAATAGTAGCCTCCAGGACCGGGTTATCCTTCCCTCCATCGTCATGGGGTTCTTAAATTTGCTGAAACTGGCAATATTCGCTGAGTCATGTCATCGTAGCCCCCGAGTCTAAAAGGTGACTCGAGGAGTTGGCTTGAGACTCTCCATATTTGACCGTGATATAAACCGGCATAACTTGTATATCATTGGCGTTGATAGCACGATGTGAATCCATAGAAGGTTGAGGTGACTGCGGCGGGTTGTAAATGATCCCATATAAGCCGTGCCAGCAACTCGGCCAATGGTTCCTTCCAACTAGCGATTTGAAGTTAATCAAAACTGTAATGGCGGTGATTTGTGCGCCCAATAACCAGCTCATGCAGACAGGTGCGGCCCGGTATGTTGATGTAGACCAGGCCGCGAGAGACGGACGTAAAATACGACCGCAGCATCAGAGGCCGCACAGACAGATGAGTCAGTCGCGGCGTTGTAAACCGGTTCGGACGGGCAAGTTGATGTAAACCGGGCCGTAAAGGCGGCGTCTTGCACGCGTCCATTCACCGTGTAATGCGGAACGGACGAACACCGGGCAGGACGTTGCCAGCGCGTGCTTCGTACCCAAGGTATAAACCACGTTTATAAAGAATAATTTTCCTGCATACAATATTGCAGACCAAGGCAAAGATAAACTGCTCTTTTACAAAAAATAATATGCACTAATAAAATATATATTAGATGGATATCACCTGATGTGTTAGGCCAGAAATTATCCGCCATGGAGTCGATGATCACCACAGTGATGCTAAAATTAATCACGGCCGAGTCGGCCAGATGAGCAGACGGATGATCCGGCCACGGTGTTGTAAACCGGTGCGGACGAGCAAGTTGTCCCCCTGTTGTAAACCGGCACGGATGCATGAACCTGTGGCCAGGGCGGACGGGCGAGTCGTCCGTGGTATTGTAAGGTGGTACGGACGAGCGAGTTGGTCGGCGCGTTGATGTAAACCGGACTGTGGGGGCGGCGGTTTCTGTTCCAATTTATCAATGTGATATACGCAGATGCCGGTGTAGAACAGCTAGCGCGCACGCCGTCCGCGGTAGGGCATCACTTTTATAGTGAGCACATGTCCTGTATAAAAAGATATAGGCCAGAGTAATTGTTTCTTTGACGAAAATAATATTTTGCAAATAAAATAGATTTAGACGGATATCACCTGATTTTTTTTTGCAGGTCATCTGCCCGTAGATAATTTTTTTTAGTAGTGTTACTGAATCCCCTTTGATCCATATATGTATCCAAAGCATATTTGTGTCGATGCTGCCGATCTTCTTTTTCATTTGATCTCCGCGTGGGTCGTAGTAGTACTTTGTAATACTAACTGGTTTTTCTTCCATGCATGTGCATGGGAGTCAAACAAGTAGTTTGACCCTCTCTCTTGAAAACAATGTAGTCATTTTCCCGCAGTATAACGCCTCATCTGAGGTGAGCAATTGTCGTGCGTAAAAAGTATGGCACACCGGAGTATTTGCTCTTTTGACAAAAACAAGAGGTGCTTAATAAAGTATACTTTTAGATGGATATCACCTGATTTTGTTCAGACGACTGATGATCCGTAGGCAGCACCCGTAGATAACTTTTTTCAACCAGCTCACACTCCAACCAGTGATTGTACTCTCTCCATGTATATACAGTAGTTAAACTTCCTTGGAATTTGCCTGGTAAGGAGTAGTAGTTGAGGGCTCCTTACATGAAAAAGCGTGAGATTCCATCAGGTTTTGACTTTTCCTTCTATGAGGCACTGTGGACACTTGATTCAAGCGCATGTGCTACGCGCGACGCGGACTGGGCTGCAGCAGATTGAGGCGGTACAGCAGCGCAATGCAACTTGGAGGCAGGCCGTGGCCGCGGGGCAGCGGCTCATGATAAGGTAGCAGGCGACTCGCAGCGGACGCGAAGCGGGTCGGCGACTCGCGATGAAGTAGACAACGACGAAAGTGGCGGCTTTGCAAGCGACCGAGTCACAGCAGAGAGCGCAGCAGACGAACCGGCGGTTTTGGAAGCGACGATGGACCCTGGCAGCTTCGGCACGCGGCAGCTAGCATGGCGGTTTAGAGGCAAAGCTAGCCCGAAGGCAACATGAGTCCGCGGCTACCTCCAAACCCCATCCGGGTCGTGATTGGTTTGACTGATTCGCACAATTTGCATGCTGTAACCTTGTATTGATGTTTCCGACAGTGTGTAGCGATTGAAGACCAAAAGAAATCCGATCTGCATTGAATTAGCACCAGCATCTCGTACCGTGCAACCCGGAGACAAAAAATCTAATCTTGCAGACCAGCCTTGACCGTCATGTGAGGAATAGTACTTTTTTCTTTCGATTGATCATGGCCTGGTGAGAAGTAGCGGCAGCAGTAGGACCTTGTCATATCACGGGAATAGTAGTTGTACCGGTTCACTTAAAAATTAGGTGTCTTTCTTGGGACTTGAAGCCAGCGGCAAGGGAACTTGGCGATCCGACCGTGACCCAGAACGATTTGTACGCATACAGCAGATCAACTCCTTGTTAACCTCGGACTTCGACGTAGAAACGGTTTTGGCAGATCGTCTCATCACGTCCGGCAGTGCAGACGACGAAACTCTAACCTCTGGATTTCAAACCATCGTGTTGTAAACTCCAAAATTAATCACGATGTTGACCATCAAACAATCTTTTCCTCATCTAACCAATCATAAGAGTCTCGGTCCCTGGACAGAGATCCCTCCAAGAACTCAACACCACTGTGCGCGGGCCCCATGGTGGGCGCCAACTGTCGTGGATTTGTCACGGCAGATGTCCTTAGTGTCAGGACTTAGTCGCGAGGCCAACGCATCTATGTGGTAGCTTGAGAGGGGTTGAGCGGAATCGAGAGACGCAACACACAAGACGAGGATTTAGACAGCTTCGGGCCCCGGGAAACATCATCCGGTAAAAACCCTACATGCTGTTTGAGGCTAGGTCTCATTATCATCATGAGGGAGTCACCGGTAAACCGGCTCTCCTCTAGTTGTGTCTAGCCCTAGATTGTTTCTTCTTTTTTTTCGTCCCCTCTTTGGGGAGCCCTGCCCCTCCTTATATATGTTGAAGGGGCGGTTTACATGTGGAGTCCTATTAGGATTAGGACTAGTCTATCTCTAATACGAACCGGATACAAGTCCTGGTCTTAACTCCTTGTAAGGTAAATATTCGTCATGCCTTTCTCCTTAAACTGGCCCACCATAGTATGAACCGGCCTTCATGAACCGCCTGTTGGGCCACCGGGTCTTGTCGTTCTTTTGACCCGCCTGCCGGATTACCAATGAACCGTAAACCGCCAGGCCCAAACGGGTCGCCCGGTGAATCGCCAAGTGCCAGCGGGGTCTTCAGATAAACCGCCAAGTCCGGCCGGGTTAAACTTCCGGCCGGTTTACACCGCGGGGTATATCCCCGACATCCAATGTCCATGGTTAGTAAACCGTAACCATCTATTGATCAACGAGCTAGTCAGCTAGAGGCTCACTAGGGACATGTTGTGGTCTATGTATTCACACATGTATTACGATTTCTGGATAACACAATTATAGCACGAACAATAGACAACTATCATGAACAAGGAAATATAATAATAACCATTTTATTATTGCCTCTAGGGCATATTTCCAACAGTCTCCCACTTGCACTAGAGTCAATAACCTAGTTACATTATGATGAATTGAACACCCATAGAGTTCTGGTGTTGATCATGTTTTGCACGTGGAAGAGGTTTAGTCAACGGATCTGCGACATTCAAGTCCGTATGCACTTTACAAATCTCTATGTCTCCATCTTGAACATTTTCACGAATGGAGTTGAAGCGACGCTTAATATGTCTGGTCTTCTTGTGAAACCTGGGCTCCTTGGCAAGGGCAATAGCTCCAGTGTTGTCATAGAAGAGAGTCATCGGGCCCGACGCATTGGGAATAACTCCTAGGTCGGTAATGAACTCCTTCATCCAGATTGCTTCATGTGCTGCCTCCGAGGCTGCCATGTACTCCACTTCACATGTAGATCCCGCCATGACGCTTTGCTTGCAACTGCACCAGCTGACTGCCCCACCATTCAAAATATACACGTATCCGGTTTATGACTTGGAGTCATCCAGATTTGTGTCGAAACTAGCGTCAACGTAACCCTTTACGATGAGCTCTTCGTCACCTCCATAAACGAGAAACATATCTTTATTCCTTTTCAGGTACTTCAGGATATTCTTGACCGTTGTCCAGTGTTCCATGCCAAGATTACTTTGGTACCTTCCTACCAAACTTACGGCAAGGTTTACATCAGGTCTGGTACACAGCATCGCATACATAATAGACCCTATGGCCGAGGCATAGGGGATGACACTCATCTTTTCTCTATTTTCTGCCATGGTCAGGCATTGAGCCATGCTCAATCTCACACCTTGCAATACAGGCAAGAACCCCTTCTTGGACTGATCCATATTGAACTTCTTCAATATCTTGTCAAGGTACATGCTTTGTGAAAGACCAATGAGGCTTCTCGATCTATCTCTATAGATCTTGATGCCTAATATGTAAGCAGCTTCTCCAAGGTCCTTCATTGAAAAACACTTATTCAAGTAGGCCTTTATGCTTTCCAAGAGTTCTATATCATTTCCCAACAATAGTATGTCATCCACATATAATATGAGAAATGCTGCAGAGCTCCCACTCACTTTCTTGTAAACACAGGATTCTCCATAAATCTGCGTAAACCCAAACGCTTTGATCATCTCATCAAAATGAATGTTCCAACTTCGAGATGCTTGCACCAGCCCATAGATCGAGCATTGGAGCTTGCATACCTTGGTAGCATTCTTAGGATCGACAAAACCTTCCGGCTGCATCATATACAATTCTTCCTTAAGGAAACCATTAAGGAATGCCGTTTTGACGTCCATTTGCCATATCTCATAATCATAGAATGCGGCAATTGCTAACATGATTCGGACAGACTTCAACTTCGCTACGGGTGAGAAGGTCTCATCGTAGTCAACCCCTTGAACTTGTCGATAACCCTTAGCGACAAGCCGAGCCTTATAGATGGTTACATTACCATCTGCGTCTGTCTTCTTCTTAAAGATCCATTTATTTTCTATGGCTCGCTGATCATCGGGCAAGTCAGTGAAAGTCCATACTTCGTTTTCATACATGGATCCTATCTCAGATTTCATGGCTTCAAGCCATTTCTCAGAATCCTGGCCCGCCATCGCTTCTTCATAGTTTGAAGGTTCACCATTGTCTAACAACATGATTTCCAGGACTGGGTTGCCGTACCACTCTGGTGCGGAACGTGTCCTTGTGGACCTACGAAGTTCAGTAGCAACTTGATCTGAAGTTTCATGATCATCATCATTAACTTCCTCTCTAGTTGGTGCTGGCACCACAGAAACATTTTCTTGAGCTGCGCTACTCTCCGGTTCAAGAGGCAATACTTCATCAAGTTCTACTTTCCTCCCACTTACTTCTTTCAAGAGAAACTCTTTCTCTAGAAAGGATCCATTCTTGGCAACAAAGATATTGCCTTCGGATCTGAGGTAGAAGGTATACCCAATAGTTTCCTTAGGGTATCCTATGAAGACGCATTTTTCTGATATGGGTTCGAGCTTTTTAGGTTGAAGTTTCTTGACATAAGCATCGCATCCCCAAACTTTCAAAAACGACAGCTTAGGTTTCTTCCCTAACCATAATTCATACGGTGTCGTCTCAACGGATTCCGACAGAGCCCAATTTAAAGTGAATGCGGCAGTCTCTAAAGCATAACCCGAAAATGATAGCGGTAGGTCGGTAAGAGACATCATGGATCGCACCATATCCAATAGAGTCCGATTTTGACGTTCGGACACACCATTACGCTGAGGTGTTCTAGGCGGTGTGAGTTGTGAAACAATTCCACATTTCCTTAAGTGCGTGCCAAATTTGTGACTCAAATATTCTCCCCCACGATCTGATCGTAAGAACTTGATTTTCCTGTCACGTTGATTCTCAACCTCACTCTGAAATTCCTTGAACTTTTCAAAGGTCTCAGGCTTGTGTTTCATTAAGTAGACATACCCATATCTACTTAAGTCATCAGTGAGAGTGAGAACATAACGATAACCACCGCGAGCCTCAATGCTCATTGGACCGCACGCACCAGTATGTATGATTTCCAATAAGTTGGTTGCTCGCTGCATTGTTCCGGAGAACGGAGTCTTGGTCATTTTGCCCATGAGGCATGGTTCGCACGTGTCAAATGATTCATAATCAAGAGACTCCAAAAGTCCATCTGCATGGAGTTTCTTCATGCGTTTGACACCAATGTGACCAAGGCGGCAGTGCCACAAGTATGTGGGACTATCATTATCAACCTTACATCTTTTGGCATTCACACTATGAATATGTGTAACATCACGTGGGGCATGACCATAAAACATATCTCTCATATAAATAGAACAACCATTATTCTCATATTTAAATGAGTAGCCATCTCGCATTAAACGAGATCCAGATACAATGTTCATGCTTAAAGATGGTACTAAATAACAATTATTGAGGTTTAAAACTAATCTCATAGGTAAATGTAGAGGTAGCATGCCGAAGGTGATCACATCGACCTTCGAACCGTTCCTGACGCGCATCGTCACCTCGTCCTTAGCCAGTCTCTACTTATTCCGCAGCTCCTGTTTTGAGTTACAAATATGAGCAACCGCACCAGTATCAAATACCCAGGAGCTACTACGAGCGCTGGTTTGGTACACATCAATAACATGTATATCACATATACCTTTGGTCTTGCCGGCCTTCTTATCCGCTAAATACTTGGGGCTGTTTCGCTTCCAGTGACCGTTTCCCTTGCAATAAAAGCACACAGTCTCAGGCTTGGGTCCATGCTTTGGCTTCTTCCCAGCAACTGGCTTATCGGGCGCGGCAACTCCCTTCCCATCCTTCTTGAAGTTCTTCTCACCCTTGCCTTTCTTGAACTTAGTGGTTTTATTCACCATCAACACTTGATGTTCCTTTTTGATCTCCACCTCCGCTGATTTTAGCATTGAATATACCTCAGGAATGGTCTTTTCCATCCCCCTCATATTGAAGTTCATCAAAAAGCTCTTGTAGCTAGGTGGGAGCGACTGAAGGATTCTGTCAACGATCGCATCATTCGGGAGATTAACTCCCAGCTGAGATAAGCGGTTGTGCAACCCGGACATTTTGAGTATGTGCTCGCTGACAGAACTATTCTCCTCCATCTTACAACTGTAGAACTTGTCGGAGACTTCATATCTCTCGACCCGGGCATGAGCTTGGAAAACCATTTTCAGCTCTTGGAACATCTCATATGCTTCGTGCTTCTCAAAACGCTTTTGGAGCCCCGGTTCTAAGCTGTAAAGCATGCCGCACTGAACCAAGGAGTAATCATCACTACGCGACTGCCAGGCGTTCATAACATCTTGAGTTGCTGGGAAACCAGGTGCATCACCTAGCGGTGCTTCAAGGACATATGCTTTCTTGGCAGCTATGAGGATAATCCTCAGGTTACGGACCCAGTCTATGTAGTTGCTACCATCGTCTTTCAGCTTGGTTTTCTCTAGGAACGCGTTGAAGTTGGGGGTAACATTAGCATGGGACATTTGATCTACAAGACATATTGCAAAGTTTTAGACTATGTTCATGATAATTAAGTTCATCTAATCAAATTATTTAATGAACTCCCACTCAGATAGACATCCCTCTAGTCATCTAAGTGATACATGATCCGAGTCAACTAGGCCGTGTCCGATCATCACATGAGACGGACTAGTCATCACCAGTGAACATCTTCATGTTGATCGTATCTTCTATACGACTCATGTTCGACCTTTCGATCTTCCGTGTTCCGATGCCATGTCTGTACATGCTAGGCTCGTCAAGTCAACCTAAGTGTATTGCGTGTGTAAATCTGGCTTACACCCTTTGTATGCGAACATTAGAACCTATCACACCCGATCATCACGTGGTGTGAGGGAGTCCTGGATTAGGGGGTCTCCGGACAGCCGGACTATCTCCATTGGCCGGACTGTTAGACTATGAAGATACAAGATTAAAGACTTCGCCTCGTGTCCGGATGGGACTCTACTTGGCGTGGAAGGCAAGCAAGGCAGTACGGATAGGGATATCTCCTCCTTTGTAACCGACCTTGTGTAACCCTAACCCTCTCCGGTGTCTATATAAACCAAAGGGTTTTAGTCCGTAGGACAACAACCATAACATACAATCATACCATAGGCTAGCTTCTAGGGTTTAGCCTCTCTGATCTCGTGGTAGATCTACTCTTGTACTACCCATATCATCAATATTAATCAAGTAGGATGTAGGGTTTTACCTCCATCAAGAGGGCCCGAACCTGGGTAAAACATCGTGTCCCCTGCCTCCTGTTACCATCCGGCCTAGACGCACAGTTCGGGACCCCCTATCCGAGATCCGCCGGTTTTGACACCGACATTGGTGCTTTCATTGAGAGTTCCTCTATGTCGTCGCCGTTAGGCTTGATGGCTCCTACTATCATCGATAGCGATGCGGTCCGGGGTGAGACTTTTCTCCTCGGACAGATCTTCGTATTCGGCGGCTTCGCACTGCGGGCTAATTCGCTTGGCCATCTGGAGCAGATTGAAAGCTACACCCCTGGCTATCGGGTCAGATTTGGAAGTTTGAACTACACGGCTGACATCCGCGGAGATTTGATCTTCGACGGATTCGAGCCACAGCCGGGCGCGCCGCACTGTCGCGATGGGTATGACCTAGCTCTGCCGCTGAAGAGTATCCTAGAGGCCGCGCCCGCATCAGCTCCGACCCTTAGCTCGGAGCCAACTGCGCCAATCGAGGAAGGGTGGTTAGACACCGCCTCAGGGGCTGCAGTCTCAACAGCGATCGAGCTGAACACCTGCCTAACCCTCGGCGCAGCCCGTGACTCCAAGGTGCCGGACTCTTTTTCTGACTCCGAACCATCCGCGCCCCTGCCAATCGAATCCGATTGGGCGCCGATCATGGAATTCACCGCCACGGATATCTTTCAACACTCGCCCTTCGGCAACATTCTGAATTCACTAAGGTCTCTCTCTTTGTCAGGAGAGCCCTGGACGGATTATGGCCAACAGGATTGGGATGCGGACGACGAAGAAATTCGACGCCCACCCACAACCCACTTCATAGCCACTGTCGATGATTTAACCGACATGCTCGACTTCGACTCCGAAGACATCGACGGTATGGACGACGATGTAGGAGACGCACATGAACCAGCACCTATAGGGAACTAGAAAGCCACCTCGTCATATGACATATACATGGTGGATACACCCAACGAAGGCAATGGCGACGAGATAGTGGAGGATGACCCGTCCAAGAAGCAACTCAAGCACCGACGTCAGCGGCGCCGCTCTAAGTCCAGCCAAAGCAAAAGTGGTGATACCGACACAGGAGATAATAACAATCCAAATAGTGCCGAAGACAACAACAATCCCCGGCAGCAAGATTTAGAGCAGGAGGATGAAGGAGCCAGCTCTCCTGAGAGAGCGGCAGACGGAGAGGAGGAGGATAATCACATGCCCCCCTCCGAAGATGAGGCAAGCCTCGGCGACGATGAATCTGCCGTACCAGAGGATCCCGTCGAACAAGAGCGCTTCAAGCATCGGCTTATGGCCACGGCAAATAGCCTGAAGAAAAAGCAGCAGCAACTTCAAGCTGATAAAGATCTGCTAGCTGACAAATGGACTGAAGTCCTCGCGGCCGAGGAATATAAACTCGAGTGCCCCTCCAAGAGTTACCCAAGGCGCAGGTTACTACCCCGACTGGAGGAAGAAGCGTATGATACGGCTAATCGGCCACGTCGTGGCCGCGATAGAGAGGCATTCCAGCCAAAAGCTCAGCCTCCACCCCAACGCCATTCAAATAAAAAGGCATGGGGAGATACGCCAGACCCGCGAGACATATTGGAGGACAAGGCAAATCATTCAAGATCGATCTACGGATCACGAGGGTGCACCACTCTGCGAGACGACAAACGTCACGCCGGATACAGTAAAAGCAAATCCGGCCGGGCTGAACACAGCGGGCAAGACCCATTCGAGCTGCGTCGCGATATAGCCCAATACAGAGGCGCCGCACATCCCTTATGCTTCACAGACGAAGTAATGGAACATCAATTCCCAGAAGGTTTCAAACCTGTAAATATTGAATCATATGATGGCACAACAGATCCCGCTGTATGGATTGAGGACTTCCTCCTCCACATCCACATGGCCCGCGGCGATGACTTACACGCCATCAAATACCTCCCACTAAAGCTCAAAGGACCAGCGCGGCATTGGCTTAACAGCTTGCCAGCGGACTCCATTAGCTGTTGGGATGATCTGGAAGCCGCATTCCTCGACAACTTTCATGGCACTTATGTGCGACCACCAGACGCCGATGATTTGAGCCACATACTTCAGTAGCCAGAAGAGTCGGCCAGGCAATTCAGGACTCGGATCCTTACAAAGAAAAATCAAATCATCGACTATCCGGATGCGAAGGCCTTAGCGGCTTTCAAGCACAACATCCGAGATGAGTGGCTAGCCCGACACCTTGGTCAGGAAAAGCCGAAATCTATGGCAGCTCTCACGACAATCATGACCCACTTTTGTGCGGGAGAAGACAGCTGGCTGGCTCGCAGTAATAACATATCAAAGAACCATGGTACCTCAGATACCAAGGACGGCAATAGCAGGTCACGTCGCAACAAGCATAAGCGCCGCATTAACAGTGAAAATACTGAGGATACGACAGTCAATGCCGGATTCAAAGGCTCTAAACCCGGTCAGCGGAAAAAGCCATTCAAACAAAGTACGCTGGGTCCGTCCAGCTTGGACCGTATACTCGATCGCTCGTGTCAAATACACGGCACCCCAGACAAGCCAGCCAATCACACCAACAGGGATTGTTGGGTGTTCAAGTAGGCCGGTAAGTTAATTGCCGAAAATAAGGACAAGGGGCCGCATAGCGATGACGAGGAGGAGCCCCGGCCGCACACTGGAGGACAGAAGAGGTTTCCCCCGCAAGTGCGGACGGTGAACATGATATACGCAACCCACATCCCCAAGAGGGAGAGGAAGCGTGCGCTCAGGGACGTATATGCGTTGGAGCCAGTCGCCCCAAAGTTCAACCCTTGGTCCTCCTGTTCGATCACCTTCGATCGCAGGGACCACCCCACTAGTATCCGTCATGGCGGATTTGCCGCACTAGTCCTAGACCCAATCATCGACGGATTTCACCTCACTCGAGTCCTTATGGACGGCGGCAGCAGCCTGAACCTGCTTTATCAGGACATGGTGCGCAAAATGGCTATAGACCCCTCAAGGATCAAACCCACAAAAACGACCTTTAAGGGCGTCATTCCAGGTGTAGAGGCCCATTGCACAGGCTCAATTACACTGGAAGTGGTCTTCGGATCCCCGGATAACTTCCTAAGCGAAGAGTTAATCTTTGATATAGTCCCGTTCCGCAGTGGTTATCACGCGCTACTCGGGCGAACCACATTTGCTAGATTCAATGCGGTACAGCAGCATTATGCATACCTCAAGCTCAAGATGCCAGGACCTCGCGGATTTATTACAGTCAATGGAAACACAGAGCGCTCTCTCCGAACAGAGGAGCACACCGCGGCCCTCGCAGCAGAAGCGCAAAGTAGCCTCTCAAAGCAATCAATCAATTCGGCGCTTCACAGCTCGGACACCTTCAAGCGCGCCCGGGGCAATCGACAAATAGACCGCCTGGCGCGATCTGAGCTCGCGTAGCAATACGGCGGCCACCCCAATCCCAGCCCAGTGGCGAAACTCGTGCCGCACGTACATAATTACGCATTAAAAATACCATGGGCACAGGTGGGGAGGGGGGCACAACTACGGCACGCCCCAAGACGCGGCCTAAACCGCACTAGGGGCTTCCCGTTTGGTTATTTTTCTTTTCCTTTCAGGACCTTAATCTCTGGAAACACTGTCCGGCAGCACTATTGCCGAACACATGATGCAGCAACCAAGGAGGTAGACAACTACGTTATATCACGAAATTCCTAGGTTGATTACAGTAACGAGTGACATATTCAATTTAATATCATTCCTCGGCTTGCCCTTGGAAGGGACATAGTCCTACTCTTTGCTTATCGCACTATCTGTATCACTCTGCTTTAACGCAATTTTTTAATAAACAATGCATGATATTACGGCTATTATTGCATTTTTGTTATATATGTATATATATATATGTGTGTTCATTAATGACGCCTTGCAACCGTACACTTTGGTACGGCTAATACACCAGGGGCTTACGTACCCCACAATGCGGGTGTGAAAAGTCCGAACACTTTCACAAGTGTGGCACCCCGAACATATAGCATTATATGCATCAGCTCCGAATCATGTCTTTGGTCAAATGTTGGGTTTGCCCGGCTCCTATGTTTTGGTACCTTATGTTCTGCTCTATCGGCTAAGGTAGCGCTAGGAGAACTACCGCGATTGTGCCCCGGTTCTGCCGGGCCGAGCACCTTAGTAGAGAAAGGTAAAACTGACTGTCATGATAAGGCAAGAGACTGGTCGCTATTCGGCGAGGTTTTTCGAGTCCCTAAAGACTTATGCCACTTAGGGCGAGGGGCCGGCCCAGTCCGGCTTACAGGTGTGTATCGCGCCCCGAATTCGGCCTTCCGAATACCAGGGGCTTCGCCGAAATTTAAAAAGAATTCTATGGCTAAGTGAGAGTGATAAAGAATTATTAGTCCGGTTGCCTTGTTCGTCGTCCTGAGCACCTCCCTCGAAGGACCCAAAAATGGGAACAAGAGTGCTCAGGTTTATCCTGAACACCCCAGCACTGGTGGCATGGGGGCAGAAGCCGAGGACTAGCCATCTCTCAGATTGGATAAACAGCCAAACAGAAGGTAATATTTTAAATTCAAACAAGCGTTGCATAGCGCATATGAAACATGTTTTCATAAATACAGGATAAAACGAGCAAGATTACTCAAATATTACATCTTTTGAACACTCGTCCGCGATGAGAAGGGCACCCGGCAAAACACCCTCGTAGTACATCTCGGGGTGGCGGTGCTCCTTGCCCTCCGGCGGCCCCTCCTTGATCAGCTTCACGGCGTCTAGCTTGACCCACTACAATTTCACACGGGCGAAAGCCCGGCGTGCACCTTCAATGCAGACAAATCGCTTGACAACCTCCAGCCGCGGGCAGGCATCCACAAGCCGCCTCACCAGGCCGAAGAAGCTGTTCGGAAGAGCGTCGCCAGGCCACAGCCGGACTATAAAGCTCTTCATGGCCTGATCGGCCGCCTTATGTAGCTCGACCATCTGCTTCAGCTGGTCGCTCATTGGCACCGGATGTTCGGCCTCAGCATACTGAGACCAGAACAGCTTCTCCATCGAGCTTCCGTCCTCGGCTTGGTAAAATTGTGCGGCATCGGACACACTGCGGGGCAGATCTATGAATGCTCCTAGAGAGCTCCGGATTCGGGTAAGTAATCGGTAATTAACTTTTACATGCTTGCTTTGCATATAGAAAGCCTTACCCGCCGCTATCTTCTTCATCACGTCGATCTCTTGGAGGGCCTTTTGGGCTTCGGCCTTGGCACTTTTTACACTCTCGAGGGCCGCGGCAAGCTCAGACTCTCGCGTCTTCGAGTCAAGCTCCAATGCCTCGTGCTTCGTCACGAGAGCCTGGAGCTCCTGCTGCACCTCGCCCACCCGAGCCTCGTGCTTCTCTTGCTCGGTGCGCTCCTTGGCCGCTATATCCTCGGCCTTGGTTAGCGCTTGCTTCAGGGTCGCCACCTCGATTGTGGCCCCTGGCAAACATACGATGATCCTGTCATTTTTCAATCGCGTCCTCTTTCATATATACATATCTATAGACAGGGTATTACTTACCCTTGTTCTCCTCGAGCTGCCTCTTGGCAAGGGTGAGCTCTTTCCTGGACCCCTCGAGGTCCTGCTTCAGTACGGCGACCTCCGTAGTCAGTGCGGCGGACGCCATCAGCGAAGCCTGCATATGCATATTGACACACTTATATTAGACTCCTGCGATATTATTTGATCCTCTGTTTAGCTTTTCTTCGTGAACACCGAACAAAGCATCAGGGGCTACTGTCTATGCGGTAATATTTCTACTACATTTTAAAACACTTACCTCGAAGCCTGTTAGAAGGCTGGCACAGGCTTCAGTCAATCCGCTCTTGGCGGACTGAACCTTCTGGATCACCGCACTCATGATAGTGCGGTGCTCCTCGTCGATGGAAGCGCTGCGAAGCGCTTCTAGCAGATTGTCCGGCGCCTCTGGATGGACAAAGGTTACCGGCACAGGCGTCTTGACCCTCTTAGAAGGAGGCCGCCTGCCCGAGCCTGGAACCGCTGGAGGTTCCGGCGCGGTGTTCGGCTGAGGGCCGAACTCGGAGCTCTCAGGGGCCCCGTCCCCTCGGCTCCCGGAGTCTGGAAGGTCGCCTTAAGGCGCCTCCGGGACTGTCTCCCCTCGATCCGGTGCCTCTTGAGACAACACCTCGGTGTCGTCGGCAGGATGAGGGGAGGTGGCGGTCAGGACTGGATCGCTATCCATGTCCGACAAGCCCAAGGAGCCGTCCTCGTTGATGGATGCGCTACGAAGCGCTTCCAGCAGATTGTCCGGCGCCTCTGGATGGACAGAGTTCACCGACACAGGCGTCTTGCCCCTCTTAGAAGGAGGCCGCCTGACCGAGCCCGGAACCGCTGGAGGGTCCGGCGCAGTGTTTGGCTGAGGGCCGAACTCGGAGCTCTCGGGGGCTCCGTCCCCTTGGCTTCCGGAGTCTGGAAGGTCGCCTTGAGGCGCTTCCAGGACCGTCTCCCCTCGATCCGGTGCCTCTTGAGACAACACCTCGGCATCGTCGGTAGGATGAGGGGAGGTGGCGGTCGGGACTGGATCGCTATCCATGTCCGACGAGCCCAGGGAGCTGTCCGATGATACCTCGATATTGGCTCGTGGTAGCCTGCATAATTATGTTCGGTGATTAGGGAAAGCAGTGCGACAAAGGAATCCTATGAGTTACTCTAGTATCCGAATACTTATGATCTCCCCGGGGGCTTGACCCTGGGCAACCACTCGTCTTCGCCTTCATCGGCGGCGGTGGAACTGTCCGGAAGGAGAGTCCTTCCCTTCTTGGACCCTCCGGCCTCCCCAGTTGGGGCGACCTTCCTTTTCTTGTCTCCCCCAGTCGGTGGGGGAGCATCTTCTTCTTCTTCCTCGTCTTCGGGGGAAGAGTGCATGGCAGAGTCATCGGACGGTGAGTCTGACGATGCCTGGCGTCGGGAACTCTTTCGGGTTCCCTTGGCCTTCTTGGTCTTCTCCGGCACCTTATAAGGGGCCGGAGTCAGCATCTTCGCCAGAAGAGCGTCTGCGGGGCCTTCGGGCAAAGGAGCTGGATAGTCGATCTGTCCGGCCATCTTCTGCCAGTCCTGTCAAAGGTACGGGAGTTTAGATCCTGCACAGAGCCCATCTATATAAAATAAGTATCCTGTGAAAGGTAAAATAGCTTACCGCACTAGCTTGGCGCTACGCGCTGAATCCACGATCCTCAGTAATAGGGTGGGGACCTCGGCACTTTTAAACAACACCCTCCAAGCGTCTTCATGAGTTGTGTCAAAGAGCCTGTTCAGAGTTCGGTGCTGCGCCAGATTGAACTCCCACAAGTTGAACTCCCGTTGTTGGCACGGGAGTATCCGGCGGATGAGCATGACTTGGACTATGTTGACAAGCTTGAGCTTCTTGTCCACCATGTTTTGAATACATGTTTGGAGTCCGGTCAGCTCTTTCGAATTACCCCAGGACAGGCCCTTCTCTTTCCAGGAGGTGAGCCGCGTGGGGATGCCAGATCGGAACTCGGGGGCCGCTACCCATGCAGGGTCACGCGGCTCGGTGATATAGAACCACCCTGATTTCCACCCCTTTATGGTTTCCACAAAGGAGCCCTCGAGCCATGTTATGTTGGGCATCTTGCCCACCATGGTGCCTTCGCACTCTGCCTGGCGGCCGCCCACCACCTTCGGCTTGACATTGAAGGTCTTCAGCCATAAGCCGAAGTGGGGCTTGATGCGGAGGAAGGCCTCGCACACGACGATAAACGCCGAGATGTTCAGGACGAAGCTCGGGGCCAGATCATGGAAATCCAGGCCATAATAGAACATAAGCCCCCGGACGGAGGGATGGAGAGGGAATCCCAGTCCGCGGAGGAAATGGGTGAGGAATACTACCCTCTCATGGGGCCTGGGGGTGGGGATGAACTGCCCCTCATCTGGGAGCCGGTGCGCGATTTCGTCGGGCAGGTATCCGGCTCTCCTCGGTTTCTTGATGTCTCCCTCCGTGACGGAGGAGACCATCCACTTGCCTCCCGCTCCAGACATGATTGGAGAAGGTCGAGGTGGGAAGTGCAGACTTGGGCGCTAGAGCTCGAGTGTACGAAAACGGATGAGCAAAGGAGGAAGAAGGCGTGAATAGAAAGGTGAATCCTTATCTCTTTATATGGGCGGACGAAACTAAGAGTCCCCACTTGCCTGGTAAAACTTGCTTATCCCCCAAGCGCTGCAATTGATGGCGCGGTTGGGTTACCCACGCGCGTATTGATGAGAATCCCGTAATAAGGGGACACGATCTCTGCTTTGACAAGACGTGTCGAAAAAATACCTCGCATTATGTGCAGGGCTGGTTAAAAGAAACGGTTCGAATAATCACCGGGCCATGACGTAACGTCATGCTGCCAAAACAAGCCAGCAAATTAGATCTGCGAAAATATTATTCTCTCTATGGTGGAATGTGGAACTTATTTTGCAGGGTTGGACACTATCCTCGTATTCAAATTCTTCTGTGGTGTATTCGGAGAAGGAACCCGCCTTGCAATACCGAAGATACTGCGCGCCGGACTCATCGTCATTGAAGCCTGGTTCAGGGGCTACTGAGGGAGTCCTAGATTAGGGGGTCTCCGAACAGCCGGACTATCTCCATTGGCCGGACTGTTAGACTATGAAGATACAAGATTGAAGACTTCGTCTCGTGTCCGGATGGGACTCTACTTGGCGTGGAAGGCAAGCTAGGCAGTACGGATAGGGATATCTCCTCCTTTGTAACCGACCTTGTGTAACCCTAACCCTCTCCGGTGTCTATATAAACCGAAGGGTTTTAGTCCGTAGGACAACAACCATAACATACAATCATACCATAGGCTAGCTTCTAGGGTTTAGCCTCTCTGATCTCGTGGTAGATCTACTCTTGTACTACCCATATCATCAATATTAATCAAGCAGGACGTAGGGTTTTACCTCCATCAAGAGGGCCCGAACCTGGGTAAAACATCGTGTCCCTTGCCTCCTGTTACCATCCGGCCTAGACGCATAGTTCGGGACCCCCTACCCGAGATCCGCCGGTTTTGACACCGACATGGTGCTTCGAAACAATGGACCTTAGCAACGGTGCACAGTTAGGGGGAACACAATTCTTGATATTTTAATGAGGGATCATCTTATTTATGCTACCGTCGTTCTAAGCAAATAAGATGTAAAAACATGATAAACATCACATGCAATCAAATAGTGACATGATATGGCCAATATCATTTTGCTCCTTTTGATCTCCATCTTCGGGGCGCCATGATCATCATCGTCACTGGCATGACACCATGATCTCCATCATCGTGTCTTCATGAAGTTGTCTCGCCAACTATTACTTCTACTACTATAGCTAACAGTTAGCAATAAAGTAAAGTAATTACATGGCGTTTTCATTGACACGCAGGTCATACAATAAATTAAGACAACTCCTATGGCTCCTGCCGGTTGTCATACTCATCGACATGCAAGTCCTGATTCCTATTCCAAGAACATGATCAATCTCATACATCACATATATCATTCATCACATCCTTTTGGCCATATCACATCACATGACATATGCTGCAAGAACAAGTTAGACGTCCTCTAATTGATGTTGCAATTTTTTACGTGGATGCTATAGGTTTCTAGCAAGACCGTTTCTTACCTACGCCAAAACCACAACGTGATATGCCAATTTCTATTTACCCTTCATAAGGACCCTTTTCATCGAATCCAATCCGACTAAAGTGGGAGAGACAGACACCCGCTAGCCACCTTATGCAACTAGTGCATGTCAGTCGGTGGAACCTGTCTCACGTAAGCGTACATGTAAGGAAGGTCCGGGCCGCTTCATCCCACTATGCCGCCGAATCAAGATAAGACTAGTAACGGCAAGTAAATTGGCAAAATTGGCCCACAACAATTTGTGTTCTACTCGTGCATAGAAACTACGCATAGACCTAGCTCATGATGCCACTGTTGGGGATCGTTGCAGAAATTAAAAAATTTCTACCCATCACCAAGATCAATCTATGGAGTTTACTAGCAACGAGAGGGGAGTGCATCTTCATACCTTTGAAGATCGCGATGCGGAAGCGTTGCAAGAACGCGATCGGTGGAGTCGTACACGAAGCGATTCAGATCGCAGCCGATTCTGATCTAAGCACCGAACAACGGTGCCTCCGCGTTCAACACATGTGCAGCCCGGTGACATCTCCCGCGCCTTGATCCAGCAAGGAGAGAGGGAGAGGTTGGGGTAGACTCCGTCCAATAGCAGCACGAGGGCGTGGTGGTGGTGGTGGAGGAGCGTGGCACTCCAGCAGGGCTTCGCCAAGCACCGCGAGAGACAAGGAGGGAGAGGGGTAGGGCTGCGCCAGGAGAAGGGGTGCGGTTGCCCTCCCACCCCCCCACTTTTTATAGGGGGAAGGGGAAAGGGGGCCGGCCCTCTAGATCCATATAGAGGGGGTGGCGGTGGCCCCTTGGGGGAGGGCAGCGGCCCCCTTAGGGTTTCCATCTAGGGAGGCGCCCGCCCCCCGGGGGGGCAGCGGGCCCCTAGGGTTTCCAACCCTAGGCGCCTTCGGCCCTTGGAGGCGCACCATCCCACTAAGGGGCTGGTTCCCACCCAACTACAGCCCATTAGGTCCTTCGGGGCAGGTGGACCTTCCCGATGGACCCCCAGAACCCCTTCGGTGGTCCCGGTACAATACCGATAAACCCCGAAACCTTTCCGGTGACAGAAACTGGACTTCCCGTATATAAATCTTTACCTCCTGACCATTTCGGAACTCCTCGTGACGTCCGGGATCTCATCCGGGACTCCGAACAACATTCGGTAACCACGTACATCTATTCCCTATAACCCTAGCGTCATCGAACCTTAAGTGTGCAGACCCTACGGGTTCGGGAGGCATGCAGACATGACTGAGACATCTCTCCGGCCAATAGCCAACAGAGGGATCTGGATACTCATGTTGGCTCCCACATGCTCCACGATGATCTCATCGGATGAACCACGATGTCAAGGATTCAATCAATCTCGTATACGATTCCCTTTGTCTACCGGTATAGCACTTGCCCGAGATTCGATCATCGGTATATACCGATACCTTGTTCAATCTCGTAACGGAAAATCTCTTTACTCGTTCCGTAACACATCATCCCGTGATCAACTCCTTGATCACACTGAGCTCATTATGATGATGTCCTACCGAGTGGGCCCAGAGATACCTCTCTGTCATACGGAGTGACAAATCCTAGTCTCGATTCCTGCCAACCCAACAGATACTTTCGGGGATACCTGCAGTGTACCTTTATAGCCACCCAGTTACGTTGTGACGTTTGGCACACCCAAAGTACTCCTACGGTATCCGGGAGTTGCACAATCTCATGGTCTAAGGAAAAAGATACTTGACATTAGAAAAGCTTTAGCAGACGAACTACACGATCTTGTGCTATGCTTAGGATTTGGTCGTTTCCATCGCATCATTCTCCTAATGATGTGATCCCGTTATCAATGACATCAGTCAACTAGAGGCTCACTAGGGACATGTTGTGGTCTATGTATTCACACATGTATTACGATTTCCGGATAACACAATTATAGCATGAACAATAGACAATTATCATGAACAAGGAAATATAATAATAACCATTTTATTATTGCCTCTAGGGCATATTTCCAACATGCGATGCACGTGCCGGCGGGGGTGTGATGATACCCACAGGCGATGGTATGGGTGGCGACTTGGCGCATATCTGGTTGTTGCCTACTGAAGAGCAGGTGGACGAGCAGCTAGCGGACATGGTTGCTGCAGACAGAGCTTCTGATGGTAGGCAGAGTAAGTAGAGAAGAGGAGAAGCGAACATTGGATATGTCAGTTTCATTACTTGCAGAGTAACATCGCACCATATATAGTCATAGTCTAGGTTTGGATTCGAACCAGCTACAAGAGCACGTCTCTCTTTTTCTAAAACTCAGCAATGTCTCTTTACTGGTACACTAGTTTGTTCCGTATGCCTTCTCAAGTCTTTGATTCCTCCAGCTGACATCTAGGACCCACCGGAAGGGCCTCTGTATTTCGTGAAAAAACGTGCCCCCCGCTGATAGGTCGGACCCACGAGCTGTCTTCGCACGCAAGGAAGTGCCTCCTTATTATGCACAAAAAAAGAATACTCTCGCTGCCAGCTAGAACCCAGCATAGTGGGAGGCTGACTTGTGGGCCTACCAAGTTGACGGGAATGGAGGGCTTTGTCAACTTAGTCAATATGAACGATTCTAGCTCCATTTACCGTACGATGTTCATCCAACGGCCGTAGTGCTTCTTCAACCTCTGGTCTTCTTGCCTCAGCCGCCCAAACCAGCGCCGGTCGTGCCTCGTGCTCCTGCCTCCCATGGCCGGTTGTGATGCCGCGGAGGCCTCACCGCCCCCTACTACCCCCACCGCTGGCCAGGCCATCCCTCTACTCACCCACACCCCCTGTTATTTTGTGGCGACGGCAGCCTCACACCGCAGCCAAACCAGTGAACCCTCGTACTCCTCTCCACGTGGGCATCCACTGTCCCGTCTTCCCCGGCTCCGCGTCGTCCCCTTTCTAGGCCTCGCCGTTGTACACTGCCTTGGTGCTCTCGGCGCGGCATGGTCAATGTGGTCAACGACCAACTTCCATCGGAACAGTACTGTACGTGGAGAGGCTGACAGCTGGGTCCACGGCCACAGCTGGGTCCACGGCCACAGCCAAGTTTTTTTGTGATATGCCAAGTAAGTCGCTTTGTTAGGCCTGTTGGGCTGCAAATCTTTCAAGACGAGGAGAGCTTCATTCGGCTGGCTGAGAAAATGGCCTATTAGTAATGAGAAATGGGCTGTACATTTTTAAAACACATCAAACCGGCAATTAGTTTCAAATTTCTTTTTTTATTTCAAGATTTTAAATTTCATTGATTTTTATGCATGGACAATTTGTTGGATTTTATATTGATATACATTTATTTTTAAAATCAGTTTGAATGTGACTTGAAATTTTGGGATTAAAAATAGTTCGGACCGCACCGAAATATGCAAAATTTCGTATAATTTTTTAACCGTGGCCACAATATGGGTTGTAATGCTAACAAAAAGAATATGGGCTCAAAAAAACCTTAAGAATTAGCAAATGGGCTGTAAATTATTAGAAATAATGGCAGATGGGTTGTATGCTGTTTTCCACATATTTGAGGCTTTCCAAAAAAAGGTTGATGCACAAGCAGTGACTGTTGGATGTCCATCCAACGGCCGTCGTGCTTCTTCAATCTCTGCTCTTCCTGCTCCAGCCGCTCAAACAAGCGCCGGCGGGATTGCCTGCTCCCTCCTCCCTGCGGCCGGCTGTGCTGCAGCGCATGCCTCGCCGCCCCACCGTACTCCCATAGCTGGCCTAGCCATCCCTCTACTCACCCACACCTGTTGTTATTCTTCGGCAAGGGCAGACGAACCAGTAAACCCTCGTACAGTCGAACTCCCCTCCGCGTGGGAAACAACTGTCAAGTCATCCCTGGCTCCGTGTCTTTCCCTTCCTAGGCCTCGCCCTCGTCCACCGCCCTGGTGCTCTCGGTGCGGCCTGGTCAATGTGGTCAACGACCGACATGCATCTAAAGTGGGCTGTACGTGGAGAGGTTGACAGCTGGGTCCACGGCCGCACGCAAGGAAATGCCTCCTTATTACGCGCAAAATAATGATTCCTCCACCTGACATTTGGGACCCACCAAAAGGGCCTCTGTATTTCGCCAAAAAATGTTACCACCGCTGACAGCTCAGATCCACCAGCTATATCTTCGCATGCAAGGAAGTGCCTCCTTATTACGCACAAAAAAATGAATACTCCCCTGCTAGCTGGGACCTAGTATAGTGAGAGGCTGACTTGTGGGCCTACTAAGTCGACGGGGATGGAGGGCTTTGTCAACTTAGTCAATATGCACGATTCTAGATCCAGTGACCGTACGATGTTCATCCAACGGCCGTAGTGCTTCTTCAACCTCTGGTCTTCTTACTCCAGCTGCCCAAACCAGCGCCGGTCGTGCCTCGTGCTCCTACCTCCTGTGGCCAGCTGCGATGTCGTGGAGGACCCCCTACTACTCCCACCACTAGCGAGGCCATCCCTCTACTCACCCACACCCCCTGTTATTCTGCGGCAACGGCAGCCTCACACCGCAGTGAACCAGTGAACCCTTATACTCCTCTACGCGTGGGCATCCACTACCGCGTCTTCCCCGGCTCCGCATCGTCCCCTTCACAGGCCTCGTCGTCGTCCACCGCCCTGGTGCTCTCGGCGCGGCATGGTCAACGTGGTCAAGGAACGACTTCCATCGGAAGATTACTGTACATGGAGAGGCTGACAGCTGGGTCCACGACTGCCGCAAGGAAGTGCCTCCTTATTACGCGCAAAATAATTATTCCTCCACCTGCCAGCAGGGACCCACCGGACAGGCCACTGTATTTCGTGAACAAAATGTTTCCCCTTGACTGCTGGGACCCACCAGCTACATCTTCGCACGCAAGGAAGTGCCTCCTTATTACGCACAAAAAAATGAATAATCCCCCTGCTAGCTGGGACCTAGTATAGTGGCAGGCTGACTTGTGGGCCTACTAAGTTGAAGGGAACGGAGGGCTTTGTCAACTTAGTCAATATGCATGATTCTAGCTCTAGTGACCGTACGATGTCCATCCAACGGCTGTAGTGCGTCTTCAACCTCTAGTCTTCTTGCTCCAGCCGCCCAAACCAGCGTCGGCTGTGCCTCGTGCTCCTGCCTCTTGTGGCCTGTTGCGATGCGGTGGAGGCCTCACTGCCCCTACTACTCCCACCGCTGGCCAGGCCATCCCTCTAATCACCCACACCCCTTGTTATTCTGCAGCGACGGCAGCCTCACACCGCAGTGAACCAGTGAACCCTCATACTCCTCTATGCGTGGGCATCCACTGCCGCGTCTTCCCCAGCTCCGCGTCGTCCCCTTCCTAGGCCTCGCCATCGTCCACCGCCCTGGTGCTCTCAGCGCGGCGTGGTCAACGTGGTCAAGGAATGACTTCCATCAGACGTGGACTGTACATGGAGAGGCTGACAGCTGGGTCCACGACCGCAGCAAGGAAGTGCCTCCTTATTACGCGGAAAATAATGATTCCTCCACCTGATAGCAGTGACCCACCGGACGGGCAACCATATTTCGTAAAAAATGTTTCCCCCTGACTACTGGGACCTACCAGCAACATCTTCGCACGCAAGGAAGTGCGTCTGGGGAAAAAACGATTCGCCCCCCTGACTGCTGGGACCCAGCAGCTACATCTTCGCACACAAGGAAATGCCTGATAGTCGGGACCCACCTGGTCGAAGCGTATGTAGCATTGTCATTCTGGTCACAAACGTGTACGTACATACTGGTCCATGTAGAGGCGCACATGTGTCGTAGTAGAGGCGCGCACGTAGCATCACTACAAAAAAAAGACACATCCGTGACATTTTGGGCCGAACGAAATATTTTTCTGTCATACTTATGACACTTCTATGACAATAATTGTGACAAAACATGGTATCATCATAGATGTGGTGGGATCCTACTTTTATGACAAAAAATCATGATAGAAAATGGGCTTTTCGTCCTTGGCGGGCCGGAGACGCAGCTGCATGACATTCTTTGGGTCGTCCATGACGGAAAAAACCATGGTAGAAGCGAGGGCGAGGAAAATATCGGGGTGTTCCCGGTTACGGTGGGTGGTTGGGGCCGAGCGATGCGCGTTTCTCTCGTACACGCACGCGCGTGGGTGCGAGGCATTGGGCTCTAACTGAACCCGAGCGAGGCGTTGGGCTCTAACTAAACCTAAGCGATTGCACTGCACGCTACGTGTTACTAAACCCGAGCGATTGATCGATGGCTGTTAACTGAACCCGATCGAGCGATTCCTTCGCTACTGCTGCTAACTGAAGCCGATCGATGCTGCCTCTGGATGAACAGTGAGCGTTGCTGGGGGTTTGGATGAACAGTTCCCGGTGGGGGTGGATGAACAGGACCTCGTGGTGTTACCTTTGGATGAACATGACCCTGATCGATCGAGCCGGTTGGGGCTGGATGAACAGGACCCCGTGGAGGGTTGGATGAACAGTAGACGGTGGAGGGCTGGATGAACAGTAGCCCATGGAGGGGTCGTTGAACAGGAGCCCGTGGAGAGGGCTGGTTGAATAGTAGCCGGTGGAGTAGCGTGCGGTGAAGGCTGGATGAACAGGAGCCCATGGATGAACAGTCACAGGTGGAGGCTGGAGGAGGTCGACGGTGGATGAACAGTAGCCCATGGAGGCTGGAGGGGGTCGATGGTGGAGATGAACAGTATCCTGTGGAGTCCCATTTTGCGGTATGCCACACCCCTCCCGATGAACAGGATCCCGGTTTCGACTGTAGTGCTCCAATACAAGTCTGTTTCCTCCGTTTTGCGGTACGCCACACCCCTCCCGATCAACAGGACCCCCATTTCGACCGCAGGAGGTCCGTTTCCTCCATTTTGCGGTACGCCAAACCCCTCCCGATGAACAGGATCCTGTTTCGATCGTGGCCGTTCGAACACAAGGCCGTTTCCTCCGTTCTGCGGTATGCCAGGCCTCGTTTTCATCAGCTGTTCTGTCCAAGCCCTCCCGATGAACATGACGACGCATTTCGTTTCGACCCAGCCGGTTGGCTTCCCATGAACACGATGACGACGATGTTTCTCCGTTTCGACCCAGCCATGTACACGAGCCCTGGTCGTACGTTTGCGTGAGTAGGCGTTCGAGACCCTGCCCGTATGTAAGTACGTGGCCGTATTTTCTTTCTTGCACACTCGCCGATGTACGTACGTGTACATGCTACGTGCGCGCCTCTCCTATGACACGTGTGCACCTCTACATCGACCAGTATGTACGTACATGTTTGCGACCAGAATGACAATGCTACGTACGCTTCAACCAGGTGGATCCCGATTGTCAGGCACTTCCTTGCGTGCGAAGATGTAGCTGGTGGGTCCCAGCAGACAGGGGGCGAATCGTTTTTTTTGCCCAGACGCACTTCCTTGCATGCGAAGATGTAGTTGGTGGGTCCCAGCAGTCAGGGGAAACATTTTTTCGCGAAATACGGTGGCCCATCCAGTGGGTCCCTGCTATCAGGTGGAGGAATAATTATTTTGCGCGTAATAAGGAGGCACTTCCTTGCGGCCGCCGTGGACCCAGCTGTCAGCCTCTCCATGTACAGTACTCTTCCGATGGAAGTCATTCCTTGACCACGTTAACCACGCCGCGCCGAGAGCACCACGGTGGTGGACGACGGCGAGCGGCGAGGCCTAGGAAGGGGACGACACAAAGCCGGGGAAGATGCGGCAGTGGAAGCCCGCGCGGAGAGGAGTACGAGGGTTCACTAGTTCGGCCGCGGTGTGAGGCCGTCGTCGCCGCAGGGCCTGGCCAGTGGTGGGAATAGTAGGGGGCGGTGAGGCCTCCGTGGCAGCACAACTGGCCACAGGAGGCAGGAGCATGCGGCACAACCGGTGCTGCTTTGGGCGGCTGGAGCAAGAAGACCAGAGGTTGAAGAAGCACTACGGCCACTGGATGGACATCGTACGATCACTGGAGCTGGAATCGTTCATATTGACTAAGTTGACAAAGCACTCCGTCCCCGTCAACTTAGTAGGCCCACAAGTCAGCCTCCCACCAAGGTGGGTCCCAACTAGTAGGGGGAGTATTCATTTTTTTTGTGCGTAATAAGGAGGCACTTCCGGTGGGTCCGAGCTGACAGCGGGGGGACGCTTTTTCACGAAATACAATGGCCCGTTTGGTGGGTCCCAGCAGTCAGGGGGGAAATGTTTTTTTCGCTAAATATGGTGGCCCGTCTGGTGGGTCCCTGCTGTTAGGTGGAGGAATAATTATTTTCCGCGTAATAAGGAGGCACTTCATTGCGGCTGCCGTGGACTCAGCTGTCAGCCTCTCCACGTATAGTACTCTTCCGATGGAAGTCGTTCCTTGACCATGTTGACCACGCCAAGCCGAGAGCACCAGGGCGATGGACGATGGCGAGCGGTGAGGCCTAGGAAGGGGACGACGCGGAGCCAGGGAAGACGCGGCAGTGGAAGCCCGCGCGGAGAGGAGTACGAGGGTTCACTGGTTCGGCTGCGGTGTGAGGCTGCCGTCACCGCAGAATAACAAGGGGGTGTGGGTGAGTGGAGGGATGGCCTGGCCAGGGGTGGCAGTAGTAGGGGGTGGTGAAGCCTCCGCGGCAGCACAGCCAGCCACGGGAGGCAGGAGCAGGTGGCATGACCGACGCTGCTTTGGGCGGCTGGAGCAAGAAGACCAGAGGTTGAAGAAGCACTGCGGCCGTTGGATGGACATCATACGGTCATTACAGCTAGAATCATCCATATTGACTAAGTTGACAAAGCCCTTGGTATGCGTCAACTTAGTAGGCCTACATGTCAGCTTCCGAAACGGTGCGCCCCAGATGTCAGGGGGAGGAATCATTTTTTGGGCGGGTGAAGCTAGAACATCCGAGATTGAAGAAGAAGCACAGCATCCGTTGGATGGACATCCAACGGCCACTGCTGCTAGAACCGTGTGTTGACTATAATAAGTTGACAAAGCCTTGCATACACGTCAACTTCTTTTTTTAGGGGACGTGTCAACTTAGTAGGCCCACAAGTGTGTGGCGGAGAACTTATAGCCCATTTGCGATTTGTAAGAATGTATAGCCCATTTTTGTATTCTAATGGAATTTACTACAGCCCATTTACAGTTTGTTAAAAGTACAGCCCATTTTCTAGCTAGGACAACGATTAATAATTTCAACCAACAGTTCAAGACAGAATTCAATAAATTTTCCCACATTTTGATGGGATCCGAAATATTTTTATCCCGAAATTTCTAGTCAGATTAAATATAAATTTGTATTACGTAAAAATCTAATGAAACATTGCACGTGCAACAATTAAAAATTAAGATTTTCAAAATCCATAAATAATATTTTATAAACTAATTTCGTGCTTGGTGCATTTTTTAGTTACTGCCCAGTTTTTATAATTACATCCCATTTATTATTTCTTAAAGCCCATTTTCCTGTTAAGCCTAATGCACCCCTCCTAGGAAAGATTTGCAGCCCCGCGGGGTGGAGAATAACAAGTTGACCTTGCCTGGGTATTCCTCAAACGTATAGCTGGGCTAGCCATTTTCATCTTGAAAAAAATTAATATCTAGGCTGGATATCTGTCCTGGGCTAGACGGGCCACAGCCCTCCCAGTTAATACCCAGCTCTCCTCTGAACAACAACAAAAACATCGCCAAGAAAAACTCTACAGTGCGCACACCTCAAAAACACAAATACTGCTCGAGCTGCTTGGTCCCAGCTGTCGGCCGCACCTCGTGCAATTCTCTCGTTTATATTGACTACATAGGTTGACAATGGTGTGGGACCGTGATGTCAGGAAACCAGGAGGAAGCAAAAAAATATAGTTGTACATAATAAGGAGGCACTTGCGTACGTACGGCTGTGGCCCTAGTGGGTCCCTACTGTCATCCAGTCAAAACAAAGTCATCTCCTGAATCCTCATGTTCATTGACCATGTTAACAATGCTCGGCGCCACGGCGAGGGCAACAACTCGAAGGAGGACGGAGAGGGCCTCGCGGGCCCTACGGATGGTCTGATACAGCGCCCGCTGCTCATTCAGGAAGCCAGGCATCGGACACCTATGAGCACCTTCGAGAGACTGAGATGGCATGAAACGGTAAGGTCGCATTTGGGAGCTTTGGTTTATTTCACACCTGTATTAAGATACAAGCGTAATTTACTCGTCATCGGAAACAACACGTAAAATACAGGCGTAATGAAACTGAGGGCCCGAGGTCTGTAAGTAAAACCGGCGGGTTACGCATGTAATTTGAGAGACCGGTGTATATTCTACTAGTCGAAATCGACCAACCAAGCGCTTTGCCCGAGACCATCTGCTTTTATTTACAAGCGTCAGTTTTACAAGCGGTTTTGGTTGGAAAACGACTATCCAATCACGGCCTAAGAATATGAGTTGGTCAGAAGATCATATGGTTTCACATCTAATCTACCCGACTTGTCGTATAGGCTATGAATGAAACATAAGACGATGAACTTCTTAAGCACGGAAACAACAGAAGAGGATGATCTTCCTAACAAGCAAATCACTGGCATTAGATCGACATGCAAAACAATACGAAGCATTATTCTCAGGAGGCACGGTGGACAGCTCGTGATGTCGCATGCCAGAACATTCCAAGCTCAACTTTACAATCAAACACAAGGCTTGGCATTACATAGACAATATTTAGAACAAACTCTTAAAATATCTTACATAAGTCAACATTCATGTGACTATGCATCTTAGCAGAGTAAATATTTACTTCTGAACTAAAGACAGGAATAGGAAAAACAATCAACGTTGCTCACAACAAAGGGCGTCCCACTCAAAAATATCAAATGCATATCTTCTGGCTAACATTAATGAGCAAAAATTGACAAGGTTTTCCAATTCCAATATATTAAACTAATGTCAACTTTGACAAGCTTTTCCCATTCAAAATATGTAATGCCTATGATTGTGGAACGGGCAAGGTTTGTCATCAGTTTGTCATCTGATAGTCCGGTGGCTCAAGGTGACGATGAATGATTAGAGAACCATTCGATGTATTGTGCATGATGTGAAGTATTATGGAGGACACGAACCATCTGAACATTTTGTGTAGTTCCACTAAAATCAAGCTGAGGATCCCTGTGGATTTCGTATTTATATACTGCCAGAAAACAAAGACACATCAGCACACACATGAATATTGGCCCCAGTGTCAACCCACCAATCGGTGGACTAACAAACTAAAAGTATGGTAAACATATTACCATACCCAGATGCCCCATCATTGTTGCTTAGAGTGACATTGATAGACTTGGAGTCCTGTCCTGGCTTCTTGGTACTTGTTTGGGCACTTGTTTTCCCAGTGTTCCTCCAAACCACAAGTAAAGCAGCCATCTCTATTTTTATCTTTCTTCTTACGCTTCTTAATGGCCGATGCTGGCAGCACCATTCAAACATATAGTCTGGTGTCTCAAGGTGGCGAAGAATGATTAGAGAACCATTCGATGTATTGTGCATGATGAAGTATTATGGAGGACACAAACCATCTGGACATTTTGTGCAGTTCCACTAAAATCAAGCTGAGCATCCCTATGGATATCATATTTATATGCTGCAAGAAAACAAAGACACAGCAACACACACATGAATATTGGCCCCAGTGTCAACCCACCAATCGGTGGACTAACAAACTGAAAGTACGGTGAATAGATTACCATACCCAGATGCCCCATCATTGTTGCTTAGAGTGACATTGACAGATTTGGAGTCTTGTCCGGGCTTCCTGTACTTGTTTGGGCACTTTTTGCCCAGTGCACTCCACGTGTTGTAGAGTTTCCTATGCTCTCTGCAGACTAGTCATGTCACCAGCGTCTACTAATACTCTGTAAAGCTTCTCGATCATTCCTTGTGTAATGTAGCGCAAATAGTGACTGCTTCTTTCTGCAAAGTGGTAAGACCAACTAGACCCACTAATGCAGTAGTTTGCCTTAGACACATTGGCACCTTTTGTGCAGTTCAACTAAAATCAAAGTCGGAATAAACCGAGCTATAATTTTGATATCCCTATAAGCAACAAAAGGTATAAAGGAAACAATTACTGAGAAATAACGGTTGATGACTTGTACTCCCAGAAGAAAAACATCTGCTGATCTACCTTATCTTAATGGGAAACAAAGCAGGAGAGTAGCAATACTCAATCAATGTGATTCATTCATATTAACTGAGACACTATGTTAACAATGCCTTGTTTCAACATGTATAAAGAACGACAAAGCAGAAAAGTATCGTTCCCAAAACAATGCGACTGACTCATTTTAACAGAGACATTATCTTAACAATACCTTGGTTAAACATGTAGAAAGAACAACAAAGCAGGATAGTACCATTTGTAAAACACTGTAACTGATATATAATAACAGAGATATTATCTAAACAATACATTTCTTAAACATGTACTCCGGCCGGTCCCTAACAGAAATGGTACTCCCGCCGATCCCTAACAACTGTTGCAGTTGTGAACTAAGATTCAGTAGTTAATTTTGAGGAAATTCAGTACTAACCTTTCAAGACCAAGATTTGAAACAACTCGTGAGGAAGACCTGAGATTGATCTCAACACATATATGGAAATTCGGTCTCATTTTGTGTAGTTCCGCCAAAATTAAGGAAAGCAAAATGTCGCAATAGCAACAAGTTGAATAGATATCCCTGTTTTAACAGAGGCAAAAAAGGAATCAATTACTGGCCAATAAAGGAGGATGAAACATGCGGCCACAAAAATGGTAATCCCGCCAATCCCTAACAAGTGTTGCAGTTTTGAAATAAGATTTAGTAGTTAATTATGAGAGTGGCATTGCTTAATTTTACCAGCGGCATTAGATTAACAAAAAGCATAAATAGTTCCAGGGGAGAGTGGGCGCAACAACAACATGTGCTTCCATCTACTTATAAAGGGGGTGATGCAGAGTTTGTTGTAACAAAGCAACAAGCATAATGTCTGGGTTGGTCCCATTTTTGTTCACTACTTAATGGGAAAAGACAGCAATACAATAGCTTCAATTCAACATTTATTTAAAACGGTACCAATACAAGTAGCACATCATCTCAAAATACACTGCACGATCATGTGGATGAAGGCAAGTACCAACCTGTCATGACGCACACAAGATCACGTACGAATCTGCCAACACAAATAGGAAAACCAATCTCGTTTTGTGCAGTTACTCTGAAATCAAGTAAAGTCCCCGGTGTGACATTGAAGTTTGCCATAGCAACAAGTTGAATAGATATCCCTGATTTAACAGAGGCAAAATAGGAAACAATTACTGCCAATAAAGGAGGATGAAACATGCGGCCACAAAAAGAAGCATCTACCTTATCTTGATGGAAAACAAAGTATAGGACAGTAGCATTTCTAAAACGGTTGCATTGATTCATATTAATAGAGAAATTCTCTTAAAATAGTTCAGTAGTTAATTCTGAGAGTGGCATTGCTTAAAATACAATAGCTTCAATTCAACATTTATTTAAAAAAGTACCAATACAAGTAGCACAACATCTCAAAACACACTGCACGATCATGTGGATGGGACATGGGACATGGCAGCACCATGTGCGTCCACACATATAAATGGGTGATGCAGAGTATGTAGCCAAGCAGCATATCTGCGTTGGTCCCATATTTGTTCTCTTTCAAACTTTTTCTGATGTGAGGGCAGCAAATCTAGTCCTCCACAAACTACCCGACCCCGTAGTTTGTTTCCCTTTTCAACAAAGAGTTCGGTTCCTTACAGATGTGTGTATTGGGTTACCCCATTTTTCCCTTTTCGACCAACAAAGTGGCTGGATAGCTAGTCTATACTACTTTCCCTCCCTCCTTTCCTCATTGAACTACGTCCTAGATTCATGCTCCACCCCACCGCATCCTTCTTTCCTCTTTGAACCAAGACCTAGATTCGACTACAGAATCAAAAAAGATCATCATGCAGCTAGACCAATGACGGTTTCAAAGAAACTTATACCTTAGGGTCGTTGGGATGTGGCAAGGCGTGCGGCGGGAGGTCGGATCTGCCCACACTACATACGGCAGCGAGGAAGAAGGGGTCGGTGGCCCTCCCGCACAGGCACTGGGTGAAAGAAAAAAGCGCAGCCAGCAGTGGATTGCCTCCCTCGCCGAAGGCGATAGAGTGAACGTTGCACCTCCTCCCCTTCCCGGTGCGATGGATCCGGATGCCTCCTTCGCCAGCTGTGAGGGGGTGAGAGAGACAGAGGCCACAACGCAGTCTTGTTTAGATCTGGTGAAGAGGGTGAGAGACAGTGAATATAGCAAACCCTAGCAAAGGAACGCTGAGCCTCCAGCGTG
>NC_041384.1:386678651-386823177 GCF_002162155.2 Triticum dicoccoides
CACACACACACACACACACACATATATATATATATATGTGTGTGTGTGTGTGTGTGTGTGTGTAGTGTGGCGAGAGTGTGGAGAGTGCAAACCCTAGCGAACAAGCGCTGAGGCTCTAGCTTATATATATGCTGTAGTACGGACTGAGCTCCGGTGCCTTAATTGGACCTGCTTTTGGCTGATGATAGGTGGGCCAGCCACATTTTGGGCGCACCTGTCATAAACCCAAATGTAGGTGCATTAAAGTCAATGAAGTTGCGTCCATATAGTACTCGTGTATACGACTAATATATAGTGGAGTGGTTTTCTTATTCTCTCCATAACAATCGTTTTAAATTGTGTAAGTACGAAACGAAGCTCTTTATTTAACGTACCAGTGAAGAAAACTACTGTCCATGCGTCCTAGTCGCACTTCCTGTCCTTCACGTGTGGTACACTACCCTCCCTTAAGTGAACAACCACACATGCGCCAAATTATCGGAAACGTGTGAGAGTGTGTACAAATAAAGAATTTTAATTTCAATTATCGGAAAGGTTTGAGAGTATGTACAGTTTGCCCTCTCTAATAATTATGGTTTGTTGTGTTCGGCCTAAACTTGGTCAAACTTTACAAAGTTTGACTTCAGTCAAATCTAATATGCGGAGTAAATAAAAATGGAGGGCTACTACGTCCATCCGGGTTTTTAGTCCACACCATTTTTTTAATCAAAGTTAATAGCTGGACAAATAAAATTACAGGGGAGCTGGAGACAAAGTTGTGAGAAGGCTTAGAAATCAATACAAAACTTATGCTCTTAGTACCAACGTCGATCCTTCTTCGAGGAAACATTTGGTTCATAGCCAATTGTGTGATAAAATTGCACCAACGTGAAAGACGACTGCATCTTCAACGCAACCAAGGTGAACTGACGAAGGATATCATCTTTGTGGGTAACAAGCAAAGAGCACTAATGGAAGATAGCTTTTTTTCATAGAAAATCGATCAGCTTCACCAGCCGACGCAACCATGAGGCGCAACCATGAGCATCGATAGGTCATCATGGTGATGCATCATCCATTTGGCATCAAGTTTGGGTGAGGCACCTATGAAGTTCGACAAATCCTCACTGTGGTCTGTTTCTTCTCAATAGTCAAGCTCGAGGAAGGAAGAACCACGTGGCAGAGGACAGTGAGGCGGAACAACAATGGCCATCCAATTTTGTGCAGTTCCATTAAAATTGAGGAAGACATGCCCGGGTATGGAGAAACGCATCGATGTTTCCAAAAATAGAAAAAAGGGATACAGTGCTGTTACTTTGTTTTACAAGATTAACAATGACATCTCAATTGTCAATAAGAATTATGAAAAGTACACCAACAAACAGAAGCATCATGATTATCTTGATGGGAACTAAACCAAGATACCCGAGAAAAAAAGCATTTCTTCATTTAACCAGTGATAGTATTAGATTAGCAGTATCAATAGGAGCATATGGACAATGACCGCACAACCACCATGTACTTTTTGTCGAAACAACATGTATACCTCAACCGAAGCATGAATTAGGACAACTTTTAGAGTGGCATTTCCTCTATAATAGTAGGTGATGTTGGACCAGCCAACGAACCCTAGCTACTACACATGGGGTGCTGGGGAGTAGTCGCATAGAAGAAAACCCGCATGCAGCGACCTGGGGAGCTAGACCAGTACAAGAAGTTATACCTCAGGTGGGTGAGATGTCGCTTAGGCGGGCGGGATCTACCCACACGACGGCAGCAAACAAGGGCGCGGAGGACCTTCGTCCGCGCCAGCGCCGCTCCGAGAGGACGGTGCGCATCGGCTTCCTCCATCACCGACGGCGACAACGTTAACGCTGCACCTACTCACCTCTCGCAGCGGATGGGATTTGGTCGGATCTGTGACCACCGGTGAGGAGAGAGATAGTGTGGACACTGTCATCTTGTTTTGATATGGATAGGGTGAGAGAGCGAGACGTGAGAAACTCTATAAAACAAGAGGCTATAATGGAGTAAAACAATCTCTCCATAGCAATGGTTTTAAATAGAATACGCGCGTTCCCGGGAAAAAGTAACAAAAACTGGCGGACAATTTTTTAACGTACCAAGAAAGAAAACTCGATCAAAAACACGCCCCCGCTTCCAGGTCGCGAGAGTCGTCGCGCACACACACATAGATATAGACATGCATATCTGCGTTTACGTAAAATTTCATTTCCATCTCCATATCCAATCATATTTGTCCAACTAGCACATTATTTACGTTGTTAATTATATACGCGGCAATATTAACGTACATCATCTCTTGTTTGCGGGCGTTCGAACCGCTGCCACGGCCGCTCCTAACCAACCCGAACCCTCTTCATCACCCGCGCGTGCTTCTCGCCCGAAACGGTCAGTGCCGCATTCATGCCCGGCCAGAGCGGACGCGACCTCTCACTGGCGCCGGCATTGAAGCGACGCGCCGGCCGAGAGAGTGTCGCCCGCGCCGCTTCCTGGTGCACGCAACTGCTCAGCATTCAAAGGTCGCAATAGCCGGCCACAACATGCATGTAAAAAGTTCTTGGGAGTCCGTGCCACAGCTAGCTGTCCTCCCCCAACTCGTCAATCTCTTCCAGTAGTACTAGTACTCCATGGCGCGATCCATCGACAAGCAGGTGGGAAATTTATCGTATACTCGGTTTGCGGTGAGTGGCATGCCAAGCGACCGTGTGGGGTCGAGCCGTGGAGGAGGGTGAGACACGAACGCGACAGACGTGATTTAAACATTGGTTTTGCTCGATGGCGCGATCCAACGAAACGAAACGTGGTTTCTCTCCGTTTCCATTTTTTCTCTAGAAAAATGGAAACTTTCCACTCCATTTTCATTCCTACTCCAAGGTTGCCCCGTTACAACATTCCATCAAATATAAAGGAAAACTAACACACATGCTGATGCATCTCAATGATTCACAGATCATAGCCAATATTTACTTCACAACTAAAGACAAAAGTTGTGAGAGCGTGTACGAAAGAAAAACTACTGATGGGGTCACTACGACTTAAACCCTAAACCCTAAACAGGATTTAATTTCCTGGCCAGGTAGAACCTATCGAAGGAAAGACGGTTCGAACCCTCGAATCATATGATGCTTTTGTGCAGTTCCACTAAAATCGAGCTGAGCATCCCTGATGGCAAAGATATTGAAGAAGTGTGATTAGAATAATAGTACTGGCACTAGTTCATGAGACATAAACTCATCACAAGTAGAAGCCGGTAGAAGTAGAGAAAGATCGACATGGAGATGGAGCTACGTGGGGAGCTGCGGCAGTGGAGTAAGCCGGCTCCAAAAGGAAGATGGACTACCTGGGACATCGGGCTGTAGCTAGAAGGGCGGTTGGGACACGGCATTGGGCCATACCGCGGTGACCCTCAATTGGGACACACCGATTGTGGATTTTCTCCCTCGCCGATGTCGACCGTGTCTACGTAGAACATTGTTCCCTTCCCCCAGCTACGGGATCAGGCTGGATATGTGACCAGCGGTGTAGCCACCGTCGTTCTATGCTTGTGAAGAGAGCAACCCAAGCAAGCAGGCTTGTAGCTTAGGCTCCTGCTAGTGTATATATATAGTGGTTTTCTTTTTCTCTCCATATCAACCATTTTATATTGCGTGTGTGTCATTGAAGAGTGAGATGATGGTTGCTTCTTTCGACTAACTTACTGTGTGATTTGACTGCTCCTTTAGTGGCCCCTACACGTACTCCCCCTACGTGTATGCAGCAGTCATGCATACACATGGACGCAAAAACGCGCGCGACATCCTAATGCATGCATGTCCAAGCACACGACAGAACACATAGGTCACGCTCAAGTGCTCAACCTACACGTGCATGCACACATATACTCAGCCAGGGTGAGCTAGTGACCGTATAAACACCGGAAAATGTATATATTGAGCGCAATGAGCGTATTATGAAGTCCACTGGCCGTATTTTTACAAATATACAGTGACAGACAGTGTATTTATCTCATTTGAAATTAAGCCATATTAACCGGAGAGGAGGCAGTATGGACTAGCATTACTTTGATGTGTCCCGTCAACTTGCCGAACGAGGAGAAGCTTGCAGCACGGGAGAAGCTTGCGCGTGGTGGCTCGCAGGACAAGGAGAAACTTTTGACTAATGCAAGCTCTCCTTCGCTCAGGCGGTGGACGTGCAACAGTTAATTCGGTGTCAGATTGCCAGAAGCATACACTGTACTAGTACTATTATTGTTGCACTTCCCGAAGAGGCAAACAGCCAAGTGCAAAGTTTACTAGTACTAGTACTACTACTATAGTCTATAGAGGTATGTACTATACTAGTACTAGGAACCGGATGGAGGAGCGTCTGCACTCTTACTATATTTTTAAAATGTGATAAAGCAATCTTCAAGACATTTGGTTCTCTTCGAGGGTTCTCGCATGTGATAATGGAAGTTGATTGCATGGAACACTCGCCACAATTCTCGCTTAATTCTGGCTCATATCCTGTTACAAATAGGTGCGCTCGGTAATATTTCCTCTTTTTTGTTATTCAGCATGTAAACAGGTCAGCAAACCTTGCGGCACATCTTTGTGCGAACCGTGCTTGCTGCACTTTGAATGTGGCCGAGAGCTGGCTTGATGAAACACCTCGCTTCCTACTTCTTTTTTTGCGGGGTACCTCGCTTCCTAGTGACCAGTGTCTTGGCTGATCGTCCTAAGAATGCTTATATATGAATAAAGCTCTCTCATTTACACGCAAAAAGATTAAGCCATATTAACCGGAAAGGAGGGAGTATAGACTAGCACTACTTGTCGGTGTGTCCTGTCAACTCACAGAACGAGGACAGGACAAGGTGAAGCTCACTTACACCTTTTGACTAATGCAACATATCCTCGCCCAGGTGGTGGACATGCATCAGTTCATTCGGTGTCAGATTGCCAGAGGCATACACTGTACTAGTACCGAACATGCGGAGTACCATCATTGTTCGACTTCATGAAGAGGCGAAGAGCCAAGTGCAAGGTTTAGTAGTACGAGTAGTACTACTACTAGAACCGCATGGTGGAGCCTCTGTACTCTTTTTTAATCTCTGATAAAGTACACATTTATTCCAGAGAAGGGCAGAAAACAGCAGCCCAATATGTAATGATGATATCGATCAACCATGCTCGAATATATCTTGGCCTTCGTGCGAGCCCGTCTGTGTGTTCTCGCTCCTCGTCTCTCTCAAGGAATGGCGGCTTGGCCATTTTGCCGTCAATTGAGAGCGGTTTGCTCACACTCCAGTCCCACATGGCAGTGATATGCCAAGAGGAGGTGCATTGACTGACTGGCAATACGCATACTTGGTTTTGCACCTTCATACTACTCCTCCCTCCATCACAGTTTACAGGGCACGCTTCATTATGATGCATTTCTCTCAATGCATTTCCACCACCAGAGAGACTTTAGATGCGTTTGGTTTAATGCTCAATTAATTAGGGCGTGGTAGCCGCAATTTTCTCTCGATGTAGTACTACAGAGTGGAGTAAGTGCATGCATGTGTGTACCCGGGGTGGAAGCACTGCATGCATGTGTCTACGCATTATTTCCTCTAGTAATAGACGCCATGCTATGACTCCTAATGCTATTTTTCAGTCCGGTCGCTAGTCGCCTTGGTCCATGAGATTTTTTCTTTTACTGAAGCGCGCTCTATAAACAGTGACGGATGGAGTAGTATGAGCAGATTCAAAGAAGCGTGTATTGATGGTTGCTTCTTTCGAGCAACTTACAGTGGGAAAGGTGGGGCTTATGATTTGACTGCTCATCACTCACTATTAATGCGGTGCAACGACCGGTCTGAGTCTCCCATGCGGCTGTGCACTACCCCCTCGGTTCTTAAATATACTCTAGAGTATTTGTCTTTCTAGATATTTCAACGAGTGACTACTCAAGTATTTGTCTTTTTAGACATTCAAATGGACTACTACATATGGATGTATATAGACATATTTTAGAGTGCAGATTCACTCATTTTGCTCCGTATGTAGTCACTTGTTGAAATCTCTAGAAAGACAAATATTTAGCAACGGAGGGAGTACACATATGAAGCAAAATGAGTGAATCTACACTCTAACATATGCCCATTTGAAATCTGTAAGAAGACAAATATTTAGGAACGAAGGAGTATAATTTTGTGCATGGCACATGGACCCGGATGCCGAAGAGGCTTCTGGCAATGCTATCAAGCTTCTAGCATTTGTTTACATAATTGACGTACTATACAAATAATTTTCTAGCCACATGAAATTGTACAATGGTGTGAGCTTTCAGCTTTTGTTTCGTGTGTCTTTCCATCGATGCTCTTTCGAAAACAATAAAAAACTAACTTCCTTGCTAATCAGAGCTAATATTTACATCACAACTGAAGACAAAGTTGTGAGAAGGTGTTAAATTAAAATTGATCCATGCTTTCATTGGCAGCAACGTCCCCCCAGCTCTGTCTAAATCAACAAGGCATGTTGGGAAAAAAGTATATGTCTGGAGCATGCAACATTCCGATCATTTTGTGTAGTTCCACTAAAATAGAGCTGAGCGTCCCTGTTCCAAAGATATTAAGTGTGATTACGACAATAGAGGACTGCTGATGAAACAATAAACACACAAATAGAAGTCGGTCACCTTTGCAGTCTCTCTTAAGACTAACTAGTTGGAGAAGATTAGGCTCGGAGTTGGATGAGGAGGATAGAGCAAAACCAATCTCCTTTGTGCAGTCGCACTGAAATGTAGAGACATTGCCCGTGTGACATTTTGGTAGAACTGCACAAAACACTCTTAAGAAAAAAGTGATTTGTGCAGTTCACCAAAAGGTCACAATAGCAATGAGGTGAAATGGATAGCCCTGTTTGCAAAAAAGAGGTAGAAAGGAAACAATTACTGGCCAATAACAGTTCATGACACATGCGACGACAAAAAAGAAGCATATTCATTGTCCTAAGGGAAGATAACAACACAGTTGTGTTTGTCTAAAACGGTGTGAGGACGAGATTGCAATATGGAAAGTACGCCGGACGAGCTATGTTTTGCGCAAAGAACTATGGAAGATCCACATGCAACGACGTGGGAAGACGGGCATTGGAGCAAGGCCGGAGGGGATACTTGGAGGTCGTCGGGATGTAACTAGGTGAGCGGTGGCGGGCGGAATCTGCCCATACTGCGGCAGCGAGCAGGTGGCGTAGGCCCTACCACGCCGGAGCTTGGTCAGAGAGAACGGCGTGTACCGCAGATCGGGACGTGCTGCCTTGGCACCGTCGAACGGAGAAACGATGCATGTCCTCCCTTTCCACCGACAGACGGGGTGCGGCCGGATCAGTGACCAATGGTGAGAGAGAGAGAGAGAGAGGCCACCGCAGCCTTGTGTGAGATACTCTGAAGAGAGACAAACCAGGCAGGCAGGCTCCATTGTATATAGTGGAGCGGACTACCTTTTTCAATATAAAAATTGTTTTATATTCTGTGTACGTGCCATTGAGCGATATAACTTTATTTAAAAATAACGCGCCAATGCATCAAGTCAAACTTTGTTTCGTGCATGCGTGGTACACGACCTCCGTAGGTAAACAACCGCTACACACGTTCAAATTAACACGTGGGCTGCCATTTCGTACAAAAATGAGCTCCACCGTGTACCCGCGCGGGTGTGGCTGGGCACGAAGCGTGAGTACGTGCATGGTGCTCCTATTCTCTTCTTGTATATGTACACCACCTACGTGGGGTTGTGTGAGAGAGATACAAACATAGACAGATAGTATAGTGTGTGGGTTCGTGAGAGTTTTTTGGGGGGGGGGTCAATCAAAAAATGTAACATATGCAATGTGTGTGAAATAGAGTCCTGGATATATCATATATATAGAGGGGGCGATCCACGAGAAGAGAGTGGAGGTATCATCGGCTTGAGGTGTCCATAGAATCGAAGAGAGGGATGATGTCTGTGTGTGTGTGTGTGCGCGATCGATAAAGAGTGCCATCGAATTTGTGTGTGCCCACGTCAAAGATATAGAGTGGCCGGCCTAGTAGAGCGTGAGAGGGGATAGGTGCAGTTTGTCTCTGTGGCATGGATACCTACCTACAGCGCTCGACTATCAATGTGTGGTGGGAGGAGGGAAGCCTAATTAACTATAGAGGTACAATGGCTGGTATGTGTGTGGAGGAGGAGAGAGGCCTACCTCATGTATTAAGGGAGATCGATCTACCTCATGTATTAAGGGAGATCGATCGGCATCCATGCATATGTGTAGGAGAGGAATAAGGTTGGGAGAGAGAGACAGAGCTAGAGTGTTGGAGGGGGTGGTAGTGGAGTTGCTTCTAACAAATGGGGGATAGGCTTGCTAGACAACCGGAGGGCACGCCTGCAATATCAATAAGAGAGGGGATGGCTGCCTGTCTGTGCGTGTGCGTGTGAGAGACGGGTCAGGAGGCATGCACAAATGATGAGGGGGGCGATATGGTTGTGATAAGCAGACATAACTACATAGGAAGATCAATCATCCTTTGTCAGAGAAAGGAGAGACATAACTTGTGAGGTACATCGATCGATGGGGGGGGGATAGTTAAAGTCGACCTAGGTATATTTTGGGAGATCAATCGGTATACATGCATGTGTGTGTTAGAAGCAAATGAGGCACGGGGAGAAGGATAGAGAGAGAGGGATGCATCTAGGAGGTGGTGCGAGGGTCATACTATATCGAGGGGGAAGGAGTGTGCGAGTACGAGATCGATGAAAAGAGTGGTGGGAGTGAGGCATGGACGGTGATAAGAGAAGAGGGGAAGCTTGTGTTTTGTGCTATGCACACCTGGCTAGAGAGGCATATCGATCGATATGTGCCATAAAGAAGGAGCTGGGGGGCCTACACACACCGTGGGTGAACGACCTAAAGTGAAAAGACGAATTTGCATGATGGAGCTAGAGAATGCTGAGGGAGGATGAGAGGGATGCGGGCGTGTGCATGCACGAGAGAAAGTTAGCGCTAGCTAGCTACAAAGATAAGAGGATTGTGTGGGTGTAAAAGATGAATAGAGATCATACTTCATTATAAAAAGCGAATTCGGATATTTCAAGAATTTATCATAGTGTTTTAAACCGATGCATGTGTGAATATATATAACGGTGATGCACATGGTGTGGTTATGAACATGTTATACTACATATAATATATTTTATCTCTACCCTTATAAAAATGGAGTTGTTGATGATGGTGTGCCTGCCATCCTGCAATATAGGCCGTCCGATTTATATCTGGCGGATAGGAAGGAAACTATGGCAATTTTGAAAAAGATACCCACACCCCTCTCCATATTTGCAAATTAGGCCTCCCCTTGATCATGTTGATGTTCTGTGGAACGCATGGGCATCTTGCTAGTACTAGGTATAATATATAGAACATTGATCATAATTTAGGCTAATGTGTGGCTTTTGCAGCTCAGGTCTAAATACTTGTCATAATGTAGGGGGCGGGGCACTATACTATGTGTGATAAACACGGTGTACATGTATAGAACATGGTTTAGATTATGAATATATAGTTAGTATTTCAAATGTACTATTATTTGGAATCAACATCAAGTGTATTCAAAAAATAGAATTCGAGTTCATGTAGTACACATAGTTCATATCTATCTCTATAGTAATCATGTGGTGTGTTATTAAGGTAATACACGAATGATGGTTGAAGTTGGCAACAATCATGATTGTAGATTCTTATTGAAATAGAAAAACGAATTCAAATTTAGTTCGAATTGCAGCGGTAGTATAGACATTTGGAATGCACTAAAATGTTGGTATGAGTAGGTTACATGCATTATATAGCAAGCAAAAAAATTAATTGGACATAACATGGATTCATACTCGCTCCTTCCATCTATATAGGGCATAATGTGTTTTTTAAGACCGCCTTTGACTATTGACAAGATTAATACTACATGACAAGCACAATGTGAAAATTATATCATTGAAAGAACCTTTCACAGGCGAATTTAGTGGTGTGCTTTGTGTAAGTTGCATGTCATATATTATTGCTCTAATATTTGGTCAAAGTTAGCGTCGAAAAACGCATTAGGCCCTATATAGATGGAAGGAGGGAGTAGCTTTGAATAGCATTTTTATAGTAAAACGGGGCAAGACTCTCTCTTTGTGTGGTGTGAATATTTTTATTTTTTCGTTTTCTTTTTGGTTGAGGGAAGTGTGAATTGATTTGGTACGTACAAGTACAATATTACACATTAGGCTTGTCCCTAAAATTCAACCCGCTCCTTGTTATATCCTGGAAATTCAGATATCGTGCTCCCAAAACTGGCGCCTTCACCACTCGCCCCTTGCTATCCCGAAATTACAACGCGTGCGTAAACTCCCACCAGCTGCCAAATCCCGACACATGAAATCCCCCTTCTAACCCCGAGCCGAAAGGGCCACTAGTTCAAATTGGTGGGGGGTACTTTTGTAACACACCCTACATTTTGGACAAGCGTGTCCCTAAGTCATGGTTCACCCCCTCCCATCGCGTCCTTTTTGCCATTCGAAATCCCAGACCGCCATAACCTCTCTGCTCCAGCCTCGAAACCCCACCCTGCTCCGTCCGCCACCTCACCACTGCCCAGCCGGAACCTCTTCCCCGACGACGTCGTCCACCGCAACAGCTCGACGTCTCTTGTCCACCTCCCCGGATGAGGATCCGTCATCCATCTCGTCATCCCGCCGGTTCAGCCACCCCATCCTCCACCTCCAATGAGCTGCTCCGACGATCGCATCATCTATCGTGGCTGCTCCATCCTCATAGCGCCGCCTTAACCTGCTCCACCGGAACCGCAGCATCCTCATCGACTCCTCGAACGAAGCCGAGGCCTACTCGGCACCACCAAAGAGGTTTTACACTCATCGCATCACACCTTCTCCTTAGCTCGACCTCCCGGCGCTGACGGTGCTCCATCCCGCACCCCCATGGAGCGGCTACCTTGAAGCCGGCGCTGCGGGCGACATCTCCACGGCAGCTCTCCCCAGTGCGAGGCCCCTTCGGCAGCGGCGGCCATACCATCCGAATCTGTTGCTGCTCTGGCTCTCGCTCGCTCGCGCTACTGCTGCTTCTCTCCCCCTCGCTCGTGCTGCTGCTCTGCTCCGATTTAGCTACACTTCAGTCGACTGAATCGACTTTTGGGTCAGTCGATTTTCAGGGGGTGGGGGGCTCGCCGGAGTTAAGGAAGAACCACCCGTAGCGGGGACGGGGGCTCGCCGGAGAGGTACCCCACTATCTATATTAGGGTTCAGGGTGGGGGCGGGGGCCTATAGGGTTGGCCGGGGCGGCAGCGGACTGGCGGTGGGGAGTTGTTTTGGGGCGGCGAGGTGGCGCTGGGGCCAACGGTTCGGTCGGTGGTGGCTGGCGGCTCAGGGGGTGCAGGTTGAAGATGAACTATAGACCCTCCCTAAACTACATGTCAAGTGCCTCTCTGCTACCATTGCGTTCAGTTTCGATAGTAACATTCAGATTCCATAGTAAATTTCAGTTTCGACAGTTAAGTTCAGAGTCAACAGTTTTTACCTCATCTGTTGTAGTCAGGTGGTTTTTGGTGATGTAAATTTTACATCTATTTTACATCATCTATTAGAGATGCTATTAGAATCCCACTTGAGATTGACGATATATGTCTTGTGCTGCTTCAGCCTTGACGTCTTACAGCTCACCGAGGCTGCTCCAATGACAGAATGATCCATCACAATAGAGCAATGCCCTGGACACCGCCTACAGATTCCTCAGATCTTCCTCCACACCTCCGACATCCACCTCTGCCTCGACTGCTTCAGCGACCAATCCAATGATGCTGAGGTCGACACGGCTACGGCAAAGAGGTTGTACACTTGTTGCATCACTTATTACTATACATTCATGTCGATCCATTAGGGCTATTTTGGTTCGAAGGAAAAACATAGCAATAGGGAATTTTCCAATGGCACTCTACTATTCAATTATTCATGCATTTTGTTGAGAGGAATGAAGCAAAACATCCACCTGGACCTACTTTTCAAAATCCTATGCATGAAAACAAGACCAAGTGCATTAGTGGCAGAATAACATTCTAACTGTACACGCTTTCATATGGTTTCACTTTATTTTGGCCATGTTTCTTTGCATTCCTCTGCTCTTCCAATTCCTATAAACCAAACACTCAAGTTGACAGAAATCCTGTGTTTACAAATGCTATGTTTACCATGTGCATTCCTATCCTATTCCAGTGTTTTTCCTATCCCTGCGTTTTTAGAGTCATGCAAGCCAAATGAGCCCTTACAGAATTACTTCAGTTACAGGTAGGTGTCGAAGGGAACTTTGTGTGGTTTGTCCTGCTCCTGTCGTGACGTCGTCCACCTCAACTGAGCTGCTCCATCGATAGAAACATCCACCAAACCAGACATCACGACTCCTGACCGTCTTTCGCCGCCTCAGATCTCCTTCCCTGCCGCCGGCACCCACCGCAACGGCATCACCATCATCGACTCAGCAGATGAACCTGAGGAGTACACCGGTCCACAAGTGAGGTCACACTCTTTTGTTTCTTCTTATGTTATGCATTGCTTAAAATTACCTGCTACTTTATCGTCTTGTTCACCTCTTGGACTCCAAGTCAGGTCCAAATTAATGTTCAAACTTGAGTTCTAAATTAGTTATGGGGCACATACCAAGGAAGCAATGAATAGTATCTCTGTCTAATATCTGGTTCACCTAGGGTATGCCTATGTTGTTCATCTTGGGTGGGAAACAAATAGTAAAGCAATCATCATATGTCTTTTTATTAAATTAAAGCAATCATCAGCCTGCTATCATTATTTTTGGATCCATCCACTGGTTGTTACCATCACTCTAAATTCCTGCATGCTCTCCTTACATAATCTCACCATATTTTTTCGTATGCATGTCAGATATTGTACACAGTCATGCTAAACATGTAGAGAAAAGGAGAAGAGTTTTGTGCGGCAATACAATGTCATGCAGACATCGCTCCATGGTGGGTTCAATGGCAAACCCTCCCCACCCTCTCCAGATTGTAATCCAGAGGAAGATATCTGTTCTGAGGCGGATTCAGACGCCGCTGACCACTCCTATTTACCCCCCAAGGTGTTTGCTCTACCTTGGCATGATGATGTCAGTCATATCATGCATATGTTGCCTTGCAGTGCCTACTTTTGACATCATATATGTCATCTGCTTAGTTTAGACATGTTCTGTAATGCCACCTATTTAGTTTCTATATCATATATGGGAATTGTGCAGTCTCATGTCTTTTAGCCAGCCATAATATACGTGAAATGTGCAATGCCATCCAGTTTAACCAGGAATCATATATTTGAATGATATCTTGCCTATCCTTTTCTTCATTACATTTCCATTTGTTGACAATGTTTGTACATTAAACTACTCTTCCTGTGAATCAGCCATTTGGGTGGGAGATTGAAAAATCTGGAGTGAAAACAAGGCCTTCAGAGAAGACAGTGCTACCTGTCGAAGCAGATCTCTTGTTGGGTCCCGATAGCTCCCCGGAGATGGATTCAGAGACAGATGACTAGTCCTATTCCCCCACCGAGGTGTATGCTCTAACTTGGCACGGTTATACTGCTCATATCATGCATATGGTGTCTTGCATTACATAGTTTAGACATCATATACACAATATTCAACACCATGTTCTTAGTTCAGACATCATATCTAATGCACTCCGTTTAGCACATAAATCACATATGTGAATTAAATGATGCGATCCTGATTACTTAGATAGCATGTAGGTGAATTATGTCATGCGATCTTGTTTAGTTATTCATCATATCTTTGAATTATGTTATGCTATGATATCCAGTTTAGATAGACATCATATATGTGGAATTATGTCATGCTATCCGTTTTAGTTAAACAATATACATGTCAAATATTTCATGCCCTCTTTTTTCCACACTATCTATTACATCTGTCTCTCATACAATGTTTGTACATTCAACTATGTTTCCTGTTTATCAGCCATTTGAATTGGAGCGGGTGATGTCAACATCTAGCGGACTAAAAACACGGTCTTCAAATAAAAGAGTGCTACCTCTTGGTGGAGATAGCACCCCGGTTGTACATGCACGAGAAACAGCCCTACCACACATAACCCAAACTCTCGCAGATTGTAACCCTACTGCGATGGACAGAGAACCAGCTAAAACAGTGCTACCTCTTGGTGGAGATAGCACCCCGGTTGTACATGCATGAGAACCAGCCCTACCACACATAACCCAAACTCTCACAGATTGTACCCCTACTGTGATGGACAGAGAACCAGCTTCACCCAATCTAACCCCAACCCCAGCAGATAGTAACCCAGTTCCTGTTGACACAGCACCATCTCCACCACGGAGCTCCCAAACAAGAGCAGTTAGTAAGGCAGCTCCAGTGCCCAAAGGGCCAGTACTACCATGGCGAACCCCAACTCCACCAGTTAGTACGCCTATTCCTGTGGAGGAAGCACAACCAGCTAGTCGTAGTTTAGCATCTATCGCATTTGATGTTGTTAAATCATATGTGTGTATCTTCCCATCTTGGAAATATTATACTGAAGATGAAGGAAAATGCCAGTTGCAGGTGTTTGTCCAGGAGTTATGTGTAAGTAATGTTATTCATGGCAATTACTTTGCTTTGTCCCATACATCCTACCTCCATGATGGTTATAATACAGCAAATTTTCCCATTTTTCTCTATAGAGAAGGACCGATTTGGAAACTCAGGATGAGGTAACTTGTGCTAATACCTCTGCTATCTTCAAGAATGCTTGGTGGTAGTATCAGAATTACCTGAAGAAAACATACTTCACCGGCAAAGAAAACGTACTTCACCGGCAAAGAAACTCATCAAATTCCCTTACGTTCTCCTGAGACACATTTATTGGACGATAACTGGGAACGCCTTGTTCTGTACTGGTCCCAAACCAAGAATGTGGTAAGGTCTATGAGCTCATTTTCTATTTTTAAGTACTATATTCTTTCGTCTTACTGTCTGTTCATGTAGAACAAGTGCCTAAACCTGAAGAACAACTGTTCTAATTTAAGATTCCATTGCTATCATAGTTCAAAAAGCGCTAGGCGTTAATTATGCATTTTGCCACTGCCTTGCACTTTACTGACCAAAGCGCATGCTTATGCGCAGTTATGCATAGATCAAGCGTAGTTATGCGCAATGCGCTTCGCCAACGCCTAGAGCCTAGGCGCGCTTAAGCGCTCGCTTAGGCGTGCCTTTTATAACTATGATTGCTGCTGTGCATACTGCTTTGCTCTTGTATCACTGTATTTACTCATACAAACTTATTTTTGAATTGAAGGATCCAATCGAAACTCCAATGGCACAGCAGGTATGTTCATGCATGTTTCTTTAACAGGCTTGCTCTTATCAATAGCTCTGTTGATTTCAATTTCAATTGTGTATATAGTTGACTTGCCATATCATGTACATTACTAGCATCACAACATAGCCAATAGTGTTGTTGTACATGTATATCTGTGGTACCCATCTGAAATATTGTTGTGACGTCTAGTTTCCAATGCTTTGTATTCTTCCACTGTTGCTTTGTCTTGAACTGATATGATTTGAACCGTGTCTCTATTTTGATTTGGAAAGACAATGCAGTGACCATAGGACATAGATGTATGTTTGTTTGATGCTTTTATTATGTACTAGTACTTGGCATTAGAAGACTTGGTAGTTTAATCTTGTCCACCTTACTAATGAACTGGTTCACCCAAATGAGTTTCATATACTAGTACCTGCTAAACCAGTCATGTGTCTGCTTGTTTCTTCTTTTAGAATGCTGACAGAATATTGGGGAAGAGTGCCTTATTAAGCAATGGTAAAGGAAGTAATGCAGATAAGGTTCGGGATAGTGAGACATCCTTGTTGGTCTCCAACAAAGCTAATAAAACAGCTAAGGAAGACTATCTCGAAGACAGTGAGACAACCCCAAAGTCATGTCTTGGTTTAGTGTTCGAGTTACTGGCCACTACCGTGTAGCGACCCGACCTCAGACGGTCAAGTCTCTGTGCTTAAGTGTCATCACTGGATCGGTATGCTGACACACACAGTACTCGAGGATTTATAACAGAGGTAAATCACATGTATAAAATAACGTAAATACTATTACCTCAATCCAAATAGCGGAAGTAACAACAAGGTTGTGGATTCCCATCAACACCAACGGCAAAGTTGAGTGTAGAAATCGTTACCGTAACGTATCACTTACTCGTCGTAAGAAGTCCTGCAACATGAGACGTTGTAGCCACAGAGGGTCAGTACATTGAATGTACTGGCAAATTCACACCATAGGATAATGATGAATAAAGGCTATCACTACATGCATATTTGGCTGGTGGAAAATCTCTATGGTTATAATGTTTTTGCGTAAAGCCAATTTTTCCCTACTGCAAAGGAATATATTTTATTTAACTAGAAAGTTGGTTGAAAATATTGAGAAGGTTCCTCCAAATCAATCCCAAAATAATAATCATTAACCCAATCAAGTTAATTAAATAGAGTGTTGAGATCAACATGAATATCCACAGACCAGAGACTCAAAATTGTCCATAACCAGGGACACGGCTAACCATGATTAGTTTGTACACTCTGTAGAGGTTCGCGCACTTTTCCCCACAAGACCCGATCACCTCCATTGGATTTCTTGCACTACATGGTGTTTGAGAAACGGATGACCGAGACACAGTCTTTCAGAAACATTAACTCTCTACTCCGGGCAGACCATACCAAACCTACAACCCTCTACATTTTGATCCACCTCTTCAAGAGCTTCACGTAACTTACTCAACTATGCTAGAGCCCATAATAGCTTGTGGCTGCACACGGAAGTTTCTAGCATGAATAATCTTATGATCCCTTTGAGCCTGGGTGGCGGTCCATAGGAAAATCACACGGGTACTCCGGGATTTCCAAAAATACAGGCAACACTGGGTACTCCAGGTGCCTCAATCCACCCAGATGTGTATTTAAGTTGCCACCTTAAGTTGAACCATTAATTAACAATCTCACATCTATCATGGATTTCACTCACCCAAACCACGTCTATGAGCATAGCATAGCAATATAAGCAATGCGTAGAAGTAACTCCCAAGGGTTTGAATATAACAGGGCAATAGGTTCTACCTCATCAACTACTTCCCAATCCACATGTTACTCACATCCTAATCATGCAATGTTTGAGGATTGGAACTAATGCATAAAAACTGGGTATGAAAGGAATATGATCAAAGTGTGAACTTGCCTGCAATGTTGATGAAGATGATTCGCACTCAAAAATCTTGATAGTTCTACTCGTCACACTCGCTCAATCTATCGTGAGCAAGCAATAGTAACCACACATAAGCCATCACTCAGAAGATCGGGAAGAACGAAGAAGACAGTTCGGAAAACAAAAAAACCAAGCAAATAACTCTTGCAACATAAAATAATTTCTAACAGTACCAAAATTATGTGAATTTGGCCTTATTAGAAAGTTTAGGTCAAGAGGTTCGCTTTGCAAAAAGAATCAACTCAAACGGAGTTACGGAACTCAAGTTATGAACAAAAGAAGTTTGAATATGAATCTGAACAAATTTTGAAATTTGAAAATTTCAAAAAGTGACGTGACACTGGATAGGTGAAAACAAGACGAAACTATCATTGGTTTCATCTAATTTGGATGAACGAGTAAAAAGTTATGGCTATTTGAAAAATCAGGGCCAAGTTGTTTTACGGAAGTAAAATAACTACGGCTGAGAAAATTCTATGTCTAATGTATAAATACAGAGACTAATTGATAATCTAATTATTCTACCATACTAGACTAGAAATAATAAGCTACAGAAGAATATATGAAGAAAGATACCTTTAAGGTAGAGAAAAAAATGACTTCGGAGAGAGGAGACAATTTCCATAAGTCCCGCCGAAGAAAAGAAATAATTTTTCTTTAGTGAATCTAGTCAAACCAAAATATTGATTTAGCCTGGATCGGATGATTTTTGAAGGCTCTATGGGTCTATATTTATTGATGGAAAAGAGTCTTAGAGGTTAAAGGCTAGGCAATGTGGGACTAAACATAGATGAAAAGAAAAGAAACAGAGAAGAAAAGAGGCGGCTCGCATGGGCCTAAAGGCCTTCGGCCGGCCGCGCGCGCACGCTGCTGCTGCAGCTTTTTTTTAAAACAAAATTCGGCCTAAGAAAAAAATGAAAAGGCTGGCTGGACCTGGCCCATGTAGGAGAAAAAGATGGGACGCCCGCTGGTACTATGATGCACACGTGTGCAACATTTAGGGACGGGCCGCACGTACAGTTTTTCTAAATAGAAACAGAAGGATAACCTGAATAAAGAAAAAATAAAAAAATTATAGGCATATTATATATCAAAATTTTCAGAAATAAGATTTTCTACAACATTAACATTTCTCTAGTACCAAATAAAATTCACAAGAATTCAAATAATTCAAACAGTGCTACTTCTACAATAAAACCCAATAAAAATCATTTTATAAATACCAAAATGATTTCAAAATTATTTCTCTCCAATTTTCTGATGTAGGGAATCATTTTACCCTATTTTCCATTTATTTTATTTTTGTAGAAAAATAATTTGAATAAAACCCAAATAACTCCAAATTGAAAATAATTTCAAACGGACTTTAAATTTGATCCTTTTAAACTTCCAACTCGTATTTCATATATTTTGAAGAAGTCATTTTATCTTCTCTCATGAAAATCATTGAGTTGCTTAAAGTTTCTGAATTTGAAATATTTCCAAATAAAATTCAAATCTTTTCAAAAACCCATTTTCATTTAATTAAATGGAAGAAGTTATATCATCTTCTCTCGAGGGTTTTGTATTTGAAAAGAATTTTGAATTCACGGAGACCAAAATGCAAAAAGGTGAAAGTTTGGGAAAGTCATTTTATTCCCTCTCATTTAACTTTCAAAAAGTTTCAAATTCACTCAATCAATCACACAACAATCAAACAAACAATCAATCTATCTATTTATTATAACATTCCAAATTTTAGAATTTTGGGATGTTACAAACCTACCACCCTTAAAATGAATCTCGTCCTCGAGATTCGGAGAGCCTAGAAAGAAATAGGTTAGGTTTGGGGGTTTGGGGTGCTACCACCCTTAGAAGCATGGTTACGGTTCCATCAAAACTCATATACTTCATCCATATTGTTAACAATGTCGGTCTTCTCAGATCTCCAGGATGATTCCTTATCTGGGCTCTTTCGGTAGTGGCATAACCTTTTCCTCAATTCTTTTGTACTTTCATCCTGGTAAGGTTATTCTGAGATTGGGTCTTCTTAGCTGACGGGTCTGGTGCCAATACTAAACAACTATCGATATCTCATGGTGGTCATCCATTTATGGTTTCTCCTGTAGGAAATGGGCCTGGGTTGATCCTCACCGTATAACCTACGGTTGGCAAAAGCTGCCTTGTACAAGGGAAAAATTGCTATACCATTCTAAGGTTTAAACAAGGTTTAATATCGTCATCCCTCTACTATAGGCAAGTCACTCAGATTTACCATCCCATGTAGCAAGGCGGATAATAAGAGTAAGTCGGTATGGTGATCAATCCATCCCGCACCCAAATCATTACCCTGTATATGGTTTAGTAAATCTCTCATTCTAACACTCGGTCATCCTCACAAGCATTGCAGAATTTTCTCTTGTCGACGAATTAAGTTCGGATAAATCCATGGATTCTGCAAGCCAAACAAACATCTATCGTTCCTTCACAACTCTCAGGTTTTGCGTTACTCCTATAAAATCGTAACTTCTTCCATGGTTTTTTCCTTCAGCAAGAATGTGCTTGCTTCTTGGCAGGTCCTGGGGCCTGTGGGTTATGGCCCATCTCATCACTTGTAGTCCTTGAACTTATCATCGGGCAACTGATCATTATTCCAACTTCCAACTTCCTAGTATTCTTAAATCCATCCAATTGTATTGTCTTCCTTGCTTCTATTGGCACCAAACTAGGACATGATTACTCAGATTCATCATGGAGTTTCCATTGATCCATAATACCAACATCATACCTCCTTTATATCCAATAGTAATTCATCTCTTCATCCTCGTGGGTTATCCCACATATCGAGATAAAACTTATACTTTTGAAGTCCACTCCATGGTACATCATTATCCTTTCCAGGGGTCAAATCTCCTCACAGGGTACTACCACCCTTAAATGTTCCAACCATCCATAGACCATATTTCTCATATCCTCTAAAATGGTCAAACTCTTGCTTCATAGGGTAACAACTCATAAAATCCAATCAGTACCAACGAGGCTAACTTAATTGATTCTCCAATGATTACAATCTCCTGCTTTTCCATTACATGCCTCAACTCAACACCTCAATACAAAAGAGTTATTCCCACTACTTCTACTACTACATTTCTTTCTTGCAAACTCAACTATTTAGCTCAAGGCTCCTTCTCTTTGGGACAATCTCTGGCAGAGTGCCCTGCTTCATTACAGCAGAAACATATTACTTCTGACAAGTCTCGAGGTTTCCTTTTTGGGCAACGGCTGAGGTAGTGCCCTGACTCCTTGATCACATTTGGTCCAAAAAACTGACGGTCTCCAACTTCATCCCACATCAACGGTGTCTGGCTCCTTCTCCCATACAAAGCTTCAAAAGGGGCCATCTTCAAACTGGCTTGGTAACTATTGTTGTATGAGAACTCCGTGTAAGGTAGATTATCATCCCTACTAGATCCATAATTTAGCGCACACACTCTCAGCATGTCCTCCAGAATCTGATTGACTCTCTCGGTCTATTTATTTGTCTGTGGATGAAAGGTTGTACTGAACTCTAGCCTGGTACCCAAAGGCTGGTGCAGCTGATTCCAAAACTTTGAGGTAAACTGTGTTCCTCTATCTGATACGATGATCCTCGGAACTCCATGCAGACATACGATCCTGGTCATATATATCTTGGCCAACTTCGCACTTGTATAGGTGGTTTTCACTGGGATAAAGTGAGCCACTTTGGTCAAGCGAATCAGCTACTACCCAGATAGAATCATATCTCGTCCGGGTTCTGGGAAAATTGGTAATGAAATCCATGCCAAGCTTATCCCACTTCCATTCGGGTATCGGCATAGGCTATAGTAATCCCGATGGCTTCTGATGCTCTGCCTTTACTCTCTGGCATACATCACCTATGACTACATACTCCGCAATATCCTTCTTCATACCAGTCCACCAGAAACGCTCCTTCAAATCCAAATACATCTCGGTGTTTCCAGGGCAAATTGAGTATGGTGAGTCATGAGCCTCCTGAAGTATTAACTTCCTGATCTTTGCATTATTGGGCACATATACACGGTTCTCAAACCATAAGGTGTCGTGCTCATCCTTACGAAAACCTTTGGCCTTTCCTTTGCTCATCCTCTCTTTTACCTCAGCAATCTCTTTGTCATCCTTCTGAGCTTCACGTATCTTTCCCAACAATGTAGACTGAACTTCCATTGCTGCAACAAAACCTTTGGGAACAATCTCCAAGCGAAGTTCCCTAAGATCCTTGGTTAACTCCTTTGGTAATTCCCCACTTATGAGGGTATTCGTCCTTGTTTTCTTTATGGTTGTGTCCTATTTCCCCACAAAGCTTGCATGCACAGGGTTTCTTCATATCATTTCCAGAAGGCTTCAATTTCTGGGACACAAACCGAGACTTTAGCAAAGTCAACTTAAATTCCTTCCAAATGGTTACTCCTTGCCATCCATTGATGGTTTGGTACATCCTCTACCAAGTAACAACACCTCTTTCAAAGCACTGAAGAGCATGCTGGGTTATATCCTTTCCGACTACAGGGTTATTCTTCATGTGATCCTCCATGTTCTGAATCCATCGGCCTATCTCCAATTGACTCATCGGTCCAAAAAATACGAGCTCAACGCCATTCATCCTCTATTGGGTCCATGGGTTTGGGGTGGGATAAGAGAGATAGAGAGGGATACACACAAAGCAAACAACAGTTTTGAAAAGATAGATTTTATTGTGGCTGTCGAAAAACATCAAATAAATGACAACTCGCAATCATCGCATCTAACGTAGGTATATAACAGGGGTTTGGTCTTCTAAAGGTCAATAGATCTTCAAGGTCGTCTAACTCTTCAAGTCTTCTTCATGACTTCGATGGCTTCTTCCGATCGTGCTTATCCTTCTCAATTCCTTTTGCCAGATCATCCCTATTGTCGCAAAGTCTCTCATGACGTCCTTTAATGTTCTGGAGTTGCGTTCCAAACTTTTGGTTTTGACATCATTGGCATGAACCACGGTCCTACTGTCCTTCAGTTCCTGACAACTCTCCGGTATCTCGAGGTTTTGCTCCTCCAGATTTGGCTACTTTCAACTTCTGGGTCCTAAGTTCTTCACGAAATGCTTCTTCATCAAATACGGCTTCCTGCAAGTCCATCTGAAATTTCTTGATGTAATACTCCAGATCTTGGCGATACACCAGCTAAGGTTAAAACATCATCTTACTGATAGGTGCTCCATAAGCCTTCTACCATCCAATCTTTCCATGCATATGCATGCTTAACTCGGCACGGTGACAAATAGCATAAGCGGGCGATGACATCATAGATAACCGTGTTTCTGCACTTGTCATTGCGTAAAGCCAATTTTTCCCTACTGCAAAGGAATATATTTTATTTAACTACAAAGTTGGTTGAAAATATTGAGAAGGTTCCTCCAACTCAATCCCAAAATAATAATCATTAACCCAATCAAGTTAATTAAATAGAGTGTTGAGATCAACATGAATATACAAAGACCAGAGACTCAAAATTGTCCATAACCGGGGACACGGCTAACCATGATTAGTTTGTACACTCTGCAGAGGTTGGCACATTTTTCCCCACAAGACTCGATCGCCTCCGTTGGATTTCTCGCACTACATGGTGTTTGAGAAACGGATGACCGAGACACAGTCTTTCAAAAACATTAACTCTCCACTCCGGGCAGACCATACCAAACCTACAACCCTCTACCTGCTGATCCACCTCTTCAAGAGCTTGACGTAACGTACTCAACTATGCTAGAGCCCATAATAGCTTGTGGCTGCACACGGAAGTTTCTAGCATGAATAATCTTATGATCCCTTTGAGCTTGGTGTCGGTCCATAGGAAAATCACACGGGTACTCCGGGATTTCCAAAAATACAGGCAACACTGGGTACTCCAGGTGCCTCAATCCACCCAGATGTGTATTTAAGTTGCCACCTTAAGTTGAACCATTAATTAACAATCTCACATCTATCATGGATTTCACTCACCCAAACCACGTCTACGAGCATAGCATAGCAATATAAGCAACGCGTAGAAGTAACTCCCAAGGGTTTGAATATAACAGGGCAATAGGTTCTACCTCATCAACTACTTCCCAACCCACATGTTACTCACATCCTAATCATGCAATGTTTGAGGATTGGAACTAATGCATAAAAACTGGGTATGAAAGGAATATGATCAAAGTGTGAACTTGCCTGCAATGTTGATGAAGATGATTCACACTCAAAACTCTTGATAGTTCTACTCGTCACACTCCGTTCAATCTATCGTGAGCAAGCAATAGTAACCACACATAAGCCATCACTCAGAAGATCGGGAAGAACGAAGAAGACGGTTCGGAAAACAACAAAACCAAGCAAATAACTCTTGCAACATAAAACAATTTCTAACAGTGCCAAAATTATGTGAATTTGGCCTTATTAGAAAGTTTAGGTCAAGAGCTTCGCTTTGCAAAAAGAATCAACTCAAACGGAGTTACGGAACTCAAGTTATGAACAAAAGAAGTTTGAATATGAATCTGAACAAATTTCAAAATTTGAAATTTTCAAAAAGTTGACGTGACAGGTTAACAGGATATGTGAAAACAAGACGAAACTATAGGCGTTGGTTTCATCTAATTTGGATGTACGAGTAAAAAGTTATGGGTATTTGAAAAATCAGGGCCAAGCTGTTTTACGGAAGTAAAATAACTACGGCTGAGAAAATTCTATGTCAAATATATAAATACAGAGACTAATTGATAATCTAATTATTCTACCGCACTAGTCTAGAAATAATAAGCTACGGAAGAATATATGAAGAAAGATACCTTTAAGGTAGAGAAAAAAATGACTTCGGAGAGAGGAGACAATTTCCAGAAGTACCGCCGGAGAAAAGAAATAATTTTTTTAGTGAATCGAGTCAAACCCAAATCGGATGATTTTTGAAGGCTCTATGGGTCTATATTTATTGGTGGAAAAGAGGCTTAGAGGTCAAAGGCTAGGCAATGTGGGACTAAACATAGATGAAAAGAAAAGAAACAAAGAAGAAAAGAGGCGGCTCAAATGGGCCTAAAGGCCTTCGGCCGGCCGTGCGCGCACGCTGCGGCTGCAGCTTTTTTTTTAAACAAAATTCGAACTAAGAAAAAAATGAAAAGGCTGGCTGGGCCTGGCCCATGTAGGAAAAAAGGTGGGACACCCGCTGGTACTACGATGCGCACGTGTGCAACATTTAGGGACGGGTCGCACGTACAGTTTTTCTTAAATAGAAACAGAAGGATAACCTGAATAAAGAGAAAATAAAAAATATAGGCATATTATATATTAAAATTTTCAGAAAAAGATTTTCTACAACATGAACATTTCTCTAGTACCAAACAAAATTCACAAAATTCAAATAATTCAAACAGTGCTACTTCTACAATAAAACCCAATAAAAATCATTTTATAAATACCAAAATGATTTCAAAATTATTTCTCTCCAGTTTTCTGATGTAGGGAATCATTTTACCCTATTTTCCATTTATTTTATTTTTGGAGAAAAATAATTTGAATAAAACCCAAATAACTCCAAATTGAAAATAATTTCAAACGGACTTTAAATTTGATCCTTTTAAACTTCCAACTCGTATTTCATATATTTTGAAGAAGTCATTTTATCTTCTCTCATGAAAATCATTGAGTTGCTTAAAGTTTCTGAATTTGAAACATTTCCAAATAAAATTCAAATCTTTTCAAAAAACCTTTTCATTTAATTAAATGGAAGAAGTCATATCATCTTCTCTCGAGGGTTTTGTATTTGAAAAGAATTTTGAATTCACGGAGATCAAAATGCAAAAAGGTGAAAGTTTGGGAATGTCGTTTCATTCCCTCTCATTTAACTTTCAAAAAGTTTCAAATTCACTCAATCAATCACACAACAATCAAACAAACAATCAATCTATCTATTTATTATAACATTCCAAAATTTAGAATTTTGGGATGTTACATACCGCTTGCACAAGCTATTCAAACTCACTGTCTGAATCAGTTCGGTTTCTTGAGTCTCAACTACAAGATGAAAGACATCGATCAGCTGTGCTGCGACAAGAAGCAGAAGGACCGCGGAAGTCCCTGGAGCATTCAGATGCATACTTTCTGGTGCAACAGCAAGCGTTGGAGGATTTTAGCGCCAAACAGTACAAAGCTAATAAGCTTGCTAAGCTTATTGCCAGCATGGTGGATACCACGTTTCTTGAGCTCTTCTGAAGTTGTTTCAGTTATGCTCTTGTTTTGCTGTCGCGTTTATTTGCACTGGTGGCCAATTTTGACGACCAGTGTATGTAATATGCTACTTTGTTCCCTATATTTGCACTGGTGGCGAACTTTGATGCTCGGTGGATGTAATATGTGTAATAACGGTAATAGGCTATCGTTAATTGCTTGCTTATTTATTTCCTTATTGTCTTGTTTAGTTGTTTGCTTGTAGTCACTGCAATTCTTTTTCTGTGTTTTTCTAGTGGCCCCAATAACATATTTTTGGGAACTAGGCCAAAATAATCATGGCAACACACGGAGTGTTGTAACCATGGGCCTCCTGCGGGCCATATAATCCATGGGCCTTTTATGGGCCGTACGATCCATGGGCCTTTTACGGGCAGTAGGATCCATGGGCCTTCTATGGGGCATATCATCATTTCGCCAATCATGGGTCGTACTATTCGTGGACAATAACGGGCCATTAATAGGTCGTATTTGATAACTCTATGAAAACAGCCCAACGGGTTTTTTTCGACATGAAAATGGCCCAACGTATTAACGGGCCACAAATGTGCCGACTGTAACCACGGGCAGAATTTGGCCCACAAGCAGAAAATGACAGTAACGGGCCGTAAGTAACCGAATGCTGGAAATGAGCCCAAGAATAAATGGGCCCTGAGAAGGCTGAAAGATAACATGGGTTGGAAATGGCCCAACGAAATAATGGGCCGTTAATGGGTATAAAGTGATACACTGTTCATTACAGGCCAGTTTTACCATGGGCCGTTAAGGGGCCGAGTGTTACTAAGGGCCTCATATGGGACGAAAGACGTCATGGGCCATACATGGACGAAAGTTAAAACGGGCTGGACTTATATTGGACGGCCCAGATGACGCTACTGGGCCTAATTCGGATAGGCCGTAAACGGGCCCTGGGATAGCGGGCTATAAATGGGCTATATGCGAACAGGCTGTTAACAGGCTTGCCGTGGGCCGGCCCGCCACCTTTTGACCAAGTCAAACGGGCCGGCCTTTTCACAGGAATGGGACTCTGTTGGGCTGTGCCACGTGTCGACGTATCATAGGCGCTTTGGGTCCACTGAGTGGATGACATCTATCCCAACAGTGAGCCGACACGTGTTTCCTCCAGCCAATGATGATTTTACACGTGGAAATCCCCATTGGCCGGGGCTGTTAACGGGTTATCGGATCCAAAACCGGACCCGATAGCTTAACGGTGTTCCGTTACAGTGGATGCCACGTGTCGGTGACCCTTGACGAAAGCACTTCTGTGACACGCGATTTATCGTCATGGAAGTGGACACTTCCATGATGATAATGTTGGTAATGTCATGGAACACTTGTACGACAGCACAGGTATGACTATCCTGATTCTGTCATAAATTTGTCATGCGTATACATGCATGACAGAAAATGTGACCTACTGTGACAAACCCGTATCATCACGGAAGTGTATTTTTTTGTAATTCATGTACACGTACGTACAGCGGCCATTGTGCAAGAAAGAAAATATGGCCATGTACGTACATACGGGCAGGGTCTCGAACGCCTACTCGCACATACGTATGGCTAGGGCTCATGTACATGGCTGGGTCGGAACGAGAAACAGCATCGTCGTCGTGTTCATGGGGAGCCAACCGGCTAGGTCGGAACGAAATGCGTCGTCGTGTTCATCAGGAGGGCTTGGACGGAACAGCCGATGGAAACGAGGCCTGCCATACCGCAGAACGGAGGAAACGGCCTTGTGTTCGACTGGCCATGGTCGAAACGGGATCATGTTCATCGGGAGGGGTCTAGCGTACCGCAAAACGGAGGAAACGGACCTCCTACGGTCGAAACGGGGTCCTGTTCATCGGGAGGGGTGTGGCGTACCGCAAAACGGAGGAAACGGACTTGTGCTAGAGCGCTACGGTCGAGACGGGGGTCCTGTTCATTGGGAGGGATGTGGCATACCACAAAACGGGACTCCATGGGATACTGTTCATCTCCACCGTCGACCCCCTCCAGCCTCCACGGGCTACTATTCATCCACCGTCGACCTCCTCCAGCCTCCACCTGCGACTGTTCATCCACGGGATCCTGTTCATCCAGCCTCCACCGCGCGCTACTCCACCGGCTACTGTTCAACCAGCTCTCTCCACGGGCTCCTGTTCAACCACCCCTCCACGGGGGGCTACTGTTCATCCAGCCCTCCACCATCTACTATTCATCCAGCCCTCCACGGGGTGGTCCTATTCATCCAGCCCTCCACGGGCTCCTGTTCATCCAGCCCCAACCGGCTCGATCGTCGGGGTCCTGTTCATCCAGAGGCAACACCACGGGGTCTTGTTCATCCACCCCCACCAAGAACTGTTCATCCAAACCCCCCAGCAACGCTCACTGTTCATCCAGAGGTAGCATCGATCGGCTTCAGTTAGCAGCTGTAGCGAAGGAATCACTCGGGTTCAGTAACGTAGCTAGTTAAATCGCTCGGGTTCAGTTAGAGCCCAACGCCTCGCACACACACGCGTACGTATACGAGAGAAAAACGCATCGCTCGGCCCCCGACCACCCACCGTAACCGGGAACTCCCCGAAATTTTCCTCGCCCTCGCTTCTACCATGGTTTTTTCCGTCATGGACGGCCCAAAGAATGTCATGCAGCTGCGTCTCCGGCCTGCCCAGGACGAAAAGTCCATTTTCTGTCATGATTTTTTGTCATAGAAGTAGGAACCCACCACATCTATGATGATACCATGTTTTGTCACAATTATTGTCATAGAAGTGTCATAAGTATGACAGAAAAAAATTTGTTTGGCCCAAAATGTCATGGATGTGTCTTTTTTTTGTAGTGCACCTACTTTCCCCTACATCTACTAGTCTACCACAGTAAGAGGTCACGCAACATACTCAACTATGCTAGAGCCCATAATGGTTGAAAAGTTGGTTAACTAGAAAGAGGGCTTCGAGATGAAGATTTTGGCGTTGGTTTCACTAGATTTGGACGAACGGCTGAAAAGTTGCGAGGGTTTGAAGATCAGGGGCTAATCTGTGATAAAAGTGTTCGCAGATAGGTCCCTGGCTGAAAAATAAAATAAAAAGAAAAATCTATCAGACGAACGTCCGCTAACAGAGACTAATGAACGAATTCGTTCGTTATTAGATCTAAACGAATGAGCATTCGCAAAAAAATAACTCTAAACCGAAAAACCGATCTAACCAGTGGAAAATCGAGAAAAACCGAACCGCGAAACAAACCGGATCTAGATCTAGATCTAGGGTTTACCGGAAAAACCGACGAAAAACTAGAAAAAATCGGTCGTCGGCGCAGCAGCGGCGGCTTCCGGCGGCGGCGGCTGGTGTCGGTGTCAAAACCGGCGGATCTCGGGTAGGGGGCCCCGAACTGTGCGTCTAGGGTCGATGGTAACAGGAGACATGGGACACGATGTTTACCCAGGTTCGGGCCCTCTCTATGGAGGTATTACCCTACTTTCTGCTTGATTAATCTTGATGAATATGAGTATTACAAGAGTTGATCTACCACGAGATCGTAATGGCTAAAACCCTAGAAGTCTAGCCTATATGATTATGATCGTCTCTGCCTCTACGGACTAAACCCTCCGGTTTATATAGACACCGGAGGGACTAGGGTTATACAAAGTCGGTTACAAAGAAAGGAATCTTCATATCTGAATGCCAAACTTGCCATCCACGCGAAGGAGAATCCCATCCGGACACGGGTGAGAGTCTTCGGTCTTGTATCTTCATAGCCCATCAGTCCGGCCCATGTCCAACAGGCCGGACACCCGAGGACCCCTTAGTCCAGGACTCCCTCACTAGCCCCTAAACCAGGCTTCAATGATGAGGTGTCCGGCGCGTAGATTGTCTTCGGCATTGCAAGGCGGGTTCCTCCTCCGAATAGTCCAACACAGTCTTCGAACACAACGAACGTGTCCGGATCTACAAAACAAGTACCACACACCACCATAGAGAGTATAATATTTCATGAGTCCAATCTGCTGACAACTTTTTTGTAAGGTGACATCACGTCCCTGCCCGGTTATTATTTCGAACCGTTTTTCGGCCTGCCGCTCCATATTTTGAGATGCGGCTTTATTGGCACGTCTTGTCAAAGCAGAGATCGTTTCCCCTTATTGCAGGATTCTCATCAATACAGGTATGGGTAATCCAACCATGCCGCCTGCATGGCCCCTGGGAAATAGGTGAGTTTTATGGCGAGTGGGGAGGCGCTTGATATTCACTGCCTTTATAAGGAGATAAGGATTTACCCCTTTCACCCATGCCTTCTCTCTTTCCGCCTACCCACTCTCGAGCTCCAGCGCCCAAGTTCTCATCTTTTCTGTCTCAAGAAAGCACTCCGACCATGTCCAGAGCGCAGGGCAAGTGGATGGCCTCCACCATCAAGGAGAAGGACATCACCCAGCTTCAAGAGGCCAGATATTTGTCCAAGGAGGTCGCCCATCGGCTTCCGAACAAGGAACAGATCATCCCTACCCCGAAGCCCCATGAGAGGGTGGTTTTCATGCCCCACTTCGTCCGCAAGCTAGGATTTCCACTCCACCCCTTCATCCGTGGGCTCATGTTCTACTATGGGTTGGATTTCCATGATCTAGCCCCAAATTCCTTCCTCGCCATCTTGGCATTCATCCTCGTGTGTGAGGCTTTCCTCCACACCCAACCCCACTTTGGATTGTGGCTAAAGACCTTCAATGTGAAGCCGAAGGTGGTGGGCAGCGCACACGTAGAGTGCAGAGGCGCCATGGTGAGCAAAATGTCCAATGTCATGTGGCCCAAAGGCACCTTCATCGAGACCATCAAGGGGTGGTAGAAGTTGCGGTTCTACGTCACAGAGCCCCATGACACTACCTGGGTTGTGACTTCCGAATTCAAATCCAGGGCCCCAATGCGGCTCACCTCCTGGCAAGAGAAAGGCCTGGATTGGTCTTCGTCGGACAAGCTGACAGCGCTCCAGACGCGCATCAGGAGCATGATGGACAAGAATCAAGCTTGTGATGTGATTCAGGTGATGCTAGTTCGCCGAATCCTTCCATGCCAGAACCGGGCTTGCCACCTATGGGAGTTCGATCCGGCCAAGCACAAGACCTTGCAACGGTTCTTCGGCACTACGCACGAAGATATCTGGAAGGTGCTCTTCAAGGCCAACGAGACGTGGCCGAAGACGACCGAGGACCATGGGCACGACCTTGCCCATCCCACCAGTTCGGTAAGTTTTCCGTGTTTCAAGGTGTATCCCTTACTTGCTTACTCAAGGAGGATGTCCGAACTTCCCTATTTATTTTTTCAGGGTTGGACGAACAAGGAGGAGCGGATTCAGTGTCCGGCTCCGCTACCCGAGGACCCAGCCATCCCTCTTCTAACGAAGATGCTGGTTCCGGCTCCCTACAAGGTGCCGGAGAATAAGGCCAAGAAGAAGGCCAAGGGGACCAGAGGTGGCCTCCGTCCCAAGGGTACTTCGGACGTGGCGTACGAAGACGCCGAAAACCACTCCGCCGCCGAAGACGACGACAAGGAGGAAGAGGAAGAAGAAAGCAACTCCCCCCACCCCAAGGGGGGAATGAAAAAGAGGGCGTCATCCACTAATCTGGAGGCAGAGGCGTCCAAGAAGGGGAAGGTCTCCCTCACGGATAGCTCCGCGTGGGATGTCGATAGCAGCCCAGAGCGGCGCCCCCGAGATAAGCCCCTGGCCGAATCGTGAGTATTCAAAGACCCTAACGCATTCATATATCAACCTCTTTACTTCATAATTTTAACATGTTGAATCATGTGCTTGCAGTCCGGCTCATTCCGCCCTCGAGCGATCCTCATCTTCAAGGAACTCGCTGGACCAGAAGGTGATGGACAGCAGGTCCCTTTCGGCGGCCTCCTCTCCCAGGGCCATGGATGACACGGAGGTGTTCTCCCGACGGATTCCATCACAGGGAGAGACGCAGGAGGCCGTCAGGGCGGCACCAAAGGGCGAGACCTCGGCCGCCAGACACATGGGGGAGCAGATCCCCATGGAGACTAGCGATGGGGGCCATGTCCCATTTGGCCCCTAGCCGAATACGGTCTCACGGACCTATACGGCTCCGGAGTCCGGCGAGCAGCCTCCCTCGTCGGAAGGAGGTGTGCCCATTCTGACGGTAACCTCTGTCCAACTAGAGGCACCGGATACTCTACTGGAAGCGTTGCGAAGCGCTTCCATTGTTGAGGAACACCGTACCCTCATGGGTGCGGTGATTGAGAAGATTCAGTCCGCAAAGAGTGGACTGACCGAAGCCTGCACAAGCCTTCTAACAGGCTTTGAGGTAAGCAATACAATTATGTAAAAAGAAAGTCACAGTGTGGACAGTAGCCCCTGAGACTCTGTCCGGGGTTCGGAAAGAAGAGTCGAACAGAGGATCAAATAGTTTTTCGTAGGAGACTAACCATATATGTCTATGTGAATAAGCAGGCGTCATTGTTGGCCGCGACTTCTCATGCTGCCGAAGTCTCCGGACTAAAGCATCGGCTGGAGCAAACCGAGGAAGATCTCGGTCATGTGAAAAAGCAGCTAGAGGACAATCAAGGTATTCAATCATTTTATGCATGTCCAGAAAGTATGAATGTTTTTGTGCTGACCATACTGCCGTGATATTTTCATACGGGCGGCGACAGAGGTGGAGGCCCTCAAGAAGGCACTGGCCGAGGCCGAGGAGAGAGCGGTAAAGGAAAAAGGCGCCCGAGAAAAGCATGAGGCCAGGGTTGGTGAGGTCCAGCACAAGCTCCAGGACGCCATGAAGAAGTACGACGAGTCCTTGGAGCGCCAGAATGTGGACCAAGAGTCCGAACTCGCTAAGGCCCGCCAAAGCGCACAAGAGGCCCGGGCCGCCCCCCAGGGTGCCCTCTGGGAGATCCAAGAGGCCAATAAGATCGCGGCGGGTAAGGCTTTTATTATGCAAAGCAAGTATGTGAGGAAGAGGTATCTCTACTAACCCGGATTTGGAGTTCTCCAGGGGCGTTTGCGGATTTTCCGCGCAGTGTTTCTGACACTGCGGAATTCTTTCGAGCCGAAGAGGGGAGCTCAACAAAGAAGTTGTTCTGGTCGCAATACCTTGCACCAGAACATCCAGTGCCCTTTAGCGACCAGCTAAAACAGTTGGTCGAGCTGCATAGGGTGGCCGAACTAGCCATGAAGGATTTAATAATCCGGTTGTGGCCTGCAAAAGCTATACCCGGCAGCTACTTCGGACTCGTGAAGCGGCTGGTTAATGCATGTCCTCGGTTTGACGCCATCAAGCGGTCGGTCTACATAGAAGGTGCGCAGATGGCCTTCGCCCGTGTCAAGATACAATGGGCGAAGATGGACACCGTCAAGCTCGCGACCGAAGGACCGCCCACGGGCAAGGAGCACCGCACGCCCTAGCGGTATTTTGAAGATGTTCTAAAGGGATCCCGCATTGTAGTGGAGCAATGTGCTAAGGACATTATTTTTGAAAGAATACATTCATGTTATCCCGTCCTATATGATGAAAACAATGTTGATATGTAATATAATGCTTTGTTGTTTATTATTTAAAGTTATACCTCCTGTGTGGCCGTTTTATCAAGTCTGAGAGTTGGCCAGTCGTCGGCTTCAGCCCCCACGTAGGTAGTACGAGGGTGTTCGGGATGAATCTAAACACTCTTTATCCACGAATTTGGTCCTTGAAGGAGGTGTTTAGCGCAACGAACCAGGCAATCGGACTATGTGGCTTTACCACCCTCACTTAGCCATAAGAGTTTGACAATAAAAAATTAGGCGCAGACCCTAGTATCCGAACTAGTGTGTTGTAAACACCTGATCGAATAAGAACCGATTCATCGCATAATGCGGAAAAAATCGCTAAAGATTTGAAACCTCCAAAGAGCTAACCGGCTCACGCCGCATCATGATAGTCAGTTCTCGGCTTTCTCTCCTGAGGTGCTCATCTGGATAAACCAGGACACAGTCGCAGTAGTTCTCCCTTTACTACCCTAACCGATATAGCGGAATGTAAGGTAGTGAGCACAGGAGTCGGGCAACCCAACTATTGACCAAAGACATGATTTGGAGCCAATGCATATAATGCTAAATTTGGGGTGTCGAACTATACTGTAAAAAGTGTTCAGACTTTGTTGCCGCATTATGGAGCGCAATGAAGCCCCTGGCGGATTAAAGCGTACCGAAGTGTACGGGTGCGATTTGATAAGATTATCACAAGAGCAAGCTAGTGCCGCAGAAGTTGGGCTGCAAACTGTTTCCATTATAGTTTGATTAGTACATCAAAGCGTATTTGTACAAGTAGTGCAATAAGCAACATGGCTATTTAATATGCCACAACCAAGGAAGAGCTACGTGCGGGTCCTGAAAACAGGTAGAGTGACCGTTAAAGAGACCACCTAGAAATTCCCTTATACGTCAGTATCTTGTGACGTCTTGGTGTATCTATCCTTTCGAAAGGACCTGTGATCAGGCCGCCAGGAAGGGCCTGTGGAAAAGAAACCTAAAAAGGAAAAAAAAGAAAAGAAAAAGTGAAAGTATGTGTGTCCAGGGGAGGTCGAGCTGTATTATGGATCACCCTCTAGTTATGCCTCCGTCTATGACCATGGTATTTTGAGTGCATAGTTATGTATGCGTGGTACGAATGCCGCCACTTGGTAGGGGCTGGGACGAAGGCCGAATTGCTAGTCGAGCTCTTGACGAGCTGGGCTGTCCTGCTGCGGAGTAGTCCGGACTCGTTTGACGGTGTCCGGGAGCTCGGCCGCCGAATTGAGGTTCTGCTTGAAGAGGCCGCTCTGTACTTCTGTTGCTAAAGCGACGGTGTGCTCCTCAGTATAGAGGGAGTGTTCCGTGTTTCCATTAACTGTTATGACGCCGCGTGGTCCGGGCATCTTGAGCTTGAGATAAGCATAGTGTGGCACCATGTTGAATCGAGCAAATGCGGTTCGTCTGAGAAGTGCATGATAGCCACTGCGGAAGGGGACGATGTCGAAGATCAACTCTTTGCTTCGAAAGTTGTCCGGGGATCCGAAGACAACCTCTAGTGTGATTGAGCCCGTACAACGGGCCTCTACACCTGGTATGACTCCTTTAAAGGTAGTCTTTGTGGGCTTGATCCTTGAGGGATTAATACCCAGTTTGCACACTGTGTCCTGTTAAAGCAGGTTCGGGCTGCTGCCACCATCCATGAGGACTCGCGTGAGATGGAATCCATCAATGATTGGGTCAAGGATGAGTGTGGCTGAACCGCCATGACGGATACTGGTCGGATGGTCCCTGCGATCGAAGGTGATCAGGCAGGAAGACCATGGGTTGAACTTTGGGGTGACTGGCTACATCACGTAGACGTCCCTGAGCGCGCATTTGCGCTCCCTCTTGGGGATATGGGTAGCGTATATCATGTTCACTGTTTTAACTTGGGGGGGGGGGACTTCTTTTGTCCCCCTGTGTTCAGCGAACGGGACTCCTCATCATCGTCCTCTCTTTGCGACCCCTTCTCCTTGTTCTCGGCATTTAATTTGCCGGCCTGTTTAAAAATCCAGTAGTCTCTCTTGGTATGATTGGCTAGTTTGTCTGGGGTGCCATGGATCTGGCATGGACGATCGAGTATGCGCTCCAAGCTGGATGGTCCTTGATTGTTTCTTTTATATGGCTTCTTTTGCTGGCCGAACTTGGAGCCACTAAATCCGGCGTTGACCACCATGTCGTCGATATTTTCACCATTCCTTCGACGCTTGTGCCTGTTGTGTCGGGGCTTGCCATTGCTGTTTTTTGTCTCAGCGGTGCGAGCCTCGCTTGCAGTGTTTTTGCTATGGGCTAGCCAGCTATCCTCGCCCATGCAAAAACGGGTCATGAGTGCCGTGAGGGCTGCCATGGACTTCGGCTTTTCTTGGACGAGTTGACGGGCTAGCCATTCATCACGGATGCTATGCTTAAAGGCCGCTAGGGCTTCGGCATCCAGACAGTCGACGATTTGGTTCTTTTTAGTTAAGAACCTGGTCCAGAATTTCCCGGCTGACTCTCCGAGTTGTTGAACTATGTGACTTAAGTCGTCCGCATCCGGAGGTCATACGTATGTACCTTGGAAGTTGTCGCGGAAGGCGTCTTCCAAGTCCTCCCAGCTGCCAATAGAGTTTTCAGGCAGACTGTTTAACCAGTGCCGAGCTGGCCCTTTGAGTTTTAGCGGGAGGTATTTGATGGCATGAAGTTCATCACTGCGGGCCATATGAATATGGACAAGAAAATCTTCAATCCATACCGTGGGATCTATTGTTCCATCATATGATTCGATGTTCACGGGTTTAAACCCTTCGGGGAATTCATGCCCCATTACTTCATCAGTGAAGCAAAGAGGGTGTGCGGCACCTCTATATCGGGCCATATCGCGACGTATCTCGGATGAAGTCCGTCTGTGGCATTCGGCCCAGGCGTGATTAGGTTGGTCACATACGAATAGATGGCCATCGTCGCGTGTCGGGGCACGCCCCCACGATCTGTAGATCGATCTGGTATGTCCTGCTCTACTGTCCAGGTCCTGCCGAAGGTCATATGTATATGCCCGAGCTGTTTTATCCCTGCTTTTACAGCGAGGTAGTACGGGCTGGTGTTTGGCTTGGGTTGCCGCTTTGTCCCGACCATGTGGTGATCGGTCAGCCGCCTTGTGCGCTGATGGCACGGGCTCCAACGCCTCATCATAGAATTGAGGTAGTAATTTGCGCTTCGGGTAACTTTTGGGTGGTCGCTCGAGGCCGTATTCCTCGACTGCCAGGACGTTAGTCCATCTATCATTGAGTAGATCTTGATCAGCTTGAAGCTATTGCTGCTTCTTTTTCAGGATCCTTGCAGTGGCTATTAGCCGGCGCTTAAAGTGCTCCTGCTCGAGAGGTTCCTCAAGCATGATAAAATCCTCGTCGCCGAGGCTCACCTCATCCTCGGAGAGTGGAAGATAGTTATTGTCCTCCGAGTCTTCGTGTTCGGCCTGTTCATTAGGGCTAACTCGCCCATCTTACCATTCGTCCTATTCGGAAGTTGGCTCAACGGGGTCTTCATTGCCTTCGACATCGTCTAGGGTATTGTTTTCTCCTGTGCCGGTATTGCTATCTTTCTCACGGCGTGACTTAGAGCGGCGTTGTTGTCTTCGGCGCTTTGGCTGTATCTCAGGAGGTTTATCTTCCACTGGGTCTTCTTTGTCATCGCCGTTAACTTCTTTGGGTGTGTCCACCATGTATACGTCGTAGGAGGAGGTGGCCGTCCAGCGCCCCATAAATGGAGGGTTTTGGGCCTGCTCCTCTTCGGTATCGTCGTCCATACCGTCGATGTCTTCGGAGTCGTAGTCGAGCATGTCAGTTAGATCTTTGACAGTGGATATTAAGTGGTAGGTGGGTGGGAAACAAAATTCCCCATCATCAGGCCCCAGTTCAAGCTGGATATAATTTGGTTGTGAGTCCCCTACTAAAGAGAGGGTTTTTAATGAGTTTAGCACATCGCCTAAAGGTGAGTGCCGGAAGATGTCCGCGGAACTGAATTCGACGATCGGCGTCTGGTAAGGCTCAGCGGACGCGGATGCATGTAGTTCAGAACCAGTGACAGGAGATGAATCCGGGGGTCCGGTGATGCAGAACCTGCTCAAAGCTGAGTCTGTGTGTGGCTCCAACGACGGTGAGTCTGCGGCTTCCGTGGCGGGGTTAAGATTCCCATCTTCGGATGGCACAGGCTGCTCCGGATCTACGGTGAGAGCGCTTACAGGCGCAATCTCCTGGGTATGGTCCGATGACAGATTTAGGTCATGTTCATCGCGGTGGCAGGGAGTGGCTGCCATGGGATAAAATCCGTCGAGTATCAAGTCTCCATGGATATCAGTGACGTAGTTCAAGCTTCCAAACCTGACCTGACGGCTAGGGGCGTAGCTGTCGATTTGCTCTAGATGGCCAAGTGTGACGCCCGGGTAATTAAGCTACAGTAACTCCCTCGTAATGATGCCAAGTCATCACATTTCTGTTGCTAATCCTCGCTTGATCCAAATCTTAGTTCAATCTCAAATTCAAATTAAAGCCTAGTTTTCAAATTTCTCAAACACGCAAAATAAAATATTAGCATTGTGGGAAATATTCCATAGATAATTATGGTGGTGACCCAACACTTTTGTGAAGTATTTTAATGCTCTATTGTGAATATAACAGTGGCTAAAATAATTATTAAATGCTTTTAAAATTATAAAATTACTAAGCTATTTTATTTGCACCTCAAACTAAATGTGGCAGTGGTATAATTAGTAAAACTAATTTAGATGCTATTCCTATATTTTATAAAGTTGATTTCTATTCCAAAATAAAAGAAAACTAAAACTGTAAAAAAACAAAAAAAAAGACAAAGGGAAAACCCCCCGGTTTTCCCCGCGCGTAGCCCACCAGGAGCAAAGCCCACGTGGCCCAGCTGCCCTCCCGTTGTCCTGTTCCTCGCTACAGGGAGGGGGAACCGTGGATGCCTCTGATGCCCGACACGGCCTCAGTATGTCGCTGTGGCGTCCATCCCGCGCCTCTCCCCCGTTTGCCCCGCGCGTATAAGACCATCCCGGCCTTGTCGACGAACCCTAGATCCCCATTCGCCCCTCTCCCCGCTCCCTCTCCTCGATCTGGAAGGACCCAAACCACCGCCGCCATGGAGACCATTGCCCGCATGCCGTGAGAGGCTGTCCCGCAGAAGCGACGTCATCGACTACGTCGTCTTGGAGGAGTCGTTCGAGCTGGAGATCCCCGTGGTGCCCGATCCATCCTCGTCTTCCCCATTCCCTGCCTTCGCATCTCTGTCTCCTCCCCAACCGGTCTCGTCGAGCCTCGCCGCCCCTATTCCCCGGCTGATGGGTGAGCTCACCCTCCCCTCCTTCGTTCGCCTTTCTTCCACTCGTGGTAGACGCTGAAAGTCGCTGTCCCATCTCCCCTGCCCGGAGCCGCGCCTGTCGCGCCCGAGCACATGCTCGCCGCGCGTCCTCGTGCCCTTGGCTGCCCACGAGCCTCTCTGGCTGCCCCTACCCCACGTGTCCCATGCCCAGGCCGCGCCCAACGCGCGCGCGCCCAGCCGTGTCGCCTCACTCGCCTCTGCCTTGCTCCCTCACGCACACGCCCGCCCCAGGTCATGCCCCGGCTTCCCGCTACCGCACTCAGCCGCTCCCTTCACCAGTGCGCGCGCCCGTGCCTGTAGCCGCCGCTGCCCACACTCCCGTGCACCTGTCCTCGATCGAGCGCCTCCTCCCGCGCCCGCCTGCAGCCACGCCCCTTACGCCGTGTGTGACTGCCGCAGACCGCTGCCGCCCTCTGCTGGTCGCCGTCGCTTCGCCTTGTCGCTGTCCGCACCCACCACCGCAGCCACCGTGCCTGGCCGCAGCCTAACCCCGCTCGCATCACCCCCTGCCGCTGCCTCGGCTCCGCCGCTTCCCGCACTACTGCCGCCGTCGCTCGCGCCTGTTGTGCTCCCTTCGCTCCCCAGCTGCATGCCTGCCATCCAGCGCGCCCGACGGCCGCTTGCCCGCGTCGCCCGCCTCGGCTGCTCGCCGCCCCGCCGCCTAGTCTCCTCCTCCCCGTCGCGCCTGCTCGGACCGGCCGAGGCCGCTGACCGCGCCGCTTGGCCGTGCCGCGCCGCGTCGGCGCCCCCGCATCCAGAACGGCCACGGCCGTCGCCCGGGTCTACCCCGGCGGGCACCCCTCGCACGCGTTCGTTACGCCCGCTCCAATGGCTTTTGTGCCACTGGCAGCTGGGGCCCTCTCCCCTGTTTAGTATAAAAATGAGAGAAAGAAAAATCATTTAATAAAAATAATTAACTTAATTAAATTGGGTTAGTTAAGTCTAATTAGAATTAATTAGCTTAATCGACTCGTTTAATTAACTAAACTGATAGACTAGCCTAATCAATCAATGACAGGGGGGCCCACGCCCTGTTGACCAGTCAAACGTTGACTGGTCAAGTGGGACCTCCTAGCCCACCTGTCAGCCTCTGGTACACTTCTGTGTACGCAGAGCTGGGTGCACCTAGTATTTAGTCTTTATTTTCTAAATAATAATAATTCCAGAAATTGTTTTAAACTTCGGAAAATCTTAAAAAGTAATCCGTAGCTCAGATGAAAAAGTTTTATACAAGAAAGTTGCTCAGAACGACGAGACGAATCCGAATACGCAGTCGGTTCATCTGCCGCACATCCCTAGCATAGCGAACACGCAACTTTCCGCCTCCAGTCTGTTTGTCCGAAAATGCGAAACACCGGGAATACTTTCCCGGATGTTTTCCCCCTTCGCCAGTAGCACTTAATACCGTGTTAGGTCACCTCTAGCACCGCGTATTGCCATGGTATGCTTCGTGATGCTTTGATTGCTCTGTTATTTATTGTGTTCCCCTCAGTTACTTCTTTTCGGTAGACCTCGAGACCACTGTCGAGACCCCTGTGATCGACTACATCGACGACAACCCCTCCTTCTTGCCAGAGCAACCAGGAAAGCCCCCCCCCCTTTGATCACCAGATATCACCTATTCTTCTCTCTACTGCTTGCATTAGAGTAGTGTAGCATGTTACTGCTTTCCGATAATCCTATTCTGATGCATAGCATGTCTTTGCTACTACTGTTGTTACCTTTACCTGCAATCCTAAATACTTAGTATATGATGCTAGTATTCCATCAGTGGCCCTACATTCTTGTCCGTCTACCATGCTATACTATCGGTCCGTGATCACTTGGGAGGTGATCACGGGTATATACTTATATAAATAATATGTGATACATGTGGTGACTAAAGTCGGGTCAGCTTGTAGAGTACCCGCAAGTGATTCCGATGTGGGGGCTGAAGGGGCAGGTGGTTCCATCCAGGTAGTGGTGGGCCTGGGTTCCCGACGGCCCCCAACTGTTACTTTGTGGTGGAGCGACCAGGCAGGTTGAGACCACCTAGGAGAGAGGTGGGCCTGGCCCTGGTCGGCGTCCGCGGTTACTTCAAAATAACACGCTTAACGAGATCTTGGTATTTGATCTGAGTCTGGCCACTGGCCTATAGGCACTAAACAACTACGTGGGAGCAGTTATGGGCACTCGACGTTGTGGTATCAGCCGAAGCCTTCGTGACGTCAGTGACTGAGCGGCGCGCGTTGGATTGGACTGGAACGCCTGCTCTTGTATTAGGGAGGCTAGGTCTGCTTTCGGCCGCCCACGCAACGTGCATGTGTGCAATGGGCGATGGGCCCAGACCCTTGTGTCATAGGATTTAGACCGGCGTGTTGACCTCTCTGTTGTGCCTAGGTGGGACTGCGACGTGTTGATCTTCCGAGGCCTGGCATGACCCAGGAAAGTGTGTCCGGCCAAAGGGGATCGAGCGTGTTGGGAAATGTGGTGCACCCCTGCAGGGAAGTTTATCTATTCGAATAGTCGTGTCCCTCGGTAAAAGGATGACCCGGAGTTGTGCCTTGACCTTATGACAACTAGAACCGGATACTTAATAAAATACACCCTTTCAAGTGCCAGATACAACCCGATGATCGCTCTCTCACTGGGTGACGAGGGGAGGATCGCCGAGTAGGATTATGCTATGCGATGATACTTGGTTAACTTACCATCTACGCTCTTCTGCTGCTGCAAGATGGAGGTTGCCAGAAGCGTAGTCTTCAATAGGACTAGCTATCCCCCTCTTATTCTGGCATTCTACAGTTCAGTCCACATATGCTACCCTTCTCTATTTGATACCAATGCATACATATATAGTGTAGCTCCTTGCTTGCGAGTACTTTGGATGAGTACTCACGGTTGCTTTGCTCCCCCTTTTCCCCCTTTCTATACCTAATTGTTGCGACTAGATGATGGAGTCCAGGAGCCAGAGGATCCCGAGAATGATTCTACATGGTGTTCGGCTTCGAGGAGTAGTTAGGAGGTCCCAGGCAGGAGGCCTTGCCTCTTCGATCGTTGCTACTTTTGTGATAGCCTTCTTAAGGCAAACTTGTTTAGCTTATGTCTGTACTCAGATATTATTGCTTCCACTGACTCTTGTGTATTCGAGCTTATGTATTCGAGCCCTCGAGGCCCCTGGCTTGTAATATAAAGCTTGTATTATTTTAATTGGTGTCTAGAGTTGTGTTGTGATATCTTCCCGTGAGTCCCTGATCTTGATCGTACAGGTTTGCGTGTATGATTACTGTACATCAAATCAGGGGCGTCACACCAAGCGAGTTGGCCTGGAGTGCGAAGCCGCCGAATACGAAGATCTGGCCAGGGAGAAAGACATCCCCTTGGGCAGCGTTGTTGTAGATGATGGATATAGCCATCGAACCTTCTAATGTCGACACAGCGGAACTCTCAATGAAAGCACCAATGTCGGTGTCAAAACCGGTGGATCTCGGGTAGGGGGTCCCGAACTATGCGTCTAGGGTCGATGGTAACAGGAGACAGGGGACACAATGTTTACCCAGGTTCGGGCCCTCTCTATGGAGGTAATACCCTACTTCCTGCTTGATTCATCTTGATGAATATGAGTATTACAAGAGTTGATCTACCACGAGATCGTAATGGCTAAAACCCTAGAAGTCTAGCCTATATGATTATGATCATCTCTGCCTCTACGGACTAAACCCTCCGGTTTATGTAGACGCTAGAGGGGACTAGGGTTATACAAAGTCGGTTACAGAGAAAGGAATCTTCATATATATATATATATATATATATATATATATATATATATATATATATATATATATATATATATATATATATATATATATATATATATATATATATATATATATATCCAAACGCCAAACTTGCCATCCACGCCAAGGAGAATCCCATCCGGACACGGGTGAGGGTCTTCGGTCTTATATCTTCATATCCCATCAGTCCGACCCATGTCCAACAGGCCGGATGCCCGAGGACCCCTTAGTCCAGCACTCCCTCAGCGGGCAGCGGTGGCGGCGGGCGGTGGTGGTGGCGCAGATTTCGAGGCGGGCTGGCGGCGGCGGCGGTTTGGGGGTGAGGCAGCCTCGGGCATTGGCTATATATAGCCTGGGTAGCCTCGGTCTCCTGGCCCAAGCTGGCTCCTAAGTCGGCGCGCAGCTAGGCCGGCTAGGCTTCGGCCCAGTTCAGTCCAGGAAACATTTTTTTAAATAATTCCGCAGAAGAAAATCCTAAATATATATAAAAAATCAAAAAATGCCAAAAACAATTTTCACCATCTAAATAAAATATTTGGAACAAAGTGAACATTTTTCTGACCTAAAATGCAATTTTGAAAATTGCATATTTTTTCTAATTCAAATAAAATAGCAATAAAAAATCCAAATAAAATATTTATTTGATTTTAACATTTTTCCTCCACTATTTCTTTTATTTTGGAGAAGTCCTTTTATCTCCTCTCTTTTATTTTTTTATTGGAAATATTTCGGAGAGCAAATATTAAAACCAAAGTGATCCTCTTTTCAAATTTGAGAAAATTCAAATATGAAAATAGTGAAATCCCCAACTCTCTCTGTGGGTCCTTGAGTTGCTTAGGATTTCTAGGATCGCAAACGAGATGCAAATAAAATATGATATGCATATGATGACCTATGTATAACATTCCAAATTGAAAATTTGGGATGTTACATGGGCACAACCCACCTAGGCATGCCAGGGGGGCCAGGCACGCCCTGGTGGGTTGTGCTCACCCAGGCCCACCTCCGCTGCCCATCTTCTGGTATATAAGTCATTGTTACCTAGAAAAATTTAGAAGAGGACTTTCGGGATGGAGCACCGCCATCTCGAGGCGGAACTTGGGCAGGAGCACTTTTGCCCTCCGGCGAAGCGATTCCGCCGGGGGAACTTCCCTCCCAGAGGGGGAAATCATCGTCGTCATCATCACCAACAACTCTACCATCTTGGGGAGGGCAATCTCCATCAACATCTTCAATAGCACCATCTCATCGCAAACCCTAGTTCATCTCTTGTGTTCAATCTTGTTACCGGAACTATATATTGGTGCTTGTGGGTGACTAGTAGTGTTGATTACATCTTGTAGTTGATTGCTATATGGTTTATTTGGTGGCAGCTTATATGTTCAGATCCATTATGCTATTTAATACCCCTCTGATCTTGAGCATGTTTATCACTTGTTAGCAGTTAGTTTTGTTCCTGAGGTCACGGGAGAAATCATGTTGCAAGTAATCACGTGAACTTGATGTGTTCGATATTTTGATAGTATGTATGTTGTCTTTCCCTTAGTGGTGTCATGTGAACATCGACTACATGACACTTCACCATATTTGGGCCTAAGGGAATGCATTTTCGAGTAGTTATTAGATTATGGGTTGCGAGAGTGACAGAAGCTTAAACCCATAGTTTATGCGCTATTCTGTAAGGGACCGATTGGATTAAAAAGTTTAATGCTATGGTTAGAATTTATTCTTAATAGTTTTCTCATAGTTGCAGATGCTTGCGAGGGGGTTAATCATAAGTAGGAGGTTTGTTCAAGTAAGAAAAACACCTAAGCACCGGTCCACCCACATATCAAATTATCAAAGTAGCAAACACAAATCGAATTAACATGATGAAAGTGATTAGATGAAATTCCCGTGTACCCTCTAGAATGCTTTGCTTATTATAAGACACCATTTTGGCCTGTCCTTTGCCTCAAAAGGATTGGGCTACCCTGCTGCACTTTTTTTACTATTATCATTGCTTGCTCGTTACGAAATATCTTGCTATCAAACTACTATGTTGCTTACAATTTCACCACTTGCAGACATTACCTTGCTGAAAACCACTTGTCATTTCCTTCTGCACCTCGTTGGTTTTGACACTCTTACTTATCGAAAAGAGATACAATTGATCCCCTATACTTTTGGGTCATCAAGGCTATTTTCTGGCACCGTTTCCGGGGAGTGAAGCGCCTTTGGTAAGTGGAAATTGGTAAGGAAACATTTATATAGCATGCTGAAATTTATTGTCACTTGTTACTATGGAAAACAATCCTTTGAGGGGTTTGTTCAGGGTATCTTCACCTTGACTGGAACCATAATTAGATACCCCTCAACCTACTACACCTACTGAAAATATTGAATATGAAATTCCTTCGGGTATGATAGAATAACTGCTAGCTAATCCTTATGTAGGAGATGGAACTGAACATCCTGATATGCACTTGATATATGTGGAACAAATTCGTGGACTATTTAAGATTGCAGGTTTACTCAGAGATGAAGTTAAAAAGAAGGTTTTCCCTTTATATTTGAAGGGAAAAGCATTGGCATGGTATAGGCTATGCGATGATATTGGATCTTGGAATTGGAACCGATTGAAATTGGAGTTACACCGAAGAAATTATCCCATGCATCTAGTTCATCATGATCGGAATTTTTGGCCTCGTGTAGGAGAAAGTATCGCTCTAGGTTGGGGGAGGCTTAATTCAATGTTATATTCATGCCCCAATCATGAGCTCTCAAGAGAAATTTATTATTCAGAATTTTTATGCTCGGCTTTCTCGTGATGATCAATCCACGCTCGATACTTCTTGTGCCGATTCTTTTATGTAGAAGACTATTGAATTCCGGTGGGATCTTTTGGAAAGAATTAAATGCAACTCTAAAGATTGGGAACTCGACGAAGGTAAAGAGTCAGGTATTAAGCTTAAGTATGATTGTGTTAAATCTTTTATGAATACCGATGCTTTTCAGAAGTTTAGCACTAAATATGGACTTGACTCTGAGATGGTAGCCTCTTTTGTGAATTATTTGCTACTCATGTTGATCTCCCTAAAGAGAAGTGGTTCAAATATCACCCACCTATTGAAGAAGAAATTAAAGAACTGGATTTAGCTAAAGAGGAAACTATACTTTATAATGTTGATCCAGTTGTTCCTACTGCTTATATTGAGAAACCACCTTTCGCTGTTAGGATAAAGGAACATACTAAAGTTTCAAGTGTGGTTAACGAAAGTTATATTAGAACACCCAAACCTGATGAACAAATCAAAGTAGAACCTAGTGTTGCTATGGTTAAGGATCTCTTGGAAGAAAATGTAGATGGGCATGTTATTTACTTATGTAATGAAGCTACTAAAATTGTCAAACCCGATAGAATAGATAACCATAGACCCGTTGTTGGCATGTTCGTTGTCTTAGTTAAAATAGGATATCACTGTTATCATGGTTTATGTGACATAGGTGCTAGTGTGAGTGTTATTCCCTATACCTTACATCAAGAAATTATGAATGACATAGCACCCGCAGAGATAGAAGACATTGATGTTACTATTAAACTTGCTAATAGAGATACTATATCACCAATTGGGATTGTTAGAGATGTTGAAGTCTTGTGTGGGAAAATAAAATACCCTACTAATTTTCTTGTTCTTACTTTTGTCCCATTATCTTTGGTAGACCTTTCTTGAATACCGTCAATGCTAAATTAGATTGTGAGAAACAAACTGTCAGTGTTAGCTTTGGTGATGAGTCTCATGAGTTTCTTTTTTCCAAGTTTAGTAGAAAGCTTCATGAAAAAGAATTGCCTAGTAAGGATGAAATAATTGGTCTTGCTTCTATTTTTGTGCCTCGTACTGATCCTCTAGAACGATATCTGCTAGACCATGAAATTGATTTACATATGCATGAACGAAATGAAATAGATAAGATTTCCTTTGAACAACGTCCTCTGCTTAAAAACAATCTTCCTATAGAAACTCTAGGAGGTTCTCCTCCACCTAAAGGTGATCCCGTGTTTGAATGAAAACAATTGCTAGACACTTCGAAATATTCTTATCTTGATGAGAAGAAGATATATCATGTTATTATTAGTGCTAACCTTTCAGAACATGAAGAAGAAAGATTGTTGAAAGTTCTAAAGAAGCACCGAGCTGCTATTGGATATGCTATTGATGATTTAAAGGGCATTAGTCCCACTCTATGTCAGCACAAGATTAATATGGAACCTGATGCTAAAACCGTTGTTGATCACCAACGTCGGTTAAATCCGAAAATGAAAGAAGTGGTAAGAATGGTAAAAGTGTGTTATATCAACTAGAGGGGGTGAATAGGCGGTTTTTACAAATTCGTCAATGAGGAATTGCAGGGTGAGGAAATTCCTAAGCCACAAACTACTTAGCAGCGAAATAAGTACTCAGACGCAAGCATAACAGAATAGTAGCACAGTCATCATGATGAAATGAAAACAAGCATAGAGTACAAGTAGCATAACCACAGGATAAGCAGGATGAAGACAAAGTGACTGAAGAATTAAGATTGGCGAAATTGAGAAAGTCTTCAGTTAAATTCTTCAAATAGTAACAATCAAGTACTTCTACACAGAAATGAGGAAATGAAAGGGTTGCGAAAATAGAACCAGTAGCTTCGTGAAGACAGTGATCTGGTAGACTAGTTCCAACTGATGTGACAGTCGTATGTCAGGTTGGAGCGGCTAGGTATTTAAACCTGAGGACACACAGTCATCATCGTATCCTCCTTGAGCTAAGGTCACACAAACCTCGCCCAATCACTCGTGGTAAGTCTTCAGGTGACTTCTAAACCTTCACAGACTCGGTCACTCGGTGATCCACAATTTCCTCTTGGATGCTCTAGACCATGATGCCTAACCGTCTGGAGGATGCATAGTCCTCAAAGGTAACAAGCGTCGGTTCCACACAGGAACAACCTCTTCGGTGATGCTCAATCACTTTGGGTTTGTAGGTGTTTGGGTTTGGGTTTTCCTCACTTGATGATTTTCTCTCAAAGTCCTCGCATGATGGGATGCTCTCAATGACAAGTGTTAGTTTCTCTCGGAGCAGCCAACCAACTAGTGGTTGTAGGGGGGGCGGTTATTTATAGCCTAGGGAGCAGCCCGACATGATAAGACATAAATTCCCTTCAATGATATGACCGTTAGGTGGGTAGATATTTTGGGACAGCTGGCGCGTAGCATAACAAAGGTCGAAAATTCGCATATGTGTGGAATTTGCTTTGAATAGCAAATGCACATTGTAGAGCGGAATCATGGAGATCTCCCCCTATATCTTGTAATTCATACACGCATTACATATGATATGAAGAATTTGAAATGCATGATGAACTATGGTGGCTGATGTAATTTAGCATGCGTGCATCAACATATATGAGGAAATAGCATGCAGAAAAACAGAGCAAAAAGTATCAGACCACCATCGGACTTAAGTTTACAACTCGATCCAACGAAAACTTCAGAAGAACGAGAGTTGCAACTTAAAAAACTGCCCATATATAGACCCGCTTGAAGACTAACTCAAATCCCCCCCCCCCCGTTTGTCATTGAATGACCAAAAGGGACGAAAAATGAGGACTAACTCCCCTAAAGAATATCATCATGAGGTCGATGGAGGAGCGCTAGCATTGTTGGGGTCGTCCGTTGATGTAGGGCCTGCCGTAGTGTCGCTCAAGTCTTCGGCTTCGCCTGTCTCGCGCGATGAAGAATATGAACTGGCCACCAAGTGAGGAACTTTGACCACCTTGAATTTCTTCGAAGGTGGCTGAGACCAGTCAAGTCCTGTTAGAAGCCCATCTGCTTGGGATCTTCATCACCATAGAGGTGAGACAATATAGCCCAAGTGCGGTCAAAAACTTCATGAAAGTAGTAGTGGTTCTTCTTCATGGTGTTTTGCGTGTTTGTCATGTTCTGAAGAATTGAACCAAACTGACGCTTGACCCACTTGTGATTGCGATCCACCTTCTGATGAAGGCTGAGGAGAAGTTCATGATCGGTCATCGCCCTTGGAGCAGTGGCTTGAGGATATTGCTTTGAAGCATTTGCGGCAGTATCATGAGTGGCAGAATCATCATTGGTGGAGTAATATGTAGCTTTGCAAAACTGGCCATCCAATGGACGAGTGCCTTCATCTATAATAGCAGCCTTGCCCTTCTCATCAGCTGGGGAAATAGTCCTTTTGAAGACTTCAATTGGCGGCAAGTAGCTGAGATGATTTTGACAATCAGCCTTATAGTTGATTGAAGACCTTGATCTGATGAATCTCATGATCCAGGGAGCGTAAGGCTTCAATTCAAATGGTGACAGGGCTACATTGGCCAAAGTCCTCATGAAGAAATCGTGGTAGTTGATAGGAATACCATGTATGATGTTGAAAAGCATATTCTTCATGATGCCAACAACTTCTTCATCATCAGAGTTGTGGCCCTTGATTGGACTAAGGGTTTTGGTCAATATCATGTATATAGTCCTTGGCACATAAAGCAGTTCCTTGACGAGGAATTTGGTTCTAGGAGCTTGCCCTGGCTTCATCGGGACTTGCATCAGATGGTTGGAGAGCTTAGGGTCATGATAGATTCGCCTTGCACCTTTAGTGGGAGGACTGACCGGGATGGCTTGAAGCAATTCAAAGGCCGGAGCTTTGTAGTGAGTATTTTCTGTCATCCAGTCCAATACCCATGAATTCACATCTTCAACATTGCCAGTGATGTGCAACGTGGCATAGAACCGAAGAATGAGTTCTTCATTCCAGTCGCAGATGTCGGTGCAGAGGTTTAGCAGCCCAGCGTCATGAAGAACACTAAGGACTAGGGTGAAGCATGGTAGAGACTCCATGTCCACATGAGGAATCTGCTCATGGTCAAAGATCTTGTCCTTATCAAACAGCAGCAAGGAATAGAAGTTCATCTGGCTAGCAGTCCAAAAGCGCTTGCGTGGAAGACGAGCAGAGTCATATGGATTGTAGTCAGTGAAGAAAATGTGCTTAGCAAAGAAGTCATCAGCCTTGAACTTCTGCTTCTTGGTGAGAGATTCAGTGGCTTAGGCTAAAGATTAGTGGTTGAAGTCTTCACAGCCTCTTGAATCACAGTCTCTGGAGCCACAGGCTTAGGAATTTCAGGAGCAATGTCATCAACAGTAGCCTTGGCCTCCATTTCTACAACAACAATTGCATCAGCACTAGTGGTTGGAACTTCTTCAAGGATAGTGAGAAGAGAAGCTTGATGTTCTTCAGAGACTGTGAATTTCTTCAGTTTGGACTGGGGACTGAGGAATCTATTGCAGAGGGGTGTAGAGTGGTGAATTGGGGTGATGACTTTCCCAGTAGTCATCATTCAGAATAGGAGTTGTACACCCAATGTCCACATCTTCATCTTCATCGTCTATTTCTTGGACACCTGCCTCTTCAGCTGTGAACTGAGGCATGGGCGATGATACCTGTGGAGTTGAAGGGATGTTATCCACTTCAATTTCTTCATCCAACTGCTCTGACGTAGCAGCAGAAGGATCTTCTTCATCTGATTCACTTGGAATCACATATTCCTCACCAAAGGGAATAATATCCTTTGATGGCATGCTTGATATGGGAACAACATCTATGGGATTTTCATAGGAGCTTGTCAAAGTCTTCACTTTCTTCGGACTGAGAAGCAGATGCTTTCCTTTTCTTCACAGCTGGTCGCTCTGCAGCTTTGGTTTTCTTTGCTTCTAATGCAGAAGGAAGGTTAGAACTTGCCATTTGTGCAGGAGGAGCAGAGGAAATTAGTTCGGTATCTTCAGGCGCAGTAGTAGATGCTCCCACTGGCCTGGCTTGCTCTTCAGGCGCAACACTAGAGGTTGCCCTCATAGTTTCTTCAGCGGCTGGAATATCTTCATCAGCCATGGTGCTCTCATTTTCTTTAGCATCCTGATTTTCATCAGCGGTGCTGACATGTTCTTCAGTAGGCCGAGCAAATGCTTCAGCCTGAGGAATTTCATGTTGCATTGGGGCTGCAACATTTGAGGTGAATCTCTTGGTCAACTTGACAAATCTGACTTTGGCTCCCAGCCAATCAGCATAGTATCGGTCAGATTCATCACTTAGACCCTTGATTTCTGATTGCAGAGCTACAAGTTCATCAGGTGATAGATTCAAAACATATTGCTTCAAAAAGCGCTCTTTCTTGTACTGAGCTTTCTTCACCTTTCTCCCATGTTCAAATTTCCATTTTTCCTCATCAATGAAGGTCGTCGACACATGACTTTGGCCAGGAGTGAGGTTCAGCTCAGGCAAAGGAGTATTGGGATCCTTATGCCATAGGTTGATGAAGTCTAGGATCAACTTTGCGTCCAGCATCAATGGCACATTATTGCCTTTGGCTCTAGCGGCCCTGTGTTGTCTGTCTCTGATGATTTCAGCTAATTACTCATCATCAGCTTCGTCTTCACTCGACGGCACTTGGAAGGAAACCTGCTTCTTGTGAGGATTTGGCCCTGTGACTCGTCTAGCAGTGGCCTTTTTCTTCAGCAAAGTTGGGTCTGTTGAGGACTGAGGAGGAGCTGAAGAACTTGCAGATGCTCCTGAAGCAATAGAGATACCAGTTGTCCTTTGGCACGAGGTGAGATGCGTAGGTGCCGAGGACTTTGCAGTAGCAGCTGAAGGTTTTGCAACAGTGGGAACTGGAGCTGCTTGAGGAATATGGCGTGAGGGCTTTGATGAGCTCAGCTATGAGCGCATTACAAAGGAACTGGCCTTGTGTGCAGACTTCTTGGGCATAGCCTTCTTGGGCTTGCTAGCAAAGGCCTCAGCAGCGGTATCAACAGAGTCTTCATTGAATTTCATCACTGCTTCTTTGGCCATTTTGGCCAACACAGGGTGCCTCTTGGCCCATTCATCTGGAAAATCCTCACCGCGCTTGAGGCTAGTGGTATCAGCAACTTCGCCAAGTGCCAATGGAGGTCTTGGGAAAGCAGGGTGTAAAGCGAATTTCTTCATGTACTTTGGAGTTACATATATGTACTCCCTCCATTCCTGTGCCCATCTCCTCGCTATCCTCTGTATGCGCACCTTGCGCTGATTCTTGTTCTCCTTGCCATGTTTGGCTTCATCAGGAGTGCAATAGTCCTCATAGATGTCATCTGGGATCTCAAAAGCTGTGTTCACTTCCGGTCTCTTGCCTCCCTTTTGAGGTCTCTTTCCATCAGCCATTTTCTTCAGTTGAGGAATTTGAACAATAGAATTCTTTAAAGAGGTATGCAATTTTTCTTCGAGGAATGCTGCAAATAAGTTAAGTTTATGAGAACCTAGAGATTCAGCAACGGACATGTGTACCTGTGAACAGAGTATAGGTGCGAAGAATTTGGAGAGGTCACATGTGTTCTCAGAAATTTTTCAAAAGAAACAAGTTTGAGGAATTTGACCAGGAGTGTCTTGAGGAACTTCACTAAGCGGTCTTTGACTTAGGTTCCAGAGTTGTATAGATTGAAAATCTACACAACTGAGGAATCTTGAATAAAAACATTGCTTAGAGAAACAAATCAAGAAACAGATGCATGTGTGGTGTTTAAGAGTGTGGAAGTTGAAGAATAAACACCTTTTGAAGATTTTGTGGAAATCGTCAGAATCAACAAGGGCAGTAAAATAGATTTTATTTACCCTTGACAAAGAACACGACGAACTGGGAGTTGAAGATGGGAAGTTCGTCCGTTCGGATCTTCCACGCCCTAACTTGGCGGCGGAAGACAGCTACGGCGGTGGCGGAGTGAAGATTTCCGCGGCCGGCGCGAGTATGACGGCGACGAGGTCGAGGCATTGAAGCTCTTCCTCACCGGCGACGATGGAAGTAGCGGCGGTGCTAGGTCAGAGAGCTTGAGCAAGTGGAGTGAGGTCGAGCGGGGTAAATGCAGTCTGAGGAGGGTGAGGGGTATTTATAGCCGAGGTGAAAAAACCGCTCATCCAAAGAAAATGGACAAACGTGCCCTTGACCCTTCTCATCCTATCCACATGTGTCACCCACGTATAGTGAGGTGGAGATCATGGGTGAAAATAATAATCATATCGTGGGATGTGGAACGGTTTGAGTGACAAAAGTCAAAAATTCAGATAAGAAAATTTTAAAGTTTCGTTCGCAAATTCTTCAGCTGACAAGGACACAATGAAGATTTTGAACGAGTTTCAAATAGAACGCACATGAAGAATTTGTGAATAGACTGGGTTGAGTTTAGCATAGAGGGGGGCAGGTCCGATCACATTCACTTAGCAGAAAAGTCAACTTGAAGAATTAGCAATAAGTGGATATTGTAGAGAACTGAAAACTCAAGTATATATAGTCAATAAAGAACACGGTCGGAAAGAGTGAAGACTTTGCAAAATTTAAGAATTTGAACAATTGAGGAATTTCAAAAAAGAAAAAAAAACTCTAATTGAAGATTTTCAACTTTTGTTGGTGGTGTGACCCACCGTATAAGAATGATGATTTTAGACACCGTGTACAATTGTCGTAAGGCTCTGAGAATCAAATTCTTCGTTAATTTCTTCACACTTAGAGGGTTAGTCTTCATTGATTGAAGAAAAACGTTACTTCGTGTGTTGCACATCTAAGTCATCAATTTGCAAAAGTGTTAGGATGTGTGTCCTTTTCAAAGAACACTCGAAGATTCTAAGATATTTAGCTCACACCGCAACTTGATAAATCTCTTCTCATCCAAGGGCTTTGTGAAGATATCGGCTAGCTGTTCTTCAGTCTTCACGTGCTCGATAGAGATGTCGCCCTTCAACACATGATCACGAAGAAAATGATGATGAATCTGGATGTGCTTTGTCTTCGAGTGTTGAACTAGGTTATGAGCAATCTTGATGGCACTCTCATTGTCACAGAAGAGTGACACATTCTTCACATTGATGCCGTAGTCCTTGAGGGTTTGCTTCATCCATAGCAATTGAGCACAACACGAACCAGCAGCAATGTACTCAGCTTCAGCAGTAGAGAGTGATATGCATTTCTGCTTCTTCGAGGACCAACATACCAAGGATCGTCCGAGGAAATGGCATGTGCCTGATGTTGACTTGTGGTCCACACGATCACCAGCATAGTCAGAGTCAGAATATCCAATTAGATCAAAGTCGATCCCTTGGGATACCATAATCCAAGTGTTGGAGAGTGAGCTCGACATCGAAGAATATGCTTCACAGCCTTATGGTGTGATTCCTTCGTTGTAGCTTGAAATCGGGCACACATGCAAACACTAAGCATAATATCCGGCCTAGATGCACATAGATACAATAAAGAGCCAATCATGGAGCGGTATACCATTTGATGGAAGTCAATACCATTTTCATCAGTGCATAGATGGCCATTTGTGGGCATAGGGATTTTGACGCCTTTGCGATCTTTCATGCCGAATTTCCTCAGTACATCCTTGAGGTATTTCTCTTGAGATATGAAGATGTCATTGTGCTATTGACGAATTTGAAGACCTAGAAATAATTTCAATTCTCCCATCATAGACATTTGATATTCCTCACTCATCATATAGGCAAATTCGTCACTGTAACATTGGTTAGTACAGCCAAAGATAATATCATCAACATATATTTGGCACATGAATAATTCATCATCATAGATTTTGGTGAAAAGAGTTGGGTCAAGTGAACTGGGTTTGAAGCCTTTCTTCATGAGGAATTCCTTCAAAGTATCATACCACACCCGAGGGGCCTTCTTGAGGCCATAGAGGGCCTTATTGAGTCTGAAGACTTGGTTAGGATGCTTTGGATCTTCAAAACCCGGGGGTTGAGCAATATATACTTCTTCCTCAAGCTTACCATTGAGGAATGCACTTTTCACATCCATTTGATATAAGATGATATTAGGATGGTTAGCATAAGCAAGCAATATGTGAATAGCCTCAAGTCTAACAACAGGTGCAAAAGTTTCATCGAAATCAATTCCTTCAACCTGTGTGTAGCCTTGAGCTACAAGTCGTGCCTTATTCCTTACCACAAGGCCATTTTCATCTTGCTTGTTGCGGTAGATCCATTTGGTGCCGATGATATTGTGCTTGCGTGGGTCTGGTCGCTTGACAAGTTCCCAGACATTGTTGAGCTCGAATTGATGGAGTTCCTCTTGCATCGCTTGAATCCACTCGGGCTCCAGAAATGCCTCATCTACCTTGGTGGGCTCTGTGATAGAGACAAAAGCAAAGTGCCCACAAAAGTTAGACAAATGTGAAGCCTTTGAGCGTGTGAGAAGACCTGGTGCTTTGATATTGTTGATGACTCTCTCAATCTGCACTTCATTTGCGATGCGAGGATGAGCAGGTTGACGATGTTGAGTGGGCTCAGCATTTTCTTCAGAGCCATTTTCCTCAGGTGCATCAGCATGATGTTCTTCACGTTCTGGAATGACTTCTTCAGTAGATTCTTCGGTAGGAATGACATCCTCAGTAGCCTTGAACTTAATGGATACCTCAGGAGACATTTCATCTAGCACAGGAGGTAGGTGCTCTCTTCGCGAGCCATTAGTTTCATCGAACCGCACATCTATAGTTTCAACAACCTTGTGGTGATAGGTGTTGAAGACTCTGTATGTGTGCGAGTCCTTTCCGTAACCAAGCATAAAACCTTCATCTGCTTTCGGTGCAAATTTAGAGTTGTGATCAGGATCTCCAATCCAACATTTAGCACCGAAGACTTTGAAATAACTCACATTGGGTTTCTTGTCAGTGAGGAGTTCATATGAGGTCTTTTTGAAGAATTTGTGAAGATATACCTGTTGATGATGTGGCACGCAATATCAATTGCCTCAGGCCAGAAGCGAGGAAGCGTCTTGTATTCATCAAGCATAGTGCAAGCCATCTCAACAAGAGTCCTATTCTTGTGCTCCACGATGTCATTCTGCTCAGAAGTATAAGGAGCGGATAACTCGTGAGTAATACCAAGTTCATCAAGATAGTCATCAAGACAAGTATTCTTGAACTCGGTCCCATTGTCACTTCTAATGTGCTTGATCTTCACTCCGAAGTTTGTTGATGCCCTCGAGGAAAATCGTTTGAAGACTTCCTACACTTTAGTTTTGTAAGTGATGATATGCACCCATGTGTAATGAGAATAGTCATCAACAATAACAAAGCCATATAAAGATGCAGCATTAGTGAATGTGGCATAATGAGTAGGGCCGAAGAGATCCATGTGAAGCAATTCAAATGGACGAGTGGTAGTCATGATAGTCTTTGAGGGATTCTTGGCCTTGGTCATCTTTCCAGATTCACAAGCTCCACATAGGTGATCCTTGAGGAATTCGACGCCCTCGATGCCAATGACATGCTTCTTCTTCGCGAGTGTGTGCAAGTTCCTCATGCCAGCATGACCATGTCGCCGATGCCATAGCCACCCTTCTAAAGCTTTTGCAAGTAGACATATAGTAGGTTGTGGTCCTGTAGAGAAATCAACAATATACAAGTCTCCTCTCTTAAAGCCTTCGAAGACTTTGGAATTTGTCAGCTTCCATGATCACAACACAACGATACTTGCCAAAGACAACAACCATATCAAGATCGCAAAGCATTGAGACAGACATGAGGTTGGACCCTAAGGACTCGACAAGCATGACTTTATCCATGTGTCGATCCTTTGAGATCGCAACATTACCTGGACCCAATACCTTGCTTTTGCCTTTGTCAATGTAGGTGATATGCTTCAGATGCGATGGAGATAAAGCAGTGTCCATCAATATGTTCTTGTCATCGGTCATGTGATTTGTACATCCACTATTGAGGACCCACTCAGTGGCTTTGGGTTGATCATCCTGCAGATGAATTAGTGCATCTTACGAACTCATATACTTCATCAGTGAAGAATATCACATCAAATTCATTAGATCAATTTCATCAAGCAATAGAACAGATATAGCAGTTGAGGATGTGAGAAATGAAAATTCATTTCTTCATGATTAGCTTGCGTCCTTTCAAGCAAATTCGGGTCTCCAGCAAATTCTTCAGACGTTTAAGTTCGTCTAGAGACCTGACCCTACATAAGAGATTAGTTCTTTTTCTTCACCACCCACATCTGGAGGGGTGGCAAAGAGTTCATCATTCTGCAAGCTCCATAAGAGAAAGGTGGCATAGAAGCCAATCCACTTCGTTTCACATAAGAGGGGTTAGAGTAAGCATATGAATATTCTTCGAGGACTTATGAACATAATCATTTGAAGAATGATGCACATATTCATAGCTCCTATGCTTTCCCTTCGAGACAGAAGTGTTAGCACGATGATGTTCATATGAGGATCTGGATCCATATGAAGAATTTGATCCATGTAAGGAATTTGGTCCATATGAGGACTTGGATCTATATGATGACTTTGGTCCATATGAAGAATTTGATCTAGGGTTCCTATTCTTCACCGGTGGTGTCATGATGACATTCACCTAAGACTTTCAACACGCCTTTTGGGAAACCAGATTTTCTTCATAGGGGGATCGTTCCTACAGTTAGTGCCAACATGTCTAGCAAATACTTCACCATTCTTATTTTTGAACAGTTTATAGTTGGAGTCAAATGACTCATCAGAAGAATATGAAGATTCACATGTAAAGCCAGATAAAGTGAATGGATCTACTAGAGGTCCTTTTGCAGCAACCCATGAGGTTTTGGGATATTGCTCAGGTTTCCAGTAGGTCCCATCAGCATTGAGTTTCCTCTCAAAGGCAATACCCTCTTTCCTAGGGTTCCTATTGAGGATCTGTTTTTAAGCACATCACAAAGAGCCTGATGCCCTTTGAGGCTTTTGTACATGCCTGTCACATACAATTCCTTCAGCCTTGCATTGTCAATGATACTAGTAGCATCCTTAGATGAGGAATTTGTGATAGCAGAGACAGTTGAAGAATTTGCAGCAATAGAAGCATTTGAACTTTCAGGTGAAGAATTAGAAGATTCTCGTTCAATGCATTTCAAACATGGTGAAATGAATTCAACCTGAGCGGAACCGATCTGTTGAGCAAGCAACGAATCACGTTCCTTCTGAAGATCTTCATAACTCACCCTTAGCTGCTCAAGATCTTGCTTTCTTTGAAGAAATTCATAAGAAAGTTTCTCATGATCAGATAAGAGAGTGTTATGATGTCTCTGAAGGTTGTCGAACTTAGAGTGAAGTCTATGAAGATTATCAATCAGAGTTTCATTTCGATCCATTTCTTCACCCAACAGGTCATCGCTTTTGTCTAGCATATTTTGAACCTTTTCAAAAGCCTTTTGTTGTTTCACAACAATCTTAGCAAGTTTAGAATAGCTAGGCTTGAGGTTTTCATCAGATTCATCCTCACTTGATTCAGAGGAGGGGTATTTGAGTACCTTGGCACCTTTTGCCATGAAGCAATAGGTGGGAGCGTAGTCATCATCCCCGTCGTTAGCAGTGTTGGGGAAGTCATTTTCCTCGGAGTTGAAGATGGACTTGCTCACGAAAGCAGTAGCGAGGGCTAGGCTCACCACACCAGAGTCTGACTCCTTAGATGCCTCCTGAGCGAGTCCTGGATTAGGGGGTCTCCGGAGAGCCGGACTATCTCCATTGGCCGGACTATTAGACTATGAAGATACAAGATTGAAGACTTCATCTCGTGTCCGGATGGGACTCTACTTGGCGTGGAAGGCAAGCTAGGCAGTACGGATAGGGATATCTCCTCCTTTGTAACCGACCTTGTGTAACCCTAACCCTCTCCAGTGTCTATATAAACCGAAGGGTTTTAGTCCGTAGGACAATAATCACAACATACAATCATACCATAGGCTAGCTTCTAGGGTTTAGCCTCTCTGATCTCGTGGTAGATCTACTCTTGTACTACCCATATCATCAATATCAATCAAGAAGGACGTAGGGTTTTACCTCCATCAAGAGGGCCCGAACCTGGGTAAAACATTGTGTCCCCTGCCTCCTGTTACCATCCGGCCTAGACGCACAGTCCGGGACCCCCTACCCGAGATCCACCGGTTTTGACACCGACATTGGTGCTTTCATTGAGAGTTCCTCTGTGTCGTCGCTGTTAGGCTTGATGGCTCCTACTATCATCGATAGCGATGCGGTCCAGGGTGAGACTTTTCTTCCCGGACAAATCTTCGTATTCGGCGGCTTTGCACTGCGGGCTAATCCGCTTGGCCATCTGGAGCAGATTGAAAGCTACGCCCCTGGCCGTCAGGTCAGATTTGGAAGTTTGAACTACATGGCCGACATCCGCGGAGACTTGATCTTCGACGGATTCGAGCCACAGCCGGACGCGCCGCACTGTCACGATGGGTATGACCTAGCTCTACCACCGAATAGTACCCCTGAGGCCGCGCCTGCATTAGCTCTGACCCTTAGCTCGGAGCCAACTACGCCAATCGAGGACGGGTGGTCAGACACCGCCTCAGGGGCTGCAGTCTCAATGGCGATCGAGCCGAACACCAGCCTAATCCTCTACGCAGCCCGTGACTCCAAGGTGCTGGACTCTTTTCTGACTCCGAACCGCCCGTGCCCCAGCCAATCAAATCCGATTGGGCGCCGATCATGGAATTCACCGCGGCGGATATCTTTCAGCACTCGCCCTTCGGCGACATTCTGAATTCACTAAGGTCTCTCTCTTTGTCAGGAGAGCCCTGGACGGCTTATGGCCAACAGGATTGGGATGCGGATGATGAAGAAATTCGACGCCCACCCACCAGCCACTTCGTAGCCACTGTCGATGGTTTAACCGACATGCTCGACTTCGACTCCGAAGACATCGATGGTATGGACGACGATGTAGGAGACGAACATGAACCAGTGCCTATAGGGCACTGGAAAGCCACCTCGTCATATGACATATACATGGTGGATACACCCAACTAAGGCAATGGCGACGAGATAGCGGAGGATGACCCCTCCAAGAAGCAACCCAAGCGCCGACGTCAGCGGCGCCGCTCTAAGTCCCGCCAAAGCAAAAGTGGTGATACTGGCATAGGAGATAATAGCACTCCGGATAGTGCCGAAGACAATAACAATCCCCTCCAGCATGATTTAGAGCAGGAGGATGGAGGAGCCAGCTCTCCTGAGAGAGCGGCAGACGAAGAGGAGGATGACAATTACATGCCCCCCTCCGAAGACGAGGCAAGCCTTGGCGACGGTGAATTCGCCGTACCAGAGGATCCCGTCGAACAAGAGCGCTTCAAGCGCCGGCTTATGACCACGGCAAATAGCCTAAAGAAAAAGCAGCAGTAGCTTCAAGCTGATCAAGATCTGCTAGCTGACAGATGGACTGAAGTCCTCGTGGCCGAGGAATATAAACTCGAGCGCCCCTCCAAGAATTACCCAAAGTGCAGGTTACTACCCCGACTGGAGGAAGAAGCGTATGATACGGCTGATCGGCCACCTCGTGGCCGCGATAGAGAGGCATTCCAGCCAAAAGCTCAGCCTCCACCCCGATGCCATTCAAATAAAAAGGCATGGGGAGATACGCCAGACCTGCGAGACATATTGGAGGACAAAGCAAAGCATGCAAGATCGATCTACGGATCACGACGGCGCACCACTCTGCGAGACGATAAACGTCATGCCGGATACAGTAAAAGCAAATCCGGACGGGCCGAACACAGCGGGCAAGACCCATTTGAGCTACGTCGCGATATAGCCCAATACAGAGGCGCCGCACACCCCTTATGCTTCACAGACGAAGTAATGGAACATCAATTCCCAGAAGGTTTCAAACTTGTAAATATTGAATCATACGACGGCACAACATATCCCACAGTATGGATTGAGGATTTCCTCCTCCACATCCACATGGCCCGCGGTAATGACTTACACGCCATCAAATACCTCCCACTAAAGCTCAAAGGACCAGCACGGCATTGGCTTAACAGCTTGCCAGCGGACTCCATTAGCTGTTGGGAAGATCTGGAGGCCGCATTCCTCGACAACTTTCAAGGCACTTATGTGCGACCACCAGACGCCGATGACTTGAGCCACATAATTCAGCAGCCAGAAGAGTCGGCCAGGCAATTCTGGACTCGGTTTCTTACAAAGAAAAATCAGATCGTCGACTGTCCGGATGGAGAGGCCTTAACGGCTTTCAAACACAACATCCGAGACGAGTGGCTAGCCCGGCACCTTGGTCAGGAAAAGACGAAATCTATGGCAGCTCTCACGACGCTCATGACCCGCTTTTGCGCGGGAGAAGACAGCTGGCTGGCTCGCAGTAATAACATATCAAAGAACCATGGTACTTCAGATACCAAGGACGGCAATAGCAGGTCACGTCGCAACAAACATAAGCGTCGCATTAACAGCGAAAATACTGAGGATACGACAGTCAATGCCGGATTCAAAGGCTCTAAACCCGGTCAGCGGAATAAGCCATTCAAACAGAGTACGCTGGGTCTGTCCAGCTTGGACCGTATACTCGATCACTCGTGTCAAATACAAGGCACCCCAGACAAGCCAGCCAATCACACCAACAGGGATTGTTTGGTGTTCAAGCAGGCCGGCAAGTTAATTGCCGAAAACAAGGACAAGGGGCCGCATAGCGATGACGAGGAGGAGCCCCGGCAGCCGCACACTGGAGGACAGAAGAGGTTTCCCCCGCAAGTGAGGACGGTGAACATGATATACGCAACCCACATCCCCAAGAGGGAGCGGAAGCGTGCGCTCAGGGACGTATATGCATTGGAGCCAGTCGCCCCAAAGTTCAACCCTTGGTCCTCCTGTTCGATCACCTTCGATCGCAGGGACCACCCCACTAGTATCCATCATGGCGGATTCGCCGCACTGGTCCTAGACCCAATCATTGACGGATTTCACCGCACTCGAGTCCTTATGGATGGCGGCAGTAGCCTGAACCTGCTTTATCAGGACACAGTGTGCAAAATGGGTATGGACCCCTCAAGGATCAAACCCACAAAACGACCTTTAAAGGCGTCATTCCAGGTATAGAGGCCCATTGCACAGGCTCAATTACACTGGAAGTGGTCTTCGGATCCCCGGATAACTTCCGAAGCGAAGAGTTAATCTTCGATATAGTCCCGTTCCACAGTGGTTATCACGTGCTGCTCGGGCGAACCGCATTTGCTAGATTCAATGCGGTACCGCATTATGCATACCTCAAGCTAAAGATGCCAGGACCTCGCGGAATTATTACAGTCAATGGAAACACAGAGCGCTCCCTCCAAATAGAGGAGCACACCGCGGCCCTCGCAGCAGAAGCACAAAGCAGCCTCTCAAGGCAATCAACCAGTTCGGCGCTTCAAAGCCCGGACACCTTCAAGCACGCTCGGAGCAATCGGCAAATAGACCACCTGGCGCGATCTGAGCTCGCGTAGCAATACGGTGGCCACCCCAATCCCAGCGCAGCGGCGAAACTCGTGCCGCACGTACATAATTACGCATTAAAAATACCATGGGCACAGATAGGGAGGGGGCACAACTGCGGCACGCCCCAAGACGCGGCTTAAACCGCACTAGGGGCTTCCCGTTTGGTTATTTTTTTTCTTTTTTTCAGGACCTTAATCTCTGGAAACACTGTCCAGCAGCACTATTGCCAAACACATGATGCAGCAACCATGGAGGCAGACAGCTACATCATACCATGGAATTCCTAGGTTGATTACAATAACGAACGAAATATTCGATTTCATATCATTCCTCAGCTTGCCCTTGGAAGGGACATAGTCCTACTCTTTGCTTATCGCACTATCTGTATCACTCTGCTTTAGCGCAATTTTTTAATAAACAATGCATGACATTACGCCTATTATTGCATTCTTGTTCTATATATATGTGTGTGTGTGTGTGTGTGTGTGTGTTCATTAATGACGCCCTGCAACCGTACACCTTGGTACGGCTAATACACCAGGGGCTTACGTACCTCACAATATGGTGTGACAAGTCCGAACACTTTCACAAGTGCGGCACCCCGAACTTATAGCATTATATGCATCATCTCCGAATCATGTCTTTGATCAAATGTTGGGTTTGCCCGGCTCCTATGTTTTGGTACCTTACGTTCCGCTCTATCGGCTAAGGTAGCGCTAGGAGAACTACTGCGATTGTGCCCCGGTTCTGCTGGGTTCAGCACCTCAGTAGAGAAAGCTAAAATTGACTGTCATGATAAGGCGAGAGACTGGTCGCTGTTCGGCGAGGTTTTTGAGTCCCTAAAGACTTATGCCGCTTAGAGCGAGGGGCCGGCCCTGTCCGGCTTAAAGGCGTGTATGGCGCCCCAAATTCGGCCTTCCGAATACCAGGGGCTTCACTGAAATTTAAAATTATAAAATTCTATGGCTAAGTGAGAGTGATAAAGCATTATTAGTCTGGTTGCCTTGTTCGCTGTGCTGAGCACCTCCCTCGAAGGACCCAAACATGGGAACAAGAGTGCTCAGGTTTATCCCGAACACCCCAGCACTCGTGGCATGGGGGCAGAGGCCGAGGACTAGCCATCTCTTAGATTGGATAAACAGCCAAACAGAAGGTAATATTTTAAATTCAAACAAGCGTTGCATAGCGCATATGAAACAAGTTTTCGTAAATACAGGATAAAACGAGCAAGTCTCATTCAAATATTACATCTTTTGAACACTCATCCACGATGAGACGGGCACCCGGCAGAATACCCTCGTAGTACATCTCGGGGTGGCGGTGCTCCTTGCCCTCCGGCGGCCCCTCCTTGATCAGCTTCAGGGCGTCTAGCTTGACCCACTGCAATTTCACACGGGCGAAAGCCTAGCGTGCACCTTCAATGCAGACGGATCGCTTGACGACCTCCAGCCACGGGCAGGCATCCACAAGCCGCCTGACCAGGCCGAAGAAGCTGTTCGGAAGGGCGTCACCAGGACACAGCCGGACTATAAAGCTCTTCATGGCCCGATCGGCCGCCTTATGTAGCTCGACCATCTGCTTCAGCTGGTCGCTCATTGGCACCGGGTGTTCGGCCTCAGCATACTGAGACCAGAACAGCTTCTCCGTTGAGCTCCCATCCTCGGCCTGGTAAAATTGTGCGGCATCGGACACACTGCGGGGCAGATCTGCGAATGCTCCTGGAGAGCTCCGGATTCGGGTAAGTAATCAGTAATTTACTTTTACATGCTTGCTTTGCATATAGAAAGCCTTACCCGCCGCTATCTTCTTCATCGCGTCGATCTCTTGGAGAGCCTTTTGGGCTTCGGCCTTGGCATTTTTTGCGCTCTCGAGGGTCACGGCAAGCTCAGACTCCCGTGTCTTTGAGTCAAGCTCCAATGCCTCGTGCTTTGCCACGAGAGCCTGGAGCTCTTGGTGCACCTCGCCCACCCGAGCCTCGTGCTTCTCTCGCTCGGTGCGCTCCTTGGCTGCTATATCCTCGGCCTTGGTTAGTGCTTGCTTCAGGGTCGCCACCTCGATTGTGGCCCCTGGCAAACATACGATGATCCTATCATTTTTCAATCGCGTCCTCTTTCATATATACATATCTATAGACAGGGTATTACTTACCCTTGTTCTCCTGGAGCTGCCTCTTGGCAAGGCTGAGCTCTTTCCTGGACCCCTCGAGGTCCTGCTTCAGTACGGCGACCTCCGTAGTCAGTGCGGCGGACACCATCAGCGAAGCCTGCATATGCATATTGACACACTTATATTAGACTCCTGCGATATTATTTGATCCTCTGTTCAGCTTTTCTTCGTGAACACCGAACAAAGCATCAGGGGCTACTGTCTATGCGGTAATATTTCTACTACATTTTAAAACACTTACCTCGAAGCCTGTTAGAAGGCTGGCACAGGCTTCAGTCAATCCGCTCTTGGCGGACTGAACCTTCTGGATCACCGCACTCATGATAGTGCGGTGCTCCTCGTCGATGGAAGCGCTGCGAAGCGCTTCTAGCAGATTGTCCGGTGCCTCTGGATGGACAAAGGTTACCGGCACAGGCGTCTTGACCCTCTTAGAAGGAGGCCGCCTGCCCGAGCCTGGAACCGCTGGAGGTTCCGGCGCGGTGTTCGGCTGAGGGCCGAACTCGGAGCTCTCAGGGGCCCCGTCCCCTCGGCTCCCGGAGTCTGGAAGGTCGCCTTAAGGCGCCTCCGGGACTGTCTCCCCTCGATCCGGTGCCTCTTGAGACAACACCTCGGTGTCGTCGGCAGGATGAGGGGAGGTGGCGGTCAGGACTGGATCGCTATCCATGTCCGACAAGCCCAAGGAGCCGTCCGACGATACATCGATACTGGCTCGTGGCGGCCTGCATAATTGTGTTCGGCGTTAGGGAAAGCAGTGCGACAAAGGAATCCTATGGGTTACTCTGGTATCCGAATACTTACGATCTCCCCAGGGGCTTGGCCCTGGGCAACCACTCGTCTTCACCTTCGTCGGCGGTGGTGGAACTGTCCGGAAGGAGAGTCCTTCCCTTCTTGGACCCTCCAGCCTCCCCAGTTGGGGCGGCCTTCCTTTTCTTGTCTCCCCCGCCTGGAGGGGGAGCATCTTCTTCTTCCTCCTCGTCTTCGGGGGAGGAGTGTGCCGCAGAGTTATCGGACAATGAGTCCGATAACACCTGGCACCGGGAACTCTTTCGGGCTCCCTTGGCCTTCTTGGTCTTCTCCGGCACCTTGTAAGGAGTCGGAGCCAGCATCTCAGTCAGGAGAGCGCCCGCAGTGTCTTCGGGCAAAGGGGCCGGACAGTTAATCTACCCCGACATCTCCACCATGTCCTATCAAGGGCATGGAGATTAGACCCCGCGCATAATTAAGCTAGGGAAAATAAATGTCCTATGGGGCGTATTGAGCTCACCGAACGCGCTAAGCGCTTTGCGCTTAGTCCACAGTCCTCGGCGAGAGAAGGGGGGACCTCGGCGCCCTTGAACAGCACCTTCCAGACGTCCTTGTGCATCGTATCGAAGAGCTCGCTCAGAGTCTGGTGCTAGGCCGCGTTGAACTCCCACAAGGTAAAATCCCGTTGTTGACACGGGAGGATTCGGCGGATGAGCATAACTTGGACTATGTTGACAAGCTTGAGCTTCTTGCTCGCCATGCTCCGGATGCATTTCTGGAGTCCATCCAGCTCCACCGATGAACCCCATGACAAGCCCTTCTCTTTCCAGGAAGTGAGCCGTGTTGGGAATCCGGATCGAAACTCAGGGGCTGCCACCCATTTGGCGTCGCGCGGCTCGGTGATGTAGAACCACGCCGATTGCCATCCCTTTATTGTCTCCACGAAGGATCCTTCAAGCCATATAACGTTGGGCATCTTGCCCACCATGGCTCCGCCGCATTCTGCTTGTTGGCCTCATACTACCTTCGGCTTGATATTGAAGGTCTTTAACCACAGGCCGAAGTGGGGCCGGATGCGGAGGAAAGCCTCACACACGACGATGAACGCCGAAATGTTGAGGATGAAGTTCGGGGCCAGATCATGAAAGTCCAGCCCGTAGTAGAACATGAGACCACGGACGAATGGATGGAGGGGAAACCCTAGTCCAGGAGGAAGTGGTGAAGGAAAACTACCCTCTCGTGAGGTTCCGGGGTAGGGATGATCTGCCGCGCAACGGAAAGCCGATGTGCGATGTTCGCGGCTAAGTATCTGGCTCCGCGCAGCTTCTTGATGTCTCCATCCGTGAAGGAGGAGACCATCCACCTGCCTCCCGCTCTGGACATGGTTGGAGAAGGTTGACGTGGGAAGTACGGACATGGGCTCTAGAGCTCGAGTGTGCGAAAACGGATGAGCAAATGAGGAAGAAGGCGTGGATCGAAAGGTAAATCCTTATCCCTTTATATGGGCGGACGAAGCTAAGCGTCCCCACTTGCCTGGTAAATTCGCTTATCCCCCAAGCGCCGTAATTGATGGCTCGGTTGGGTTACCCATGCCCGTATTGATGAGAATCTCGTAATAAGGGGACACGGTCTCTGCTTTGACGAGACGTGTCGAAAAACTGCCTCGCGTTATGTGCGGGGCTGGTTAAAGGAAACGGTTCGAATAATCACCGGGCCATGACATAATGCCATGCTGCCAAAACAAGCCAGCAAATTAGATCTGCGAAAATATTATTCTCTCTACGGTGGAATATGGAACTTATTTTGCAGGGTCGGACACTATCCTCGTATTCAAATTCTTCTGTGATGTATTCGGAGAAGGAACCCGCCTTGCAATGCCGAAGACAATACTGCACGCCAGACTCATCGTCATTGAAGCCTGGTTCAGGGGCTACTGAGGGAGTCCTGGATTAGGGGGTCTCCGGACAGCCGGACTATCTCCTTTGGCCGGACTGTTAGACTATGAAGATACAAGATTGAAGACTTCGTCTCGTGTTCGGATGGGACTCTACTTGGCGTGGAAGGCAAGCTAGGCAACACGGATGTGGATACCTCCTCCTTTGTAACCGACCTTGTGTAACCCTAACCCTCTCCGGTGTCTATATAAACCAAAGGGTTTTAGTCCGTAGGACAACAATCACAACATACAATCATACCATAGGCTAGCTTCTAGGGTTTAGCCTCTCTGATCTCGTGGTAGATCTACTCTTGTACTACCCATATCATCAATATCAATCAAGCAGGACGTAGGGTTTTACCTCCATCAAGAGGGCCCGAACCTGGGTAAAACATCGTGTCCCCTGCCTCCTGTTACCATCCGGCCTAGACGCACAGTTCGGGACCCCCTACCCGAGATCCGCCGGTTTTGACACCGACACCTCCTCTTCCTCATTTTCCTCATATTCAGCTTCGGAGTCCATTTCCTTGCCAATAAATGCCCAAGCCTTTTGGAGCTTCTCTTCTTGTGAGAAGAAGACTTTTAAGATTTTGACGATGAGGAATTTGAAGATTTCTTCTTCTTCGAGTCGTCAGAACTGTAATCCTTGTATTTCGTCTTCTTTGATTCCTTCTCCCATTGAGGACAGTCGGTAATGTAATGATTAGGTTTCTTGCATTTGTGGCAAGTTCTCTTCTTGTAGTCACGGGATGAGGAATATGATCTCATGTCATCACTTCTTGAGGATTTACCAAAGCAGCCACGCCTTGAGAACTTCTGGAATTTCCTCATGAGCATTGCTAGGTCCTGGCTCAGTTCTTCAGGATCACCAAGGCCGCTACCAGAATCCTCACCTTTAGATTCAGAGACTGCCTTGGCTTTCAGAGCGCGTGATCCTCCATAGATTGTTCCATAGAGATCTCTCTTCTTAGCAAGTTGGAACTCATGAGTGTTTAGCCTCTCGAGGATATCAGCGGGATCAAGTGACTTGTAGTCTCCACGTTCTTGTATCATTAGTGCCAGAGTGTCAAGTGAGGAATTGTCGGGACCCTGATCCTAAGTCACACCAATCTAGCATGTAACACTTCATATCACTTTGCGGCCTCATGCACGGTATTCCCACGGGTGCCACCTTACCTGGCCCGGGACCGTTTGCGCCTTTTGGCTCACGTATATGATAGTGTCGCTAGCATCCATATGATAGAGAACCCAGGCCGACATGACTAGTAGTGAACCCAAAGTAGCACTAACTTACAGGGACAGGCATACATGGATCAACCTCAAGCATGTCGGTCAACACGTATGAATCCGGGTTGTAGCACTGGGCTAACAGGACTCCTGGAACCCGGGCTGTAGCAGGCTAGGCAGGACTCCGGATGTCACCGCGTGACATTTCCCCAAAGGGACAGACACAGGAACGAAGCGAATCACACGCCGGCCAGTCAAGTGTTCCGGAGCAGTAGTGCTGGGCTAGCAGGACTCCGGTGAACCGGGCTGTAACGGACTACTATGGCTCATGGAAGCACAAGACTACATTTCCCCATAAGAGAGGCTACCAGAGGTAAACAACTAGGTTGTCGGATCCCACACATAGCAATACACGTTACACGTACGCATAACATGCAAGTATGTGTTGTACAACATGGCATCACAACATAACTCAAACTCACATAGATAAAGGCCCAGAAGAGCCACATAGCATTCAATACAAAAAGAGGTCACATGACCCATCATTTAGAGCATACAAGCAATGGAAGCATTACATGTCTGAGTACCAACAACTAAAAAAGGAAAAGACTAAGAAGCCTGAGTAAACACGACCCTCCCAAGGGTACAAGATCGTAGCTGGGATACAAGCTACGCGTCGAAGTCACTAGTGTAACCAACTGCAAAACATAAATAAGCAAACGTGAGTACAAAGGTACTCAGCAAGTCTTACATCAGAACTATCTACATATGCAACATTATCAACGAAGGGGGGTGGAGTTTTAACAGCAGCAAGCCAGCCTTGACTCAGTGGCTAACCTATACTATGAGTATCAGAAACTTCTTTGAGGTAAGAAGACGCACACGAGTCCACATATTCACCATATCAATACTCCACTATGGATCCGTTCCCGTCTCCCTACGAGAAGGCCATCCATAGCACTCACGCTTATCTTGCGGATTTTAGTGTATCCACTTCAAGTTGACTATGTACTACATAAGTCCTCCAAGTTTCCATATCCGAGGAAAACGGCTATTCGAATAGATAATGTTAACCCTACTGGGGTGTACTTCTTCACACATGCTCTCGCCACTTATAGCCCTGCACACGTCATGTACCTCGGCAACCTTCAAGCGGAAGCCGGGCGAGGGTGTCAGCCACGACCTGACTAACCACACAAGTCTCTCGTCCAGGTTTATCGCCTATTCGAGTTCCATCCGCAAGGAGTTCCGGCCGAAGTCTCCAGTACGGCCCCAAACGATGTGTGCAGGGTTCCCAAGCCCACCATCCGGGTGCCACTTGGTACACCGTGCCAAGGTGCCTAGTCAGTCCCAAGCCCGTCCCGTCGGACACCACCTGGTAGACAAGTAGCACTACCTACAAACGCCAGAAACTAGTTGCAACTCCTGGACAGAGATCAAGTGTATTAATAAGCCGAGAGGGGCCGGGTAACCGGAACCCAATGTGTGGTAGTATCTGGACTTGGATAACATACACAAAACTCAGTGCTTAGGGACGGTTCCAATGAGACAACCCGCCATGTACTCCTACATGGCCTCTCATCGCTACCTTTACCAAAACATGTTCACACACTTAGCCTTTATCGGTAGGACATGTTCACCACTCCAATTCATTCCCGATGAATCAGACCTGACACAACTCTAAGCATAGCTGGCATAAAGAAATCAAGCATGGATGAGTAGGCACATCAAGGCTCAAGCAACTCCTACTCGTGCTAGTGGGTTTCAACTATTTACGGTGGCAATGACAGGTCATGCAGAGGAATGGGTTCAGCTACCACAGCAGAAAGTAGCAGTTTGAATCGTTGTTGTCCTAATGCAGTATAAGGAGCAGGAGCGAGAGAGTAGGATTTATCGAGATGCTCAAGGGGGGGTTGCTTGCCTGATAGATCCACGAAGAAGCACTGCTCCTCAGACAGGTACTCGGGACACCTTCCGGAGTAGAACCTATCGAGAAGGGACGGTGCCGCAATCAATAAACAACCATATGCAACAATATGATGCATGAAGATGACATTTCAAAGATGCTATGATTTGCCCTAATGCATCTAGCATCAATTTGGTTGAAGTCCATATGAACCAAGGGTTCATATGCAAACCCCAAATTAAGTATATAACATGCCATTATTACGTTTTCACTTATACAGCAAGTATAAGTTGGTTTTTCATGCATGAAACTGGCATAAATGGATTCCTTGCAATTTTCTGATGATTTTTCATATATAAATTATTTCATTCTGAGCTACGGTTTAGTTTCTAGGAATTTTAGAAGTTTTAAATATTTTCTGAAGTTCTCTCAATTATTTAAAATCTAGAAAGTCAATTTTTGCGTCAGCGTGACGCCATAGAGGCGTCAGCAGGGCTGACCAGGTCAAACCTGACGTGTGGGGCCACACGTCAGTGACACTGGGGTTAACCCCGAGTCAAACCTGGGCTGCTTAGCTTTGACTAAGCCCTGGGGCCCACTGGTTAGTCTCAGGGGGGGATTAGGCTGTGGGATTAGTGCTAATGACAGCCACGTCGGCCTCACCGGAGCTCGGCCAGCGACGACCTCGAGCCACGGCGGAGCCCGGTCGGAACTCGCCAGAGGCCACGGGTCGATGCGTCAGGGGCACCAGAAGGAAGCCCGTGCCCGTGCGCATCCGGGGAGACCAACGGGAGGGCGCCGGATGGCCGGAGTTCGCTGAAAGTGAGCTCCTGGCGGTGGCCGGAGCTTGGACAGGATCGGCTACTCGCTTTGGTACATGGGAAGGTGAGCTAGCAGGTGCGTTCATCTCCTAGGAGCAGCACGAGCACGATGACGTGCTCAGGGGCAAGCTACGGCGTTTGTAGCCACGACGGCGACGAGGCACGGCGGCTGTGAGCTTCGGCTGCGGTGGCCAGGGGGGCTAGAGGAGGGATTCGACGGCAGGGAGAGAGGGGTTGGGAGCAGGAGCTCACAGGGAAGCAGCGGAGTAGGTTAGTGGGCTCGGGGACGTCCTTGACGGCGCGAATCGACGGCGAGGGGCTCGGGTGCCTGAGGTTGAAGATGACCGCGAAGACGATGAAGCAGGGCCTCCTGTGAGGCGTGAGTCGGTGGAGGGGACGTGGGCGGCGTTGCGGTACTTTCGGACACGTCAGCGAGGCGAGTGGTGGACGATGGCCGCGGTGGCAGCAAGCGGCGGTGACAAGCGCGCTCGGGTGTGCTGCGGGGAGAGGACAGAGGAGGGGGAGGAGCGAGAGGGAGTGAGAGGGGGGTCGGGGAGACTGTGTGGCGTCGTCCTGGGCATCGAGGCAGCGGCGGGAAGCAGGAGGTGGCCGGGCGTGGGCCGGCGTGCGTCGGCCACGCGCTCGGCGTCCTCCTGGCGGGATGTAAGTGGTGACTGGCAGAGGCCAGTGGGCTGCGCCTCTGCTGGACCGACTGGGGGTGCCAGGTAAGCCAGGCCTCAGGTAAGTGTTTTCTATTTTTTGTTTTCTTTTTCTATTTCTGACATTTGTTTTGACTTAAAATAAATACTAGCACAAAAGTAAAAATGTTGAGATTCCTTGTGACCACTAGTTATAATATACGAGAGGCCCTCACCAAATTCCAACATTTTTGGAGCTTCTAAAATATTTATATTATTTTAAACAGCTCCAATTCAAATACATATGGGTTCATTCAAAAACCCAAAATGTTTAGCAAAAATGTGCATCACCTCTGGATGTTGCTTGTAACATTTTCCAAAGACCATGAACATTTTTGAAGAGCATTTTGGGTTTATTGAAATTCCATTTTTAATTTGAACCTATTTGAATTTGTTTTGGTGCTAGGGTTTGAAACATCCCCATTTCAACTTCATTTGAAATTTAAACATGATGCACAAAGCAAGCCTAGGTCGTACCAGAACTAGGGATGTGACAACTCGCCCCCACTCAAAAAAATCTCGTCTCGAGATTCATGAGTTGGCGGAATGAAAGCGGGGTACTCAAGTCAAAGACGATCTTCTCGCTCCCAAGTAGCTTCTCTCTCGGCATGATGAGACCACTGAACCTTGAGAAACTTGATGTTATGACGTCGAGTGACACGCTCTGCTTGATCCAGAATGCGAACGGGGTACTCTCGATAAGTGAGGTTATCTTGGAGATCAAGCGTTTCGTGGTCCACTCCATGGATGGGATCCAAGAAGCAATGCCTGAGTTGAGAGACGTGGAAGACATCATGAACTCGAGAAAGATGTGGGGGTAGTTCCAACTGGTAGGCAACCTCTCCTCGTTTAGCGAGAATGCGAAAAGGACCGATGTAACGAGGAGCCAACTTGCCCTTGATACCAAAACGATGGGTACCCTTCAAAGGAGTAACCCGAAGGTAAGCCTTGTCGCCAACTTCATAAGCCACTTCCTTATGACGACGGTCATACTGGCTCTTTTGACGAGATTGGGCTGTTTTCAAATTCTCACGAATGATGCGAACTTGCTCTTCTGCCTCCTGGTTCATATCCGGTCCAAAGAATTGTCTTTCACCGGTTTCTGACCAGTTCAAAGGTGTTCGACATCTTCGTCCATACAGAATCTCGAAGGGTGCTTTCTTAAGACTGGATTGGTAGCTATTGTTATAATCAAACTCGGCAAAGGGAAGACATTTCTCCCAATCCATCCGAATGAGATAACGCAAGCTCTAAGCATGTCTTCGAGAATTTGGTTGACCCTTTCCACCTGACCACTTGACTGAGGGTGGAAAGCGGTACTGAAAGAAAGATGGGTTCCCATGGCAGTTTGGAAACTTTCCCAGAAATGAGAGGTGAAAAGACTGCCACGGTCTGAATTGATCTTTAGTGGAACACCATGGGGTGAGACTATTCGGGAGATATATAAGTCAGTGAGCTGACTAGCAGTGATACTCTCTCGAACAGGTAGGAAGTGAGCCACTTTGGAAAGATGGTCAATGACTACGAAGATAGCATTATTTCCTCCATTGGTCCTGGGAAAGCCGGTGATGAAGTCCATATCAACTTTGTCCCATTTCCACTCGGGAATAGCTAAAGGTTGAAGGGTGCTAGCAGGTCTCTGATACTCTACCTTAACGCGACGACAAACGTCACAGTTGGCAATATACTGAGCGATTTCTCTCTTCATCCTAGTCCACCAGAACCTCTGGCGTAGGTCCTGATACATCTTTGTACTACCGGGATGAATCATGAGAGGGGATTCATGGGTCTCCTTAAGGATCAGTTGCTGCATCTGTTGACATTTGGGAACCACCAAACGGTTTCCAAAGTGAACAACACCTCGTTCATCCATAGAGAAACAGCCAGCAACTCCCTTGGAAATATTCTTCTTGATCCGGGAGATTCCTGTATCATGCTTCTGAGCCTCTATGATCTGATCCGTAAGGGTAGGTTTCACCACCAAGGTAGAAAGGGAACCATGGGGAGCTATGTGAAGGTTAAGCTTATAGAATTCCTCATGGAGGGGTGGTTGACATTGTTGCAACATGAGGTTCTTGCAATAGGATTTACGACTTAAAGCATCAGCCATGACATTGGCTTTGCCTGGGGTGTAGGTGATTCCTAAGTCGTAATCTGAGATCAACTCCAACCAATGTCTCTGTCTGAGATTTAGATCCGGTTGGGATAAGATATACTTGAGACTCTGATGGTCAGTGTAGATTTCTCAATGGTTACCAAGAAGGTAATGTCGCCAAGTCTTAAGTGCATAGACTACGGTTGCAAGCTCCAGATCATGTGTAGGATAATTTTCCTCATGTGGATGCAACTGTCGAGATGCATAGGCAATCACATGACGATCCTGCATAAGAATGCAACCTAGTCCTTGACGCGAAGCGTCGCAATAGATAACAAAGTCTTTAGTGAACTCCGGTGGCACGAATATGGGCGCAGAAGTCATGCATATTTTCAGTTCTTGAAAATTGTGCTCACACTGTGGGGTCCACTCAAACCTTTTATCTTTCTTGAGAAGCTCCGTGAGGGGTTTGGACACTTTGGAGAAGTTTTCAATGAAGCGGCGACAATAACTGGCTAGACCAAGGAAACTCCTAACTTGTTTGACCGTTTTGGGTGGAGTCCAATCGAGAACGGCTTTGACTCTCTCGGGATTGACAGCAATGCCCTTACCAGAGATCACGTGGCCCAGATAGGTCACTTCTGGCAACCAAAATTCACACTTGGAGAACTTGGCATAAAGGCGGTGCTCTTTGAGTTTTTCTAACACGAGTCTAAGATGTTCGGCATGCTCTTCCTCGTTCTTCGAGTAAATAAGAATATCATCGAGATAAACCACGACGAACTTCTCTAAGTACTCCATAAAGATCGAGTTCATCAAGCGGGAGAAAGTAGCTGGAGCATTGGTTAGGCCGAAAGACATCACGGTGTACTCCTATTGACCATAACGAGTGACAAAGGCCGTTTTGGGGATGTCCCTGTTTCTGATCTTGATTTGGTGGTAGCCTAACCTCAAATCCATCTTGGAAAAGACTGAGGATCCAGCGAGCTGATCATACAGGTCGTTGATCCTGGGGAGCGGATACTTGTTCTTTATCGTGACCAAATTAACGAGACAATAATCTACAACCATCCAATCCGTACCATCCTTCTTCTTGACGAAGAGGATAGGACAAGCCCAAGGAGAAGAACTGGGACGGATGAAACCCTTTTGCAAGGACTCATCAAGTTGTTTCTTAAGCTCGGCTAACTCCAAAGGTGCCATCTTGTATGGTCTCCTAGAGATTGGAACAGTTCCTGGGATAAGTTTTATGACAAACTCTACATCTTTGTTAGGTGGGACACCTGGCAGTTCTTCTGGAAAAACATCCGGGAAGTCATGGACTACCGGAATATCTTCAAGGTCTAGAAAAGGGCTGGCATTAAGAGAATAGAGTTGACGCCTTGCAACTCTAGTGGAGACAGTGACTATTTTGCCAGATGGATGTGTAAGTTGAACAGATCTAGTGTAACAATCGATCTTGGCATGATGAGCTGTCATCCAGTCCATTCCCAAGATGATGTTAATATCTGAAGACTTGAGAGATATCAAAGAAGCAAGGAATACCAGTCTGTCAACAAGGATTTCATTACCATGGCTTACCTTGGAGGTTTGCCATTTGGAACCAGGAGTCTGGATTATTAGTGGAGTCGGCATATCACAAAATGACATGTCGTGCAACCGAGCGTAACCTTCGGATATGAAGGAGTGGGATGCTCCAGTATCGAACAGAGCTGAAGCTGGGTGACAATTGACAAGAAGCGTACCTAGTACGACGTCGAGATCATCTTGAGCTTCTGTAGCTGAGACATGGTGCACACATGCTCGTTCAATGGAGGCTGGCTTGGTACTGATCATCTTGACTGATGGATTTTCACGGCCAACAGACCTCTCAGACTGGGGTGGAGTATAACTGGACTGAGGGCAGTCACGTGCATAGTGTCCTGGTTCTCCGCAGGTGAAGCAAGTTCCTGAGGCAGGACGTGGACCTACATTGGCAAGTGGTCCACTAATAGGCCTGGGTGGAGCACGTTGCTGAGTTGGGTGAGGCGCCACATTGGATGGCCTCGGTGCATATCCAGGTGGAAGAGCCGAGTTTGGAATCCAAATCCGTCGCTTCTGAGAGCCAGAGCGGGAGGAAGAACCCAGATCACGGTTGTGCTTACGACACTCCTCGTAAGTGAGCTAAGCTGTCTCCGCATTAATGGCCTTGTTCACAAGAGCCTCGAAAGTAACACAATGATGCAGGTGGAGATCACGACGCAACTTAGGGTTGAGACCCTTCCGGAACCTAACCTGCTTCTTAGCGTCCGTGGACACTTCTTCTGTAGCATAGCGGGCGAGGTTTCCAAACTCTCTACTGTAAGCATCAACAGGCAGCTTACCCTGGGTAAAACTACAGAACTCTTCCCTCTTGCGGTCAATGAGAGCCTGAGGAATGTGGTACTCACGAAAAGCCTCGGTGAAATCCTTCCACGTAGGAATCTGACCAGCTGGAAGCATAGCCTCATAGCTCTGCCACCAAATACTAGCAGGACCTTCCAAGTGATAGGTAGCATAGGTGACCTTGTCACGTTCAGCCACGTTCGCAGAAAGCAACTTGTGAGTGATGCTCCGGAGCCAGTCATCCGCATCGAGCGGCTCAATGGAATGATGGAAAGTGGGTGGTTTCAGACCAATGAAGTCGGTGATGGAAACCAACTTCTTACACCGATGTGCGGTGTTCTGCTCAATCTGTGCTAGCAAGCGGTTAGTCTCACGCTTGTTCCTCTTGGATGCTAACAAGAACTCTGCCATCAAAGGCTGGTCAGGAGGATCCTCATCCCTACCATCTCAATGGTTCTTGCTATGAGCAACTGAACCTCGGTTAGCAGACGACATCCTGGCACAGAAACCAAGGAAACAAGGATGGAATTAGCATCGACATAAGGATGCGGAATGTAATGCAAAAGCATTGGAAAGTCTTGAAGTCCTAGGATAAATTCGGCATCATAACGGCTGTAAATGCTCAAAAGGATTTTTGAGACATTCATCAAAGGAATAGCATAATCAATCAGCATAATAATATCAAGGTTCTAGGTCAAGTGAGGACACACGGAAGTAGTAGACTGTACGGAGACACAACCCAACAATCCTAAGACTTTACGGTTTAGTAACACGTCATCCTGAGAGATAGAGGAGAAGCCTAGGCCTTAACCCTCGTAGAAAAGAAGAGGCTGACTCAGAAAGAATGACATGAGGTAAAGGAGTAAAAAGAGCCTTATGTTCCTTCCACAATCAATTCCCTTATATAACTAAATCATTTCTAGACTCAACTTCGACCAGTTTGGCTTGGTAATCCTACAGTCAGTCCGGCTCTGATACCAGCGTTGTCGGCACCCCGATCCTAAGTCACACCGATCTAGCATGTAACACTTCATATCACTTTGCAGCCTCACGCACGGTATTCCCACGGGTGCCACCTTACCTGGCCCGAGACCGTTTGCGCCATTTGGCTCACGTATATGATAGTGTCGCTAGCATCCATGTGACAGAGAACCTAGGCCGACATGACTAGTCGTGAACCCAAAGTAGCACTAACTTACAGGGACAGGCATACATGAATCAACCTCGAGCATGTTGGTCAACACCGTATGAATCCGGGCTGTAGCACTGGGCTAACAGGACTCCGGGAAACCGGGCTGTAGCAGGCTAGGCAGGACTCCGGATGTCACCGCGTGACATTTCCCCGAAGGGACAGACATAGGAACGAAGCGAATCACATGTCGGTCAGTCAAGTGTTCCGGAGCAGTAGTGCTGGGCTAGCAGGACTCCGGTGAACCGGGCTATAGCGGACTACTATGGCTCATGGAAGCACAAGACTACATTTCCCCATAAGAGAGGCTAAAAGAGGTAAACAACTAGGTTGTCAGATCCCACACATAGCAATACACGTTACACGTACGCATAACATGCAAGTATGTGATGTATAACATGGCATCACAACATAACTCAAACTCATATAGATAAAGGCCGAGAAGAGCCACATAGCATTCAATACAAACAGGGGTCTCATGACCCATCATTCAGAGCATACAAGCAACGGAAGCATTACATGTCTGAGTACCGACAACTACAAAAGGAAAAGACTAAGAAGCCTGAGTAAACACGACCCTCCCAAGGGTACAAGATCGTAGCTGGGATACAAGCTACGCGTCGAAGTCACTAGTGTAACCAACTGCAAAACATAAATAAGCAAACATGAGTACAAAGGTACTCAGCAAGTCCTACATCAGAACTATCTACATATGCAACATTATCAACGAAGGGGGTGGTGGAGTTTTAACAGCAGCAAGCCAGCTTTGACTCAGTGGCTAACCTATACTATGAGTATCAGAAACTTCTTTGAGGTAAGAAGACGCACACGAGTCCACATATTGACCATATCAATACTCCACTATGGATCCGTTCCCGTCTCCCTACGAGAAGGCCATCCATAGCACTCACGCTTATCTTGTGGATTTTAGTGTATCCACTTCAAGTTGTCTATGTACTACATAAGTCCTCCAAGTTTTCATATCCGAGGAAAACGGCTATTCAAATAGATAATGTTAACCCTGCAGGGGTGTACTTCTTCACACACGCTCTCGCCACTTATAGCCCTGTACACGTCATGTACCTCGGCAACCTTCAAGTGGAAGCCGGGCGAGGGTGTCGGCCACGACCTGACTAACCACACAAGTCTCTCGTCTAGGTTTATCGTCTATTCGAGTTCCATCCGCAAGGAGTTCCGGCCGAAGTCTCCAGTACGGCCCCAAACGATGTGTGCAGGGTTCCCAAGCCCACCATCCGGGTGCCACTTGGTACACCGTGCCACGGTGCCTAGTCTGTCCCAAGCCCGTCCCGTCGGACACCACCTGGTAGACAAGTAGCACTACCTACAAACGCCAGAAACTAGTTGCAACTCCTGGACAGAGATCAAGTGGATTAATAAGCCGAGAGGGGCCGGGTAACCGGAACCCAATGTGTGGTAGTATCTAGACTTGGATAACATACACAAAACTCAGTGCTTAGGGACGGTTCCAATGAGACAACCCACCATGTACTCCTACATGGCCTCTCATCGCTACCTTTACCAAAGCATGTTCACACACTTAGTCTTAATCGGTAGGACATGTTCACCACTCCAATTCATTCCCGATGAATCAGACCTGACACAACTCTAAGCATAGCTGGCATAAAGAAATCAAGCATGGATGAGTAGGCACATCAAGGCTCAAGCAACTCCTACTCGTGCTAGTGGGTTTCAACTATTTACGGTGGCAATGATAGGTCATGCAGAGGAATGGGTTCAGCTACCGCAGCAGAAAGTAGCAGTTTGAATCGTTGTTGTCCTAATGCAGTATAAGGAGAAGGAGCGAGAGAATGGGATTTATCGAGATGCTCAAGGGGGGGGGGTTGCTTGCGTGATAGATCCACGAAGAAGCATTGCTCCTCAGACAGGTACTCGGGACACCTTCCGGAGTAGAAACTATCGAGAAGGGACGGTGCCGGCAATCAATAAACAACCATATGCAACAATATGATGCATGAAGATGACATTTCAAAGATGCTATGATTTGCCCTAATGCATCTAGCATCAATTTGGTTGAAGTCCATATGAACCAAGGGTTCATATGCAAACCCCGAATTAAGTATATAACATGCCATTATTACGTTTTCACTTATACAGCAAGTATAAGTTGGTTTTTCATGCATGAAACTGGCATAAATGGATTCCTTGCATTTTTCTGATGATTTTTCATATATAAATTATTTCATTCTGAGCTACGGTTTAATTTCTAGGAATTTTAGAAGTTTTAAATATTTTCTGAAGTTCTCTGAATTATTTAAAATCTAGAAAGTCAATTACTGCGTCAGCGTGATGTCATAGAGGCATCAGCAGGGCTGACCAGGTCAAAGCTGACGTGTGGGGCCACACATCAGTGACACTGGGGTTAACCCCGAGTCAAACCTGGGATGATTAGCTTTGACTAAGCCTTAGGGCCCACTGGTCAGTCTCAGGGGGGATTAGGCTGTGGGATTAGCGCTAATGACAGCCACGTCGGCCTCACCGGAGCTCGGCCAGCGACAACCTCGAGCCACGGCGGAGCCCGGTCGGAACTCGCCAGAGGCCACGGGTCGACGCGTCAGGGGCACCAGAAGGAAGCCCGTGCCCGTGAGCATTCGGGGAGACCAACGGGAGGGCGCCGGATGGCCGGAGTTCGCCGGAAGCGAGCTCCTGGCGGCGGCTGGAGCTTGGACAGGATCGGCTACTCGCTATGGTACATGGGAAGGTGAGCTAGCAGGTGCGTTCATCTCCTGGGAGCAGCACGAGCACGATGATGTGCTCAGGGGCAAGCTACAGTGTCTGTAGCCACGACGGCGATGAGGCACGGCAGCGGCGAGCTTCGGCTGCGGTGGCCAGGGGGGCTAGAGGAGGGATTCGATGGCAGGGAGAGAGGGGTTGGGAGCAGGAGCTCACAGGGAGGCGGCGGAGTAGGTTAGTGGGCTCGGGGACGTCCTTGACGGCGCGAATCGACGGCGAGGGGCTCGGGTGCCCGAGGTTGAAGATGACCGCAAAGACGATGAAGCAGGGCCTCCTGCGAGGCGTGAGTCGGTGGAGGGGACGTGGGCGGTGTTGCGGTTCTTCCGGACGCGTCAGCGAGGCGAGTGGTGGACGGTGGCCGTGGTGCCAGCGAGTGGCGGCGACGAGCACGCTCGGCTGTGCTGCGAGGAGAGGACAGAGGAGGGGGAGGAGCGAGAGGGAGTGAGAGGGGGTCGGGGAGACTGCGTGGCGTCGTCCTGGGCGTCGAGGCAGCGGCGGGAAGCAGGAGGTGGTCGGGCGTGCGCGAGCGTGCGTCGGCCACGCGCTCGGCGTCCTCCTGGCGGGAGGTAAGTGGTGACTGGCCTTAGGTAAGTGTTTTCTATTTTTTGTTTTCTTTTTCTATTTCTGACATTTGTTTTGACTTAAAATAAATACTAGCACAAAAGTAAAAATGTTGAGATTCCTTGTGATCACTAGTTATAATATACCAGAGGCCCACACCAAATTCCAACATTTTTGGAGCCTCTAAATTATTTATATTATTTTAAACAGCTCCAATTCAAATACATATGGGTTCATTCAAAAATCCAAAATGTTTAGCAAAAATGTGCATCACCTGTGGATGTTGCTTGCAACATTTTCCAAAGACCATGAACATTTTTGAAGAGCATTTTGGGTTTATTGAAATTCCATTTTTAATTTGAACCTATTTGAATTTGTTTTGGTGCTAGGGTTTGAAACATCCCCATTTCAACTTCATTTGAAATTTAAACATGATGCACAAAGCAAGCCTAGGTCATACCAGAACTAGGGATGTGACAACTCGCCCCCACTCGAAAAAATCTCGTCTCGAGATTCATGAGTTGGCGGAAAGAAAGCGGGGTACTCAAGTCGAAGACGATCTTCTCGCTCCCAAGTAGCTTCTCTCTCGGCATGATGAGACCACTGAACCTTGAGAAACTTGATGTTATGACGTCGAGTGACACGCTCTGCTTGATCCAGAATGCGAACAGGGTACTCTCGATAAGTGAGGTTATCTTGGAGATCAAGCGTTTCGTGGTCCACTCCGCGGATGGGATCCAAGAAGCAACGCCTGAGTTGAGAGACATGGAAGACATCATGAACTCGAGAAAGATGTGGGGGTAGTTCCAACTGGTAGGCAACCTCTCCTCGTTTAGCGAGAATGCGAAAAGGACTGATGTAACGAGGAGCCAACTTGCCCTTGATACCGAAACGATGGGTACCCTTCAAAGGAGTAACCCGAAGGTAAGCCTTGTCGCCAACTTCACAAGCCACTTCCTTATGACGACGGTCATACTGGCTCTTTTGACGAGATTGGGCTATTTTCAAATTCTCACGAATGATGCGAACTTGCTCTTCTGCCTCCAGGTTCATATCCGATCCAAAGAATTGTCTTTCACCGGTTTCTGACCAGTTCAAAGGTGTTCGACATCTTCGTCCATACAGAATCTCGAAGGGTGCTTTCTTAAGACTGGATTGGTAGCTATTGTTATAAGCAAACTCGGCAAAGGGAAGACATTTCTCCCAATCCATACTGAATGAGATAACGCAAGCTCTAAGCATGTCTTCGAGAATTTGGTTGACCCTTTCCACCTGACCACTTGACTGAGGGTGGAAAGCGGTACTGAAAGAAAGATGGGTTCCCATGGCAGTTTGGAAACTTTCCCAGAAATGAGAGGTGAAAAGACTGCCACGGTCTGAATTGATCTCTAGTGGAACACCATGGAGTGAGACTATTCGGGAGATATATAAGTCAGTGAGCTGACTAGCAGTGATACTCTCTCGAACAGGTAGGAAGTGAGCCACTTTGGAAAGATGGTCAATGACTACGAAGATAGCATTATTTCCTCTCTTGGTCCTAGGAAAGCCAGTGATGAAGTCCATACCAACTTTGTCCCATTTCCACTCGGGAATAGCTAAAGGTTGAAGGGTGCTAGCAGGTCTCTGATGCTCTGCCTTAACGCAACGACAAACGTCACAGTTGGCAATATACTGAGCGATTTCTCTCTTCATCCTAGTCCACCAGAACCTCTGGCGTAGGTCCCGATACATCTTTGTACTACCGGGATGAATCATGAGAGGGGATTCATGGGTCTCCTTAAGGATCAGTTGCTGCATCTGTTGACATTTGGGAACCACCAAACGGTTTCCAAAGTGAACAACACCTCGTTCATCCATAGAGAAACAGCCAGCAACTCCATTGGAAATATTCTTCTTGATCCGGGAGATTCCTGTATCATGCTTCTGAGCCTCTATGATCCGATCCGTAAGGGTAGGTTTCGCCACCAAGGTAGAAAGGGAACCATGGGGAGCTATGTGAAGGTTAAGCTTATAGAATTCCTCATGGAGGGGTGGTTGACATTGTTGCAACATGAGGTTCTTGCAATAGGATTTACGACTTAAAGCATCAGCCATGACATTGGCTTTGCCTGGGGTGTAGGTGATTCCTAAGTCGTAATCTGAGATCAACTCCAACCAATGTCTCTGTCTGAGATTTAGATCCGGTTGGGATAAGATATACTTGAGACTCTGATGGTCAGTGTAGATTTCGCAATGGTTACCAAGAAGGTAATGTCGCCAAGTCTTAAGTGCATAGACTACGGTTGCAAGCTCCAGATCATGTGTAGGATAATTTTCCTCATGTGGATGCAACTGTCGAGATGCATAGGCAATCACATGATGATCCTGCATAAGAATGCAACCTAGTCCTTGACGCGAAGCGTCGCAATAGATAACAAAGTCTTTAGTGAACTCCGGTGGCACGAATATGGGCGCAGAAGTCAGGCATCTTTTCAGTTCCTGAAAATTGTGCTCACACTGTGGGGTCCACTCAAACCTTTTATCTTTCTTGAGAAGCTCCGTGAGGGGTTTGGCCACTTTGGAGAAGTTTTCAATGAAGCGGCGACAATAACTGGCTAGACCAAGGAAACTCCTAACTTGTTTGACCGTTTCGGGTGGAGTCCAATCGAGAACGGCTTTGACTCTCTCGGGATTGACAGCAATGCCCTTACCAGAGATCACGTGGCCCAGATAGGTCACTTCTGGCAACCAAAATTCACACTTGGAGAACTTGGCATAAAGGCGGTGCTCTTTGAGTTTTTCTAACACGGGTCTAAGATGTTCGGCATGCTCTTCCTCGTTCTTCGAGTAAATAAGAATATCATCGAGATAAACCATGACGAACTTCTCTAAGTACTCCATAAAGATCGAGTTCATCAAGCGGGAGAAAGTAGCTGGAGCATTGGTTAGGCCGAAAAACATCACGGTGTACTCCTATTGACCATAACGAGTGACAAAGGCCGTTTTGGGGATGTCCCTGTTTCTGATCTTGATTTGGTGGTAGCCTAACCTCAAATCCATCTTGGAAAAGACTGAGGATCCAGCGAGCTGATCATACAGGTCGTTGATCCTGGGGAGCGGATACTTGTTCTTTATCGTGACCAAATTAACGGGACAATAATCTACAACCATCCAATCCGTACCATCCTTCTTCTTGACGAAGAGGACAGGACAAGCCCAAGGAGAAGAACTGGGACGGATGAAACCCTTTTGCAAGGACTCATCAAGTTGTTTCTTAAGCTCGGCTAACTCCAAAGGTGCCATCTTGTATGGTCTCCTAGAGATTGGAACAGTTCCTGGGATAAGTTTTATGACAAACTCTACATCTTTGTCAGGTGGGACACCTGGCAGTTCTTCTGGAAAAACATCCGGGAAGTCATGGACTACCGGAATATCTTCAAGGTCTAGAAAAGGGCTGGCATTAAGAGAATAGAGTTGGCGCCTTGCAACTCTAGTGGAGACAGTGACTATTTTGCCAGATGGATGTGTAAGTTGAACAGATCTAGTGTAACAATCGATCTTGGCATGATGAGCTGTCATCCAGTCCATTCCCAAGATGATGTTAATATCTAAAGACTTGAGAGATATCAAAGAAGCAAGGAATACCAGTCTGTCAACAAGGATTTCATTACCATGGCTTACCTTGGAGGTTTGCCATTTGGAACCAGGAGTCTGGATTATTAGTGGAGTCGGCATATCACAAAATGACATGTCGTGCAACCGAGCGTAACCTTCGGATATGAAGGAGTGGGATGCTCCAGTATCGAACAGAGCTGAAGCTGGGTGACAATTGACAAGAAGCATACCCAGTACGACATCGAGATCATCTTGAGCTTCTGTAGCTGAGACATGGTGCACACATGCTCGTTCAATGGAGGCTGGCTTGGTACTGATCATCTTGACTGATGGATTTTCACGGCCAACAGACCTCTCAGACTGGGGTGGAGTATAACTGGACTGAGGGCAGTCACATGCATAGTGTCCTGGTTCTCCGCAGGTGAAGCAAGTTCCTGAGGCAGGACGTGGACCTACATTGGCAAGTGGTCCAGTAATAGGCCTGGGTGGAGCACGTTGCTGAGTTGGGTGAGGCGCCACATTGGATGGCCTTGGTGCATATCCAGGTGGAAGAGCCGAGTTTGGGATCCAAATCCGTCGCTTCTAAGAGCCAAAGCGGGAGGAAGAACCCACATCATGGTTGTGCTTACGAGACTCCTTGTAAGTGAGCTGAGTTGTCTCCGCATTAATGGCCTTGTTCACAAGAGCCTCAAAAGTAACACAATGATGCAGGTGGAGATCACGACGCAACTTAGGGTTGAGACCCTTCCGGAACCTAACCTGCTTCTTAGCGTCCATGGACACTTCTTCTGTAGCATAGAGGGCGAGGTTTCCAAACTCTCTACTGTAAGCATCAACAGGCAGCTTACCCTGGGTAAAACTACAGAACTCTTCCCTCTTGCGGTCAATGAGAGCCTGAGGAATGTGGTGCTCACGAAAAGCCTCGGTGAAATCCTTCCACGTAGGAATCTGACCAGCTGGAAGCATAGCCTCATAGCTCTGCCACCAAATACTAGCAGGACCTTCCAGGTGATAGGTAGCATAGGTGACCTTGTCACCTTCAGCCACGTTCGCAGAAAGCAACTTGTGAGTGATGCTCTGGAGCCAGTCATCCGCATCGAGTGGCTCAATGGAATGATGGAAAGTGGGTGGTTTCAGACCAATGAAGTCGGTGATGGAAACCAACTTCTTACACTGATGTGCGATGTTCTGCTCAATCTGTGCTAGCAAGCGGTTAGTCTCACGCTTGTTCCTCTTGGATGCTAACAAGAACTCTGCCATCAAAGGCTGGTCAGGAGGATCCTCATCCCTACCATCTCCGTGGTTCTTGCTATGAGCAACTGAACCTCGGTTAGCAGACGACATCCTGGCACAGAAACCAAGGAAACAAGGATGGAATTAGCATCGACATAAGGATGCGGAATGTAATGCAAAATCATTGGAAACTCTTGAAGTCCTATGATAAATTCGGCATCATAACGGCTGTAAATGCTCAAAAGGATTTTTGAGACATTCATCAAAGGAATAGCATAATCAATCAGCATAATAATATCAAGGTTCTGGGTCAAGTGAGGACACACGGAAGTAGTAGACTGTACGGAGACACAACCCAACAATCCTAAGACTTTACGGTTTAGTAACACGTCATCCTGAGAGATAGAGGAGAAGCCTAGGCCTTAACCCTCGTAGAAAAGAAGAGGCTGACTCAGAAAGAATGACATGAGGTAAAGGAGTAAAAAGAGCCTTACGTTCCCTTCCACAATCAATTCCCTTATATAACTAAAGCATTTCTAGACTCAACTTCGACCGGTTTGGCTTGGTAATCCTACAGTCAGTCAGGCTCTGATACCAGCATTGTCGGCACCCCGATCCTCAGTCACACCGATCTAGCATGTAACACTTCATATCACTTTGCGGCCTCACGCATGGTATTCCCACGGGTGTCACCTTACCTGGCCCGGGACCGTTTGCGCCTTTTGGCTCATGTATATGATAGTGTCGCTAGCATCCATAAGACAGAGAACCCAGGCCGACATGACTCGTCGTGAACCCAAAGTAGCACTAACTTACAGGGACAGGCATACATGAATCAACCTCGAGCATGTCGGTCAACAGCGTATGAATCTGGGCTGTAGCACTGGGCTAACAGGACTCCGGGAACCCGGGCTGTAGCAGGCTAGGCAGGACTCCGGATGTCACCGCGTGACATTTCCCTGAAGGGACAGACATAGGAACGAAGCGAATCACATGTCGGTCAGTCAAGTGTTTCGGAGCAGTAGTGCTAGGCTAGCAGGACTCCGGTGAACCGGGCTGTAGCGGACTACTATGGCTCATGGAAGCACAAGACTACATTTCCCCATAAGAGAGGCTACAAGAGGTAAACAACTAGGTTGTCAGATCCCACACATAGCAATACATGTTACTCGTACGCATAACATGCAAGTATGTGATGTACAACATGGCATCACAACATAACTCAAACTCATATAGATAAAGGCCCAGAAGAGCCACATAGCATTCAAAACAAATAGGGGTCTCATGACCCATCATTCAGAGCATACAAGCAACGGAAGCATTACATGTCTGAGTACAGACAACTACAAAAGGAAAAGACTAAGAAGCCTGACTAAACACGACCCTCCCAAGGGTACAAGATCGTAGCTGGGATACAAGCTACGCGTCGAAGTCACTAGTGTAACCAACTGCAAAACATAAATAAGCAAACATGAGTACAAAGGTACTCAGCAAGTCTTACATCAGAACTATCTACATATGCAACATTATCAACGAAGGGGGTGGTGGAGTTTTAACAGCAGCAAGCCAGCTTTGACTCAGTGGCTAACCTATACTATGAGTATCAGAAACTTCTTTGAGGTAAGAAGACGCACACGAGTCCACATATTCACCATATCAATACTCCACTATGGATCCGTTCCCGTCTCCCTACGAGAAGGCCATCCATAGCACTCACGCTTATCTTGCAGATTTTAGTGTATCCACTTCAAGTTGTCTATGTACTACAAGTCCTCCAAGTTTCCATATCCGAGGAAAACGGCTATTCGAACAGATAATGTTAACCCTGCAGGGGTGTACTTCTTCACACACGCTCTCGCCACTTATAGCCCTGTACACGTCATGTACCTCGGCAACCTTCAAGCGGAAGCCGGGCGAGGGTGTCGGCCACGACCTAACTAACCACACAAGTCTCTCGTCCAGGTTTATCGCCTATTCGAGTTCCATCCGCAAGGAGTTCCGTCCGAAGTCTCCAGTACGGCCCCAAATGATGTGTGCAGGGTTCCCAAGCCCACCATCCGGGTGCCACTTGGTACACCGTGCCACGGTGCCTAGTCTGTCCCAAGCCCGTCCCGTCGGACACCACCTGGTAGACAAGTAGCACTACCTACAAACGCCAGAAACTAGTTGCAACTCCTGGACAGAGATCAAGTGGATTAATAAGTCGAGAGGGGCCGGGTAACCAGAACCCAATGTGTGGTAGTATCTGGACTTGGATAACATACACAAAACTCAGTGCTTAGGGACGGTTCCAATGAGACAACCCACCATGTACTCCTACATGGCCTCTCATCGCTACCTTTACCAAAACATGTTCACACACTTAGCCTTTATCGGTAGGACATGTTCACCACTCCGATTCATTCCCGATGAATCAGACCTGACACAACTCTAAGCATAGCTGGCATAAAGAAATCAAGCATGGATGAGTAGGCACATCAAGGCTCAAGCAACTCCTACTCATGCTAGTGGGTTTCAACTATTTACGGTGGCAATGACAGGTCATGCAGAGGAATGGGTTCAGCTACCACAGCAGAAAGTAGCAGTTTGAATCGTTGTTGTCCTAATGCAGTATAAGGAGCAGGAGCGAGAGAGTAGGATTTATCGAGATGCTCAAGGGGGGGTTGCTTGCCTGATAGATCCACGAAGAAGCACTGCTCCTCAGACAGGTACTCGGGACACCTTCCGGAGTAGAACCTATCGAGAAGGGACGGTGCCGCAATCAATAAACAACCATATGCAACAATATGATGCATGAAGATGACATTTCAAAGATGCTATGATTTGCCCTAATGCATCTAGCATCAATTTGGTTGAAGTCCATATGAACCAAGGGTTCATATGCAAACCCCAAATTAAGTATATAACATGCCATTATTACGTTTTCACTTATACAGCAAGTATAAGTTGGTTTTTCATGCATGAAACTGGCATAAATGGATTCCTTGCAATTTTCTGATGATTTTTCATATATAAATTATTTCATTCTGAGCTACGGTTTAGTTTCTAGGAATTTTAGAAGTTTTAAATATTTTCTGAAGTTCTCTCAATTATTTAAAATCTAGAAAGTCAATTTTTGCGTCAGCGTGACGCCATAGAGGCGTCAGCAGGGCTGACCAGGTCAAACCTGACGTGTGGGGCCACACGTCAGTGACACTGGGGTTAACCCCGAGTCAAACCTGGGCTGCTTAGCTTTGACTAAGCCCTGGGGCCCACTGGTCAGTCTCAGGGGGGGATTAGGCTATGGGATTAGCGCTAATGACAGCCATGTCGGCCTCACCGGAGCTCGGCCAGCGACGACCTCAAGCCACAGCGGAGCCCGCTCGGAACTCGCCAGAGGCCACGGGTCGACGCGTCAGGGGAACCAGAAGGAAGCCTGTGCCCGTGCGCATCCGGGGAGACCAACGGGAGGGTGCCAGATGGCCGGAGTTCGCCGGAAGCGAGCTCCTGGCGGCGGCCGGAGCTTGCACAGGATCGGCTACTCGCTATGGTACATGGGAAGGTGAGCTAGCAGGTGCGTTCGTCTCCTGGGAGCAGCACGAGCACGATGACGTGCTCAGGGGTAAGCTACGGCGTCTGTAGCCACGACGGTGATGAGGCACGGCGGCGGCGAGCTTCGGCTACGGTGGCCAGGGGGGCTAGAGGAGGGATTCGACGGCGGGGAGAGAGGGGTTGGGAGCAGGAGCTCACAGGGAGGCGGCGGAGTAGGTCAGTGGGCTCGGGGACGTCCTTGATGGCACGAATCGACGGCGAGGGGCTCGGGTGCCCGAGGTTGAAGATGACCGCGAAGACCATGAAGCAGGGCCTCCTGCGAGGCGTGAGTCGGTGGAGGGGACGTGGGCGGTGTTGCGGTTCTTCCGGACGCGTCAGCGAGGCGAGTGGTGGACGGTGGCCGTGGTGCCAGCGAGAGGCGGCGACGAGCGCGCTCGGGTGTGCTGCGGGGAGAGGACAGAGGAGGGGGAGGAGCGAGAGGGAGTGAGAGGGGGTCGGGGAGACTGCGTGGCGTCGTCCTGGGCGTCGAGGCAGCGGCGGGAAGCAGGAGGTGCTCGGGCGTGCGTCGGCGTGCGTCGGCCACGCGCTCAGCGTCCTCCTGGTGGGAGGTAAGTGGTGACTTGCCTCAAGTAAGTGTTTTCTATTTTTTGTTTTATTTTTCTATTTTTGACATTTGTTTTGACTTAAAATAAATACTAGCACAAAAGTAAAAATGTTGAGATTCCTTGTGACCACTAGTTATAATATACCAGAGGCCCTCACCAAATTCCAACATTTTTAGAGCCTCTAAAGTATTTATATTATTTTAAACAGCTCCAATTCAAATACATATGGGTTCATTCAAAAATCCAAAATGTTTAGCAAAAATGTGCATCACCTCTGGATGTTGCTTGCAACATTTTCCAAAGACCATGAACATTTTTGAAGAGCATTTTGGGTTTATTGAAATTCCATTTTTAATTTGAACCTATTTGAATTTGTTTTGGTGCTAGGGTTTGAAACATCCCCATTTCAACTTCATTTGAAATTTAAACATGATGCACAAAGCAAGCCTAGGTCATACCAGAACTAGGGATGTGACAGGAATCAAGCGATCTCAGCAATTTTTTCACCATCTCATGCTCGGTGATGTCAGTGGCACCAAGTGCTTGAAGCTCATTTGAGATATCAGTGAGGCGATCAAAGGTTTGCTGAACATTTTCATTGTTGAGTCTTTTGAAGCGGTTGAAGAGATTGTTAAGAACGTCAACTCAAGAGTCACGCTGTGTTGAGACTCCTTCGTTGACCTTGGACAACCTATCCCAGATAAGCTTCGTTGTCTCCAAAGCACTCACTCTGCCATACCGCCCTTTGCTCAGATGGCCACGTATGACGTTCTTCGCTTGAGAGACGAGTTTCTTGAATATCTTCACATCAGCAGCGTTAATGGTAGGAGTGACAGAGGGAATGCCATTTTCCACAACATACCAGAGATCGCTGTCAATTGCCTCAAGATGCGTTTGCATCTTATTCTTCCAGTAGGGGTAGTCTGTCCCATCGAAGGTAGGACACTCAGCAGAGACCTTGATCATGCCTGCAGTCGACATAACTAAAACTCTAGGCGGTTAAACCAAAATCACACAGAACAAGGGAGTACCTTGCTCTGATACCAATTGAAAGTGCGTTATATCGACTAGAGGGGGTGAATAGGCGGTTTTTATAAATTCATCACCGAGGAATTTCAGGGTGAGGAAATTCCTAAGCCACGAACTACTTAGCAGTGGAATAAGTACTCGGATGCAAGCATAACAGAGTAGTAGCACAATCATCATGATGAAATGAAAACAAGCATAGAGTACAAGTAGCGTAAACACAGGATAAGCAGGATGAAGACATAGTGACTGAAGATTTAAGATTGAGGAAATTGAGAAAGTCTTTAGTCAAAGTCTTCAAATAGTAACGATCAAGTACTTCTACACAGAAATGAGGAAATGAAAGGGTTGAGGAAATAGAGCCAGTAGTTTGGTGAAGATAGTGATTTGGTAGACTAGTTCCAACTGCTGTGACAGTCGTACGTCTGGTTGGAGCGGCTAGGTATTTAAACCCGAGGACACACAGTCCCGGACACACAGTCCTCACTGTATTGCCCTTGAGCTAAGGTCACACATACCTCGCCCAATCACTCATGGTAAGTCTTCAGGTGACTTCCAAACCTTCACAGACTCAGTCACTTGGCGATCCACAATTTCCGCTTGGATGCTCTAGACCATGACGCCTAACCGTCTGGAGGATGCACAGTCCTCAAAGGTAACAAGCATTGGTTCCACACAGGAAAAATTTCTTCAGTGATGCTCAATCACTTTGGGTTTGTAGGTGTTTGGGTTTGGGTTTTCCTCACTTGATGATTTTTGCTCAAAGTCCTCGGAGGATGGGATGCTCTCAATGACAAGTGTCAGTTTCTCTCAGAGCATCCAACCAGCTAGTGGTTGTAGGGGGCGGCTACTTATAGCCTAGGGAGCAGCCGGACATGATAAGACATAAATGCCCTTCAATGATATGAACATTAGGTGGGTAGATATTTTGGGACAGCTGGCGTGTAGCACAACAACTATCGCAAATTTGGCTATTGAAATCCTCATGGCTATTGTCGGTGTCAAAACCGGCGGATCTCGGGTAGGGGGTCCCGAACTGTGCGTCTAAGGTGGATGGTAACAGGAGACAGGGGACACGATGTTTTACCCAGATTCGGGCCCTCTTGATGGAGGTAAAACCCTACGTCCTGCTTGATTTATTCTTGATAATATGAGTAGTACAAGAGTTGATCTACCACGAGATTGGAGAGGCTAAACCCTAGAAGCTAGCCTATGGTATTATTGTATGTTGTCCTACGGACTAAAACCCTTCGGTTTATATAGACACCGGAAGGGGCTAGGGTTACACAAGGTCGGTTACAAAGGAGGAGATATACATATCCGTATTGCCTAGCTTGCCTTCCACGCCAAGTAGAGTCCCATCCGGACACGGGACGAAGTCTTCAATCTTGTATCTTCATAGTCCAATAGTCCGGCCAAAGGATATAGTCCGACTGTCCGGAGACCCCCTAATCCAGGACTCCCTCAGCTATCGTGTTCCTCACTTGTAGGCAATCCGCACTGGCGAATTCCTAACTCCTCAGTCAGAACAAATTCCTCAGAAAACAGAAGATCTTCGTCTCTGTCACTGAAGAAATTGACTGAACTATATGATATTTCCAATGGCTTCACTCGAAAGATTGTTAGGTGTGGGATTTTGAGATGCGCATCACTTGGAAACTTTTCTTTATTTTTACCTCGACCCCCTTTAATAGTACGGTGTTTCCTATGACTCAAGAAAGAGAAAAACAAAACTATGAAAACAGAAGTCTTCACGCTTCATAATCCTCACATGAATATCAAGTCTTCAGGATCACACCAATTTCTTCACTTTCAAAGTCTTTAGAAAGCCAAAGTCTTCAGTTGAAGACATTCATTTTTGGGGGTCGACTTTCTCTGTAAATATCAAACTCCTCATAGACTTATAGACCTGTGTACACCCATAAACGCATTATTCCCTTAACCTATAAGTCTTCAATACACCAAAATCACTAAGGGGCACTAGATGCACTTACAAATGGAAATATTAAAACTTCTGGAAGCAGGTATAATCTATCATATAGCTGATAGTAGATGGGTAAGTCATGTTCATTGTGTCCCTAAAAAGTGAGGTATTACTGTTGTTCCTAATGATAAGAATGAACTTATTCCACACAGAATTGTTACAGGCTATAGAATGGTAATTGATTTTAGAAAATTAAACAAAGCAACTAGAAAAGACCATTACCCTTTGCCTTTTATAGATCAAATGCTAGAAAGATTATCTAAGCACACACATTTCTGCTTCCTTGACGGATACTCTGGTTTTTCACAAATACTTGATTCTCAACCTGATGAAGAAAATACCACTTTTACTTGTCCCTTTGGAACTTATGCTTATAGATGTATGCCTTTTGGTTTATGTAATGCACCTGCTACCTTTCAAAGATGTATGACTGCTATATTCTCTCACATTCGTGAAAAGATTGTTGAGGGTTTCATGGATGACTTCTCCGTTTATAGGAAGTCTTTTAATGATTGTTTAAGCAATCTTGATAGAGTGTTGCAGAAATGTGAACAAACAAATCTTGTCTTGAATTGGGAGAAATGCCACTCTATGGTTAATGAAGGTATTGTCTTGGGTCATAAAATTTCTGAAAGAGGTATTGAAGTGGACAAAGCTAAGGTTCATACAATTGAGAAAATGCAAGTCCTAAAGATATCAAAGGTATTCGTAGTTTCCTAGGTCATGCTGGTTTTATAGGAGATTTATCAAAGACTTTTCTAAAATTTCTAGGCCTCTTACAAATCTTTTGCAAAAGGATATTCTTTTGTTTTTATGATGATTGTTTAGAAGCCTTCTAAACACTTAAGAAAGCCTTAATTTCTGCACCTATTGTTCAACCACCTGATTGGAACTTGCCTTTTGAAATTATGCGTGATGCTAGTGATTATGATGTTGGTGTTGTTCTAGGACAAAGAGTTGATAAAAAACTAAATGTTATTCATTATGCTAGTAAAACTCTAGACAGTGTTCAAAGAAATTATGCTACTACTGAAAAAGAATTTCTAGCAATGGTGTTTGCTTGTGATAAATTTAGATCTTACATTGTTAATTCAAAAGTAATTGTTCACACCGATCATGCTGCTATTAAATATTTTATGGAAAAGAAAGATGCTAAACCTAGACTTATTCGATGGGTTCTCTTGCTGCAAGAATTTGATTTACATATCACTGATAGGAAAGGAGCAGAGAACCCCATAGCTGATAACTTGTCTAGGCTTGAAAATGTGCTTGATGACCCACTACCTATTGATGATAGTTTTCCTGATGAGCAGTTAGCTACAATAAATGTTTCTCATAACACTCCTTGGGATACTGATGACCCACAAGTATAGGGGATCAATTGTAGCTCTTTTCGATAAGTAAGAATGTCGAACCCAACGAGGAGCATAAGGAAATGACAAGTGGTTTTCAGCAAGGTAATGTCTGCAAGTGCTGAAATTATAAGTAGCAGAGTAGTTTGATAGCAAGGTAATTTGTAACAAACAAGTAACAATAGTAGTAACAAAAGTGCAGCAAGGTAGCCCAATCCTTTTGAGTCAAAGGACAGGCCAAAACAGTTTCTTATGATAAGCAAAGAGTTCTTGAGGGTACACGGGATTTTCATCTAATCACTTTCATCATGTTGGTTTAATTCGTGTTCGGTACTTTGATAATTTGATATGTGGGTGGACCGGTGCTTAGGTGTTGTTCTTACCTGAACAAACCTCCTACTTATGATTAACCCTCCCGCAAGCATCCGCAACTACGAGAAAAGTATTAAGAATAAATTCTAACCATAGCATTAAACTTCTGGATCCAAACGGTCCCTTACGGAATAGCGCATAAACTGGGGTTTAAGCTTCTGCCACTCTCGCAACCCATCATTTAATTGCTTCTCCACAATGCATTACCTTAGGCCCAAATATGGTGAAGTGTCATGTAGTCTACGTTCACATGACAGCACTGAGGGAATCACAACATACATTCTATCAAAATATCGAACACATATCAAGTTCACATGATTACTTGCAACATGATTTCTCCCGTGACCTCAAGAATGAAAGTAACTACTCACAAATGATAATCATGCTCAATATCAGAGGGGTATTAAATAGCATATTGAATCTGAACATATAATCTTCCACCAAATAAACCATATAGTAATCAACTACAAGATGTAATCAACACTACTAGTCACCCACAAGCAGCAATCTATAGTTCCGGTAACAAGATTGAACAAAAGAGATGAACTAGGATTTGAGATGAGATGATGTTGTTGAAGATGTTCATGGAGATTGCCCTCCCCAAGATGGGAGAGTTGTTGGTGATGATGATGACGACGATTTCCCCCTCTAGGAGGGAAGTTCCCCCGGCAAAATCGCTCCACTGGAGGACAAAAGTGCTCCTGCCCAAGTCCCGCCTCGAAACGGCAGTGCTCCATCCCGAAAGTCCTCTCCTTATTTTTTTCTAGGTAAAAATTACCTATATACCAGAAGATGGGCACCGAAGGTGGGCCTGGGTGAGCACAACCCATCAGGGCACGCCTGGGCTCCCTAGCGCGCCTAGGTGGGTTGTGCCCACCTGGTGGGCCCCCTCTGGTAGTTATTTGCTCCAATATTCATCATATATTTGATAAAAAAAACTCCATGAAGTTTCAGCTTGTTTGGAGTTGTGCAGAATAGGTGGCCTGACATAGCTTTTCCAGGTCCAGATTTCCAGCTGCCGGAATTCTCCGTCTTTGTGTATACCTTGCATATTATGAGATAAAAGGCATTAGAATTACTCCAAAAAGCATTATTATGGATAAAAACATCATAAATAACTATAAGAAAACCTGATGCAAAATGGACGTATCATATACTGACTATGCTAATTACATTGTTGCTAAATATTTACCACCTAGCTTTACATACCAACAGAAGAAAAAAATATTCTATGATTTAAGACATTATTTTTTGGGATGACCCACATCTTTATAAAGAAGGAGTAGATGGTGTTATTAGACGTTGTGTACCTGAGCATGAACAGGGACAAATCCTATGAAAATGTCACTTCGAAGCTTATGGGAGACAGAACTGCTCACAAGGTATTGAAGTCTGGATTTTTATTAGCCTACTATTTTCAAGGATGCTCGTAAGTTCGTCTTATCTTGTGATGAATGTCAAAGAATAGGTAATATCGGTAAGCGTCAAGAAATGCCTATGAATTATTCACTTGTTGTTGAACCATTTGATGTTTGGGGGTTTGATTACATGGGACCTTTCCCTTCCTCTAATGGGTATACACATATTTTGGTTACTGTTGATTATGTTACTAAGTGGGTAGAAGCTATTCCAACTAGTAGTGCTGATCACAACACCTCTATTAGAATGCTTAAGGAAGTTATTTTCCCAAGGTTTTAAGTCCCTAGATATTTAATGACTGATGGTGGTTCACACTTTATTCATGGTGCTTTCCGTAAAATGCTTCCTAAGTATGATGTTAACCATAGAATTGCATCACCTTATCATCCTCGGTCTAGTGGTCAAGTTGAACTTAGCAATAGAGAAATAAAATTAATTTTGCAAAAGACTGTCAATAGGTCCTGGAAGAATTGGTCTAAGAAATTAGATGATGCACTTTGGGCTTATAGAATAACATATAAAAATCATATGGGTATGTCTCCTTATAAAATGGTTTATGGAAAAGCTTGTCATTTGCCTCTTGAGTGAGCACATAAAGCATATTGGGTAATTAAAGAACTCAGCTATGATTCCAAACTTGCCGGTGAAAAGAGGTTATTTGATATTAGCTCTTTAGATGAATGGAGAATCCAAGCTTATGAAAATGCCAAGTTATTTAAAGAAAAGGTTAAAAGATGGCATGATAAAAGAATACAAAAGCATGAGTTCAAAGTTGGAGAATATGTTCTTTTGTACAACTCCCATTTCAGATTCTTTGCAGGAAAACTCCTCTCCAAATGGGAAGGACCCTATGTTATCGAGGAGGTTTATCGGTTTGGAGCTATCAAAATAAATAATGCCGAAGGTACTAACCCGAAGGTTGTTAATGGGCAACGAATAAAACATTATACCTTAGGTACGCCCGTTAATGTTGAAAGTGATATTATCCAAACTATGACATCGGAAGAACACATTAAAGAGTCCTTCTGGAACACTTCAGAATCGTCAAAAAGAGGAGGTATGTGATACGGTAAGTAAAAGGACTCCAAAAAAATCCACAAAAATATTTTTTGTCAGTTTTGGAATATAACAAAAATTAGGAAAATAAGAAACTTCCAAGAAGTGCACCCTGGTGGGCACAAGACACCAGGGCGCGCCTGCCCGGGTGGGTTGTGCCCACCTTGGGTACCTTCCGGACTTCGTTTTTCTACAGCTTGCTTGTTTCCCAAGATAAAAAATCTTTATATACCCCCTGAACCTATGGACCACCATATCGCGGAGAAATCCTCTGTTCTCTTTTCTTGTTGTTTTTGGTCAGATCTGTTGAGCCAAGCATCATGTCTTCTTCTTCCTCCAACAACGTGGAAGAGGATGCTTGGTTGATGAAGATTGAGCTGAAGAGAGAAGAGCCCGTAGAAGCCGTCAAAGGGGACAAGAGCAAGGAGGCTACCGGAGATCAAGCACCGGTGGTTGAGCAAGCCTGGCCTACTGAGGAAGAAGAAGAAGATATCCTTAAACCTTATTATGCTCATCTTACCCCAACTTAGATTGAAGCCTTTCGAATCATTGAAACGGTTCATGTGCAAAATAAATATCTCACTCGTGAAAATATTCTGCATCAAGAGCACATCATCTTCCTCTAGAGCGTCATCCGTAGATTGGAGAATCTCTTGATCCTGAAGGACACGGTCTCCTTTGTTGGGGAACGCAGTATTGCAAAAATATTCCTACAATCACGCAAGATCTATCTAGGTGATGCATAGCAACGAGAGGGGAGAGTGTGTCCACATACCCTCGTAGACTGAAAGCGGAAGCATTTAGTAACGTGGTTGATGTAGTCAAACGTCTTCGTGATTCAACTGATCCAAGCACCAAACGTACGGCACCTCTGTATTCAGCACACGTTTAGATCGATGAAGTCCCTCGAGCTCTTGATCTAGTTGAGGACGAGGGAGAGTTTCATCAGCACGACGACGTGTTGATGGTGATAATGAAGTTACCGGCTAAGCACTACAACGATATGACCGAGGTGTGTAACTGTGGATGGGGCACCACACACGGCTAAGAGAGGACTTGGTGTACCTTTGGAGTGCCCCCCTCCCACGTATATAAAGGGGGGAGGTGAGGAGGCCGGCCCAAGGGGGGCGCGCCAAAGGGGGGAGTCCTACTTGGACTCCCGGTCCAAGTAGGATTCGACCCCCTCCTTTTCCTTTCTGGAGAAGGGGGAGGGGAAAGAGGTGGAGAAGAAGAAGGAAAGCCCCCCCCCCAAACCTAATCCAATTCAGTTTGGGCTTGGGGGTGCGCGCCTTCACCTGGCCCCGCCTCCTCTCTCCACTAGGGCCCATTAAGGCCCATTAACTCCCTGGGGGGGTCCGGTAACCCCTTGTACTCCGAAAAATGTTCGAACCTTTTCAAAACCATTTCGGTGTCCAAACATAACCTTCCAATATATCAATCTTTATGTCTCGACCATTTCGAGACTCCTCGTCATGTTCGTGATCTCATTAGGGACTCCGAACAAACTTCGGTTCATCAAATCACATAACTCATAATACAAATTTTCATCAAACGTTAAGCGTGCGGACCCTACGGGCTCGAGAACTACGTAGACATGACCGAGACACATCTCCGGTCAATAACCAACAGCGGAACCTGGATGCTCATATTGGCTCCTACATATTCTATGAAGATCTTTATCGGTAAAACCGCATAACAACATACGGTGTTCCCTTTGTCATGAGTGTGTTACTTGCCCGAGATTCGATCATCGGTATCATCATACCTAGTTCAATATCGTCACCGGCAAGTCTCTTTACTCGTTTCGTAATGTATCATCCCGTAACTAACTCATTAGTCACATTGCTTGCAAGGCTCATAGTGATGTGCATTACCGAGAGGGCCCAGAGATACCTCTCCAATACGCGGAGTGACAAATCCTAATCTCGATCTATGCCAACTCAACAAACACCATTGGAGACACCTGTAGAGCATCTTTATAATCACCCAGTTACGTTGTGACGTTTGATAGAACACAAGGTGTTCCTCCGGTATTCAGGAGTTGCATAATCTCATAGTCAGAGGAACATGTATAAGTCGTGAAGAAAGCAATAGTAATAAAACTAAACGATCATAATGCTAAGCTAACGAATGGGTCTTGTCCATCACATCATTCTCTAATGATGTGATCCCGTTCATCAAATGACAACACATGTCTATGGTTAGGAAACTTAACCATCTTTGATTAACGAGCTAGTCAAGTAGAGGCATACTAGGGACACTCAGTTTTGTCTATGTATTCACACATGCACTAAGTTTCCGGCTAATACAATTCTAGCATGAATAATAAACATTTATCATGATATAAGGAAATATAAATAACAACTTTATTATTGCCTCTAGGGCATATTTCCTTCAGTCTCCCACTTGCCCTAGAGTCAATAATCTAGATTACATAGTAATGATTCTAACACCCATGGAGTCTTGGTGTTGATCATGTTTTGCTCGTGAGAGAGGCTTAGTCAACAGGTCTGCAACATTTAGATCCGTATGTATCTTGCAAATCTCTAGATCTCCCTCCTTGACTTAATCGCGGATGGAATTGAAGTGTCTCTTGATGTGCTTGGTTCTCTTGTGAAATCTGGATTCCTTTGCCAAGCCAATTGCACAAGTATTGTCACAAAAGATTTTCACTATACCCGATACACTAGGTATTACACCTAGATCGGATATAAACTCCTTCATCCAGACTCCTTCATTTGCTGCTTCCGAATCAGCTATGTACTCCGCTTCACACATAGATCCCGCCATGGTGCTCTGCTTGGAACTACACCAACTGACAACTCCACCATTCAATATAAATATGTATCCAGTTTGTGACTTAGAGTCATCCGGATCAGTGTCAAAGCTTGCATCGACGTAACCATTTATGATGAGCTCTTTGTCACCTCCATAAACGAGAAACATATCCTTAGTCCTTTTCAGGTATTTCAGGATGTTCTTGACCATTGTCCAGTGATCACTCCTGGATTACTTTGGTACCTCCCTGCTAAACTAATAGCAAGGCACACATCGGGTCTAGTACACAGCATTGCATACATGATAGAACCTATGGCTGAGGCATAGGGAATGACTTTCATTTTCTCTCTATCTTCTACAGTGGTCGGGCATTGAGTCTGACTCAGCTTCACACCTTGTAACACGGGCAAGAACCCTTTCTTTGACTGATCCATTTTGAACTTCTTCAAAACTTTATCAAGGTATGTGCTTTGTGAAAGTCCAATTAAGCATCTTGATCTATCTCTATAGATCTTGATGCCCAATATGTAAGCAGCTTCACCGAGGTCTTTCATTGAGAAATTCTTATTCAAGTATCCTTTTATGCTATCCAGAAATTCTATATTATTTCCAATCAATAATATGTCATCCACATATAATATTAGAAATGCTACAGAGCTCCCACTCACTTTCTTGTAAATACAGGCTTCTCCAAAAGTCTGTATAAAACCATATGCTTTGATCACATTATCAAAGCGTATATTCCAACTCCGAGAGGCTTACACTAGTCCATAAATGGATCGCTGGAGCTTGCACACTTTGTTAGCAACTTTTGGATCGAAAAAACCTTCTGGTTGCATCATATACAACTCTTCTTTAAGATATCCATTAAGGAATGCAGTTTTGACATCCATTTGCCAAATTTCATAATCATAAAATGCGGCAATTGCTAACATGATCCGGACAGACTTAAGCATTGCTACGGCTGAGAAGGTCTCATCGTAGTCAACTCCTTGAACTTGTCAAAAACCTTTCGCAACAAGTCGAGCTTTGTAGACAGTAACATTACCGTCAGCGTCAGTCTTCTTCTTGAAGATCCATTTATTCTCTATGGCTTGCTGATCATCGGGCAAGTCAACCAAAGTCCACACTTTGTTCTCATACATGGATCCCATCTCAGATTTGATGTCCTCAAGCCATTTCGCAGAATCTGGGCTCATCATCGCTTCCTCATAGTTCGTAGGTTCATCATGGTCAAGTAACATGACCTCCAGAACAGGATTACCGTACCACTCTGGTGCGGACCTTACTCTGCTTGACCTACGAGGTTCGGTAGTGACTTGATCAGAAGTTTCATGATCATCATCATTAGCTTCCTCACTGATTGGTGTAGGAATCATTGGAACTGACTTCTGTGATGAACTACTTTCCAATAAAGGAGAAGGTACAATTACCTCATCAAGTTCTACTTTCCTCCCACTCACTTCTTTCGAGAGAAACTCCTTCTCTAGAAAGGATCCATTCTTAGCAACAAATATCTTGCCTTCGGATATGTGATAGAAGGTGTACCCAATTATTTCCTTTGGGTATCCTATGAAGACACATTTCTCCGATTTGGGTTCGAGCTTATCTGGTTGAAGCTTTTTCACATAAGCATAGCAGCCCCAAACTTTAAGAAACGAGAACTTGGGTTTCTTGCCAAACCACAGTTCATATGGTGTCATCTCAACGGATTTAGATGGTGCCCTATTTAACGTGAATGCAGCCATCTCTAAAGCATAACCCCAAATCGATAGCGGTAAATCAGTAAGAGACATCATAGATTGCACCATATCTAATAAAGTATGATTACGATGTTCGGACACACCATTATGCGGTGGTGTTCCAGGTGGCGTGAGTTGCGAAGCTATTCCACATTATTTCAAATGAAGAGCAAACTCATAACTCAAATATTCACCTCCATGATCAGATCGTAGAAACTTTATTTTCTTGTTACGATGATTTTCCACTTCACTCTGAAATTCTCTGAACTTTTCAAATGTTTCAGACTTATGTTCCATTAAGTAGATATACCCATATCTGCTCAAATCATCTGTGAAGGTCAGAAAATAACGATACCCACCGCGAGCGTCAACACTCATTGGACCGCATACATCAGTATGTATTATTTCCAATAAGTCAGTTGCTCGCTCCATTGTTCCGGAGAACGGAGACTTAGTCATCTTGCCCATGAGGCATGGTTTGCAAGCATCAAGTGATTCATAATCAAGTTATTCCAAAAGCCCATCAGCATGGAGTTTCTTCATGCGCTTTACACCAATATGACCTAAACGGCAGTGCCACAAATAAGTTGCACTATTATTATTAAAATTATATCTTTTGGCTTCAATATTATGAATATGTGTATCACTACTATCGAGCTTCAACAAAAATAGACCACTCATCAAGGGTGCATGACCATAAAAGATATTACTCATATAAATAGAACAGCCATTATTCTCTTATTTAAATGAATAACTGTCTCGCATCAAACAAGATCCAGATATAATGTTCATGCTTAATGCTGGCACCAAATAACAATTATTCAGGTCTAAAACTAATCCCGAAGGTAGATATAGAGGTAGCGTGCGGACGACAATCACATCGACTTTGGAACCATTTCCCACGCGCATCGTCGCCTCGTCCTTAGCCAATCTTTGTTTAATCCGTAGCCCCTGTTTCAAGTTGCAAATATGAGCAACACAACCAATATCAAATACCCGGGTGCTACTACGAGCATTAGTAAGGTACACATCAGTAACATGTATATCAAATATACCTTTCACTTTGCCATCCTTCTTATCCGCCAAATACTTGGGGCAGTTCCGCTTCCAGTGACCAGTCCCTTTGCAGTAGAAGCACTCAGTCTCAGGCTTAGGTCCAGACTTGGGCTTCTTCACTTGGGCAGAAACTTGCTTGCCGTTCTTCTTGAAGTTCCCCTTCTCCCCTTTGCCCTTTTTCTTGAATCTAGTGGTCTTGTTAACCATCAACACTTGATGTTCCTTCTTAATTTCTACCTCCGCAGCCTTTAGCATTGCGAAGAGCTCGGGAATCGTCTTATCCATCCTTTGCATATTATAGTTCATCACGAAGCTTTTGTAGCTTGGTGGTAGTGATTGAAGAATTCTGTCAATGACACTATCATCAGGAATATTAACTCCCAGTTTAGTCAAGTGGTTGTGGTACCCACACATTCTGAGTATATATTCACTAAGAGAACTATTCTCCTCCATCTTGCAGCTATAGAACTTATTGGAGACTTCATATCTCTCAATTCGGGCATTTGCTTGAAATATTAACTTCAACTCCTGGAACATCTCATATGCTCCATGACGTTCAAAACGTCGTTGAAGTCCTGATTCTAAGACGTACAACATGGCACACTGAACTATCGAGTAGTCATCAACTTTGCTCTACCAGACATTCATAACATCTGGAGTTGCTCCTGTAGCAGGTTTTGCACCTAGCGGTGCTTCTAGGACATAATTCTTATGTGCAGCAATGAGGATAATCCTCAAGTTATGGACCCAGTCCGTGTAGTTGCTACCATCATCTTTCAACTTAGCTTTCTCTAGGAACGCATTAAAATTCAAGGGAACGGTGGCACGGGCCATTGATCTACAACAACATAGACATGCAAAATACTATCAGGTACTAAGTTCATGATAAATTAAAGTTCAATTAATCATATTACTTAAGAACTCCAACTTAGATAGACATCCCTCTAGTTATCTAAATGATCATGTGATCCATATCAACTAAATCATGTTCGATCATCACGTGAGATGTGCTACCTCTTGAGCATTGCGTTGGTTTTCCCTTGAAGAGGAAAGGGTGATGCAGTAAAGTAGCATAAGTATTTCCCTCGGTTTTGAGAACCAAGGTATCAATCCAGTAGGAGATCACGCTCCAGTCCCACGCACCTACACAAACAAATAAGAACCTCGCAACCAACGCGATAAAGGGGTTGTCAATCCCTTCACGGTCACTTACAAGAGCGAGATCTGATAGATATGATAAGATAATGTTTTTGCTATTTTTATGATAAAGAGAAATAAAGATGCAAAGTAAAATAAACGGCAATAGAAATAGCTAAGTGATGAAAGATTAATATGATGGAAGATAGACCCGAGGGCCATAGGTTTCACTAGTGGCTTCTCTCAAGAGCATAAGTATTACTGTGGGTAAACGAATTACTGTCGAGCAATTGATAGAATTGAGAATAGTTATGATAATATCTAGGTATGATCATGTATATAGGCATCACGTCCGCGATAAGTAGACCGAAATGATTCTGCATCTACTACTATTACTCCACACATCGACCGCTATCCAGCATGCATCTAGAGTATTAAGTTCATAAGAACAGAGTAATGCTTTAAGTAAGATGACATGATGCAGAGGGATAAACTCATGCAATATGGTATAAACCCATCTTTTTATCCTCGATGGCAACAATACAATACGTGTCGTTTCCCTTTCTGTCACTGGGATCGAGCACCGCAAGATTGAACCCAAAGCTAAGCACTTCTCCCATTGCAAGAAAGATCAATCTAGTAGGCCAAAACAAAATGATAATTCAAAGAGACTTGCAAAGATAAACCAATCATACATAAAAGAATTCAGAGGAGATTCAAATATTGTTCATAGATAAACTTGATCATAAACCCACAATTCATCGGATCTCAACAAACACACCGCAAAAGAAGATTACATCGAATAGATCTCCAAGAAGACCGAGGAGAACTTTGTATTGAGATCCAAAGAGAGAGAAGAGGCCATCTAGCTAATAACTATGGACCCGAAGGTCTGAAGTAAACTACTCACACATCACCAGAGATGCCATGGAGTTGATGTAGAGGCCCTCCGTGATCAATGCCCCCTCCAGCGGAGCTCCAGAAAAGGCCCCAAGATGGGATCTCTTGGGTATAGAAGGTTGCGGCGGTGGAATTAGGTTTTCGTGGTGCTCCTGGATGTTTGGGGGTACGTGGATATATATAGAAGGAAGAAGTACGTCGGTGGAGCAACGAGGGGCCCACGAGGGTGGAGGGCGCGCCCAGGGGGTAGGTGCGCCCCCTGCCTCGTGGCCTCCTCGATTGTTTCTTGACGCCTACTCCAAGTCTCCTGGATCACGTTTGTTGAGAAAATCACGTTCCTGAAGATTTCATTCTATTTGGACTCCGTTTGATATTCCTTTTCGGCGAAACTCTAAAATAGGCAAAAAAGCAGCTATTTGGGTTGGGCCTCCGATTAGTAGGTTAGTCCCAAAAATGATATAAAAGTGTAAAATAAAGCCCATTAACATCCAAAATAGATAATATAATAGCATGGAGCGATCAAAAATTATAGATATGTTGGATACGTATCAAGATGGAGTAGTTTTCAATGGTAAACATCACTATGTTGATCATATCTACTATATAATTCATGTTCGACCTTTCGGTCTTAGTGTTCCGAGGCCATATCTGCATATGCTAGGCTCACCAAGTTTAGCCCGAGTATTCTACATGTGCAAAACTGGCTTGCATCGGTTGTATGTGAACATAGAGCTTATCACACCCGATCATCACGTGGTGTCTCGACACGACGAACTGTAGCAACGGTGCATACTCAGGGAGAACACTTGTACCTTGAAATTTAGTGAGCGATCATCTTATAATGCTACCGCCGTACTAAGCAATATAAGATGCATAAAGGATAAACATCACATGCAATCAAAATAAGTGATATGATATGGCCATCATCATCTTGTGCCTTTGTTCTCCATCTCCAAAGCACCGTCATGATCACCATCATCACCGGCTTGACACCTTGATCTCCATTGTAGCATCGTTGTCGTCTCGCCAACTATTGCTTCTACAACTATCGCTACCGCTTAGTGATAAAGTAAAGCAATTACATGACGATTACATTTCATACAATAAACCGACAACCATAAGGCTCCTGCCAGTTGCCGATAACTTCTACAAAACATGATCATATCATACAACAATTTATATTTCATCATGTCTTGACCATATCACATCACATCATGCCCTGCAAAAACAAGTTAGATGGCCTATACTTTGTTGTTGCAAGTTTTACGTGGTTGCTACGGGCTTCTAGCAAGAACCGTTCTTACCTACGCATCAAAACCACAATGATTTTTCATCAAGTGTGTTGTTTTAACCTTCAACAAGGGTCGGGCGTAGTCAAACTCGATTCAACTAAAGTTGGATAAACAGACACCCGCCAGCCACCTGTGTGCAAAGCACGTCGGTAGAACCAGTCTCATGAACGCGGTCATGTAATGTCGGTCCGGGCCGCTTCATCCAACAATACCGCTGAATCAAAGTAAGACGTTGGTGGTAAGCAGTATGACTATTATCGCCCACAACTCATTGTGTTCTACTCATGCATATAACATCTACGCATAGACCTGGCTCGGATGCCACTATTGGGGAACGCGGTATTTCAAAAATATTCCTACGATCACGCAAGATCTATCTTGGTGATGCATAGCAACGAGAGGGGAGAGTGTGTCCATGTACCCTCGTAGACCGAAAGCGGAAGCGTTTAGTAACACGGTTGATGTAGTCGAACATCTTCGCAATTCAACCGATCCCAGCACCGAACGTACGGCACCTCCATGTTCAGCACACGTTCAGCTCGATGACGTCCCTCGAGCTCTTGATCTAGTTGAGGATGAGGGAGAGTTTCGTCAGCACGATGGCGTGCTGATAGTGATGATGAAGTTACCACCGTAGGGCTTCGCCTAAGCACTACAATGATATGACTGAGGTGTGTAACTGTGGAGGGGGCACCGAACATGGCTAAGAGAAGACTTGGTGTACCTTTGGGGTGCCCCTCTCCCACGTATATAAAGGGGGGAGGAGAGGAGGCCGGCCCAAGGGGCGCACCAAAGGGTGGGAGTCCTACTTGGACTCCCGGTCCAAGTAGGATTCGGCCCCCTCCTTTCCTTTTTGGAGAAGGGGGGAAGGGAAAGAGGTGGAGGAGAAGAAGGAAAGGCCCCCCCAACCCTAGTCCAATTTGGTTTGGGCTTGGGGGGCGCACGCCTCCACCTAGCTGCCGCCTCCTCTCTCCACTAGGGCCCATGAAGGCCCATTAACTCCCCGGGGGGGTTCAGGTAACCCCCCGGTACTCCGGAAAATGTCCAAACCTTTTCGAAACCATTCCGGTGTCCAAACATAACCTTCCAATATATCAATCTTTACATCTCGACCATTTTGTGACTCCTCGTCATGTCCGTGATCTCATCCGGGACTCCGAACAAACTTCGGTTCATCAAATCACATAACTCATAATACAAATTGTCATCGAACGTTAAGCATGCGGACCCTACGGGTTCGAGAACTATGTAGACATGACCGAGACACATCTCCGGTTAATAACCAACAGCGGAACCTGGATGCTCATATTGGCTCCTAGATATTCTACGAAGATCTTTATCGGTCAAACCGCGTAACAACATACGTTGTTCCCTTTATCATCGGTATGTTACTTGCCCGAGATTCGATCGTCGGTATCATCATACCTAGTTCAATCTCGTCATCGGCAAGGCTGTTTACTCGTTCCGTAATACATCATCCCGTAACTAACTCATTAGTCACATTGCTTGCAAGGCTCATAGTGATGTGCATTACCGAGAGGTCCCAGAGATACCTCTCCGATACACGGAGTGACAAATCCTAATCTCGATCTATGCCAACTCAACAAACACCATCGGAGACACCTATAGAGCATCTTTATAATCACCCAGTTACGTTGTGACATTGATAGCACACAAGGTGTTCCTCCGGTATTCAGGAGTTGCATAATCTCATAGTCATAGGAACATGTATAAGTCATGAAGAAAGCAATAGCAATAAAACTAAATGATCATAATGCTAAGCTAACGGATGGGTCTTGTCCATCACATCATTCTCTAATGATGTGATCCCGTTCATCAAATGACAATGCATGTCTATGGTTAGGAAACTTAACCATCTTTGATTAACGAGCTAGTCAAGTAGAGGCATACTAGGGACACTCAGTTTTGTCTATGTATTCACACATGCACTAAGTTTGCGGTTAATACAATTCTAGCATGAATAATAAACATTTATCATCACATAAGGAAATATAAATAACAACTTTATTATTGCCTCTAGGGAATGTTTCCTTCATCCTCTACTTCATCACCACCACCTTCTTCATCACCAAAAGAAAATTGAGTATCGGGTATGGGCACTCCCCTTGGCTTCCGCCAAGCTTGGGAGAGGTGCCCCGGTATCGTATCACCCCACTATCTTTTGCCTTTACTTATTTTAGTTCGATCCATAGTTATCTTTTGCTTTAGATGAATAAAAGTTTAGTTCGATTCTTTCTTTTTGAGAGTTTGCTTAGTAATCTGTCCTTGTAATCGTGTGCAAGCTATATAATAAAGTTTAGTTTGAGTTTTTGCTTACTTTACTTTCATGTTGCAATAAGAAGAAAGGAAATAAATTAAAAAGATCATATGCTAATCTTATGGTAGGTGATGACACCACCTAAGGAAAAGTATAAGTAGAAAATTTTATTAGAGATTAACAAACATAGCATTGGTCAATGATGCAACTCATGAAAGAATTAATAAGGGAAGAGAAGATTCACATATAAATATACTATCATGGAAATCTTTTGTGATTGTGAGCCCCCATCAAAATATTATATGCCAAAATTGTTGATGTTGGACAAGGAAGATGACTTAATGATTTATGTTTATTCATATTCACATAGAAGTTATATTGTCATAGATCCTTCAACATGTGGTGCTTGCCCCTACCTTTGCTAGCCAAAAAATCCGCACTAAGTAGAGATACTACTTGTGCATCCAAAAAAAACCCTTAAACCAAATCTTATTTTCAAGTGCCCACCATGCCTAACTAAGGATTGAGTTAGATCCTTCAAGTAAGTTGTCATCGGTGCAATAAGGCAATAAAATTTGCTTCTAAAAGTGTGAGATCATTTAGTGTAAGAGAAAATTGAGCGTTGTACGAACTTGTGATGGTGAAGAATAAAAGCGACAGACTGCATAATAAAGGTTGCCATCACAAGGGGCAATACAACATGACGTTCTTTTGCACTAAGGAGTTGAGCATACAAACAAATAAGCGCATGGAAACCTCTGATTCCCTTTGCGAAGGGCCTATACTTTTATGTATTTACTTTTATGCAAAGAGTCAAAGTTTATCTCTCTATTCCGTTTTACTCTTTTGGCAAGCATCATGTGGTGAGGAAATATCTAGGCACATATGTCCAGTTGAATATGGGTAGCATGATTTATTATTGTTGACATCACCCTTGAGGTGAATACGTTGGGAGGTGAAACTATAAGCTCCTATCTTTCTATGTGTCCGGTTGAAACATTTTGCTCATGTGTATGCGGTGAGTGTTAGCAATCATAGAAGACTAAATGATGGTTGAGTATGTGGACTTGCCTAAAGGCTCCGATACGTGATCCTTCCTGAAAAGATGATGAATTGTAGTTGTAAAGTTGACTGAGAACATAGTTTGTTGGTTGCTAATAGAGTTTATGCTTTATACTTCGATAGTGTGATGAATTGTTACTTATTCATGAGAAGTCTACGATAAAAGTTTTGTGATAAAAGTTTTATGTCAAAGTTTGTTGCCGTTATAATAATTCACATGATGCTTCTATGTCTGTATTTTGTTTTTATCGACACCTCTCTCTCTCTAAGCGTGTGGACATGTTTTTCGATTTTGGTTTTCGCTTGAGGACAAGCGATGTCTAAGCTTGGGGGATTTGATACATCCATTTTGCATCATGTTTTCCTACTGTTATTTATGATGTTTTTATGCATACTAGTACTTTTTGGAGTAATACTGATGCCTTTTCTCCAATAATATGCAAGGTACACACAAAGAGGGAGAATTCCGGCAGCAGGAAATCTGGACCTAGAAAAGCTACATCAAGCTACCTATTCTGGACAACTCCAAACAAGTTGAAACTTTTCGGAGATTTTTTATGGAATATATGAGGAATATTGGAGCCAATAAGTACCAGAGGGGGCCCACCAGGTGGGCACAACCCACCTGGATGCGCCAGGGAGCCCAAGCGCGCCGTAGTGGGTTGTGCTCACCCAGGCCCACCTTCGGTGCTCATCTTCTGGTATATAAGTCATTTTGACCTAGAAAAAAATTAGAAGAGGACTTTCAGGATGGAGCGCCGCCATCTCGAGGCGGAACTTGGGCAGGAGCACTTTTGCCCTCCGGCGGAGCGATTCCGCCCATGGAACTTCCCTCCCGGAGGGGGAAATCATCGTCGTCATCATCACCAACAACTCTCCCATCTTGGGGAGGGCAATATCCATCAACATCTTCAACAACACCATCTCATCTCAAACCCTAGTTCATCTCTTGTGTTCAATCTTGTTACCAGAACTATAGATATTGGTGCTTGTGGGTGACTAGTAGTGTTGATTACATCTTGTAGTTGATTGCTATATGGTTTATTTGGTGGAAGATTATATGTTCGGATCCATTATGCTATTTAATACCCCTCTGATCTTGAGCATGTTTATCACTTGTGAGTAGTTACTTTTGTTCTTGAGGTCACGAGAGAAATCATGTTGCAAGTAATCATGTGAACTTGATATGTGTTCGATATTTGGATAGTATGTATGTTGTGATTCCCTTAGTGGTGTCATGTGAACGTCGACTACATGACACTTCACCATATTTGGGCCTAAGGGAATGCATTGTGGAGTAGTTATTAGATGATGGGTTGCGAGAGTGATAGAAGCTTAAACCCATAGTTTATGCGCTATTCCGTAAGGGATCGATTGGATCCAAAAGTTTAATGCTATGGTTAGAATTTATTCTTAATACTTTTATCGTAGTTGTGGATGCTTGCGAGGGGGTTAATCATAAGTAGGAGGTTTGTTCAATTAAGAACAACACCTAAGCACCGGTCCACCCACATACCAAATTATCAAAGTAGCGAACACGAATGGAATTAACATGATGAAAGTGACTAGATGAAATTCCCGTGTACCCTCAAGAACGCTTTGCTTATTATAAGAGACTGTTTTGGCCTGTCCTTTGCCTCAAAAGGATTGGTCTACCTTGCTGCACTTTTGTTGCTATTATCATTGCTTGCTCGTTATGAAATATCTTGCTATCAAACTACTCTGTTACTTACAATTTCAGCACTTGCAGACATTACCTTGCTGAAAACCACTTGTCATTTCCTTCTGGTACTCGTTGGGTTCGACACTATTGCTTATGAAAAAGAGCTACAATTGACCCCCTATACTTGTGGGTCATCACGCCGGTTTCCCATATCTTGTCCCACGTGGCGGTTAGTGCGTATAGGTCAATGACCAACTCAGATCAAATACCCAATCTTGTTAAGCATGTTATTTTGATGTAACCACGGTCACCGACTAGGGACCAGGCCCACCTCTCTCTTGGGTGGTCTCAACCTACCCTGTCGCTCCGCCACAAAGTAACACTCGGGGGCCGTTGGGAACCCAGGCCCACCACTACCTGGGTGGAACCACCTGCCCCTTTAGCCCCCACATCTGAACAGTAACATAAGTATGTAATAGTATATAATATATACCCGTGATCACCTCTCGAAGTGATCACGACCCGATAGTATAGCATGGAAGACGAACAAGTATGTAGGGCCACTAATGGAAATCTAGCATCCTACACTAAGCATTTATGATTGCAGGGAAAGGTAACAACAATAGTAACAAAGACATGCTATGCAGCAAAATAGGATCATCAGAAAGTAGTAACAACTACACTACTCTAATTCAAGCAGTAGAGAGAAGGAGAAGGGGATATCGGGATGATCAAGGGTTTTTGCTTGCCTGGAAGCTCTACGGAGAAGGACGGGTTGTCAACTCCGTAGTCGATTGGGGCAACAGTAGCGTTAGTCTCGAAGTCTACTGGAGAGAAGAGGGGGAAGAAACAATGAATATAATGCAAACAGATGCATGACGATGCATGACCTGACAAATAAGCGGTGCTAGAGGTGACCTAGTTCAGTACTAGGTGATACCGACAAAGGGAAAAAACATCCGGGGAAGTATTCCCGGTGTTTGGCATTTTCGGACAAATTAAACGGAGGGAGACGGTTCCATGTTCACTATGCTCGAGACGTGTGGCAGACAAACGGAGTGCGTATTCAGATTCGTCATGTTTTTTCTAAGCAACTTTCATTTACAAAGTATTTTCATCCGAGTTACGAATTATTTTATATTAATCTTCAAAGTTTTATTCAATTTCTGAAATTAATTAAATTCGAAATTAAATATGAAATTGCTAGGGGTACCCAGCCCTGTGTACACAGGAATGTACCCAGGGGCTGACATGTGGGCTAGGGGGACCCAGTTGACTAGTCAAAGGTTGACTCAACAACAGGGGTTGGGCCCCCTATCATACTCTGTTTAGCCTAATCTATTGTTAACTTGGTTAACTAAGTTTATTTAGTTAATTAAACATAATTAATTAAGTTAATGAATTATTTAATTATTTTTTATTTGTTACTATTATTTAATTCTTTTTTTCTAGGGTGGGCCCCAGTTGTTAGTGGCACATGGGCCCCTCGAGCGGGCCTACGGGCTAACGGGCATTGGGTGTCGGGGCGGAGCCCCGGGGCGCGTGGGCGGGCCGACGACCACTGCGCACAGCCGGTCGGCAGGAGCAGCGCATGGGCGGGGAGGCCGGTGGCCAGGGCAAGCGGCGATGAGGCTGCAAAGGCAGGGCGGGCTGTAGCCGCCGGCGAGTGGAGGCGCGGCGGGGCAGAGGGAGCCGTGCGATAACGATGAGGCGGCGGGGGCTGCAGGGGAGCGCGGCTAGAGCAAGGTGCGGTGACGCGACAGGGCGCAGCGACCAGCAGCGTCATAGGAGGCGGGGCGAGCGCGGGCAGTGGCGGGGCCGCGTGGGCCGGGGCTAGACGACAGTGGCATGGGGTCACGTGCATGGAGACGTGATGGGGCGGCTGGCGCGGGGCATGGGCAGGGCGGCCAGGCGGCAACGGTGGTCGTGGGCAAGGCAGGGCGCATGCGCGAGGGAGGCATGGAGGAGGAGCGGGTTTTTCTCACCCCCGTTGTAGGGGAATAGCTGGCGAGGCTCGGAGACGACGTCGGGGAGGGGTCGATGAGGTCCGGCGGCGAGGTCCTCATGCAGCGGCGGTGGTCGGCGACGGCATGGGGACGGCGACAGTGGGGCGGGCGCGAGTTCCCTGATCCCGATCCAAATGGGGGAGGAGAAGGGGATCGTGGGGGGAGTTAGGGCTAGGTCTCGAGGGTGGGGGTGGTTATAGGCCAGAGGGGGAGATATGCCCGTTAGCTGGGCCGTGGCCAAGTTGGGCTAGTTAGCCACGGGCTTTCCCCCAATTTTCTACCTGTTTTGTTTTAGTTTATATTTTATTTTAGTTTTATAAATTATAATATAATTTCCTAATTTAGTGTTATAACTATGACGCCCTCGATTCAATCATACACTAATCATACACGCAAATGTGTACGATCAAGATCAAGGACTCACAGGAAGATATCACAACACAACTCTAGACACAAATAAAAATAATACAAGCTTTATATTACAAGCCAGGGGCCTTGAGGGCTCAAATACATAAGAACGAAAACACAAGAGTCAGCGGAAGCAACAATATTTGAGTACAGACATAATTTAAACAAGTTTTGCCTTAAGAAGGCTATCACAAAAGCAACATTGATCAAAAAGGCAAGGCCTCCTGCCTGGGAGCCTCCTAACTACTCCAGGTCGTCAGCGGCCATCACGTAGTAGTAGGCACCCTCGGGGTAGTACTAGTCATCAGTGGTGTCGTCTGGCTCCTGGGATCCGTCATCTGGTCGCAATAATCGGGTATGGGGGAAAAAGAGGTAGCAAAGCAACCGTGAGTACTCATCCAAAGTACTCGCAAGACTTACATCAGATCTAAACTAAGTATGCATCTGTATCAAAGGAAGTGAGTTGTATCTGTGGACTAAACTGCAGAATGCCAGAAGAGAAGGGGAAACCCTAGCCTGTCGAAGACTAGCATCTTCAAGCATATTCAAGCATCGTGCAGCATATAGAAGGGTACAGATCAACATAATGTAAAGTAGTAGTAGTGTTATCAACCTCGGCCAGAGATCCTTTCTCGACTCCCTGCGAGAAAGCAATCCCAGAGCCCTACTATCCATTTCTCATCTCAAGTATCCAGTTCTAGTTGTATCGATCGGGATACAACTCCAAGTGTCCATTACCGTAGGACAAGCTATCGATAGATGTTTTCTTCCTTGCAGGGGTGCATCAACTTACCCACCATGCTCGATTAACTCCGGTCAGACACACTTTCCTGGGTCATGCCCGGCCTCGGCCAAACAATACGCCACAACCCGACCTAGACTTAATAGAGAGGTTAAGCACGCCGGACTAAACCTATGCCCCCAAGGGTCTTGGGCCATCACCCCGGGAACTCATGCACGTTGAGTAGGCGGCTGGTGAGCAGACCTAGCTACCTCCTTAAAAAGGCAGGAGCTTACCAGTCCAACCCGGCGCGCGCCACTCAGTCGCTAACGTCTAATAAGCTTCGGCTGATGTATACAACGCAGAACGCCCATACAATGCCCATGTGATGGTTAGTGCTATCAGGCTAGAGGCCCCTCGGATCAAATATCCAAACCGGTAGTGCGTTGGCAGTGCGGTCACAAGCAGAGACTCACGAAAGATGTGACCCCATCGCCCCGTCTCGAGTACTTGCGGCAAGGGCTAAGAATGCCCGGCCACGCCTCATAAGTATCTCGCGGGCACCTTCCAGGTCAACCCGACTCCACATCACTCGCTTTTAAGCTCGCGCGGGTACCCCTCAGGGTCGACCCATCTTTAGTAAGATGGTTCAGTGTAAAGTCATAGTAATCATAGTAACTGGGTGTCTAACACCAAGGGGAAAAGTCGAGGAATCACCCCCGGTGAATTCCACTCGATGTTATCATCAAGGTGAACGTAAGAGGATCCACTCTCGAGGTTCACACTTGAGGGGTTGCACGACGGAGCCGTAACGGAAGTGGTTAAGGAGGAAATCACCCTTGATGACCTCGACCGTATAGCTACACTACCGAGATCTCATCAGGAGTGATGTATGAGGTGTCACCCTCGGCACTCGATAGTAACTCTGCAGAGTCGTACAACTAAGGGGGGTGATGTGCGGTGTCGGGGCCTGGATGTCGATCACGTTGATCGAGACATCGATCATAAAGCGGGGCAACAAGGACAAGGTGGGGCTCACTGATGGATCACTAACCAACCTATACTAAGCAGTTTAGGATAAGCAGGTAGGTAACAAAAACAGGCTATGCATCAGAGTAGGATCATACAGAAAGCAGTAGCAGTTCTAATGCAAGCATGAGAGGGAAAGAAATGGGCGATATCGAAATGCTCAAGGGGGGTTTGCTTGCCTGGTTGCTCGGCGACAAAGGCAGGGTCGTCGGTGACGTAGTCGATCACCGGGGCATCATCGGCCTCAGGGTCTACCAGAGAGAAGAGGGGGAAGAAACAATAAATATAAAGCAAACATAGCATCACAAAGCGTAACATGGCAATATGTTGTGCCGGGTGTGACCTAACGTATGGCTACACGATATAGGTGAAGGGGGAATTCAACCGGGAATGTTTTCCCGGTCCCGGACCTGTGTTAGATAGATGACCGGAGGAGGAATGTTCCATGTTCAGCTAGTTAGAGGCATCTGACAGGTAAACGGACCGCGTATTCGGATTCGCCTCATCGTTCTGAGCAACTTTCATATAGAAAAAAAATTCATCTGAGCTACGATTATTTTTCTATGACTTTTCAAAGATTTAAACATTTTCTGGAATTTCTGAAATATATTTAATTCAAATAATATTGAATGAAAAAGGCTAGACACACCCAGAAGTATACCTAGCAGTGGGCACTGTGGGGCTGACGGTGGGGCCCTGTTGACTGCCCAGCTAGCAGTCAACAGTTGACTATTCATTGGTCAACAGAGTCAATGGGGCCCACATGTCATTGACTGGAATTTAACTAAAAGGGGAATTAAAAAGAGGGGGCCGCCTATCTGTGACTGTTAGGGTGTGGGGGTTAGTACTAATCTAATGGCCTTAATTAGACAAGGGCATGGCCCCATTGGTAGTGGCCTTATTGGCCACACGCACAGCTGTGCGTCACCGGCCGGCCATGACCACGGCCAAGAAGCCGCGAAGCGGCAGCAGCGAGGCCAGGCGAGGCAAGGCGCAGCGTCGCGCGAGGTAGAGGGGGGGTGCGGCGAGCGAGGTCGGCTGCGGCGGGGCCGCGCACAAGCAGGCGATCGCGGGGCGGCCATGGCGGCACGTTGGGCGGCGGCGATCGTGGGCACGCAGGCCGGCGGCCTACGGCGAGCAGCGAAGCGCAACTGGGGACGGGCGTAGAGGTTGCGGGCGGCAGCCGCTGCAGCGAAGCAGCAGCGCTAGCCAGGGGCTGCGAGGGTGAGGCCCGGCCTACAGGCGGATGGCGCCGGCGGAGGGGCACGGCCGTGGGCGGGCTCGGCCGGCCGGAGGTGGCCGTGGCCGCGAGCGGCGGGGTGCGCGGCTGGGGTTGCGGGACGCGGCTGGGGTTGCGGGACGCGGCCATCACGGGGCATCCAGGGGTGGCGCGCACAGAACTCGGCCGCAGGTGCGCTGAGCGCGGCACCGGCGGGCAGAGGCGGCTGTAGTAGCAGCAGCGCAAGCGGCAGCAGTAGTCGGGTGCAAGCGGACGGTGGCAAGCGCGCGCAAGCAGAAGTACGCAGCAGCATGCAGTAGTTAGTAGGGGTAGCAGCAACAGAACAAACAGCGCCGCGAGGGGGAAAAGCAGCAGCGACGGGTGCATGAGAGGTTGTGGGCACGGCGAGCGGGCAGAAGGGAGTGCGGGCGCGCGCGCTGGGCCATAGTTGGGCGAGCAGAGCGCGGCAAGAGACGAGGTGGGCGCGAGCGAAGTCGGGGGAGGCGCGGGCGTGCAAGAAGAGGCGCGGGGAGCGCGTGCTCATCGAGAACTGGATGGGGTGGGGCGGAGACCTAGAGCGGGGGGAAACGGAAGGAAGAGGGGGGCTGTGAGAGGAGCTCACCTAGCAGGCACACGGGGGCCCCGTGATCGCTTAGGAGTAGCAGAGGGCGGACGGACTCGACGGAGCTCGCCGGTGATCGAAGACAAAGAAGACGGCTGTGGATCCAGCGATGGAGGTGCTTCTGGCCCACGCACTTGGACGTATAGGAAGGAGCAGTCAGCGGCGAAGTTCGCAGACACATCGGCAATGCGCGGTGAGGAAGTGTGGCCGCGAGCTTCACGGGGCAGCGTCCATGGTGGCGCTTGGACGAGGTGGGAAGGGGATCTGATGGGGAGAGGGAGAGGCGGAGAGGGCAGGCAGGGGAGGAGTGGGCCAGTGGAGAGGGAGCCCGAGGCGTCGGGGCTGCCTTTATCCCTTCGCCGGCGACGAGGCAACGCGGGGCACCGCGCCGGGTCCGGCGGGAATGAGCGGGTGGTGTCTCGGTCGGTCGAACAGAAGGGAAAGAGGGGATCGATTCCGGGGAGGAGGCGCTAGGCCGGCTGGGCTGGTGGGGGAAAGGCCCAGGGAGGGGGATTCCTCTTTCCTCTCCCTTTTCTTTTTTTTGAACTTTTTCTTTTAAGACTTTTACATGTTTATTTAATTTCCAAAATAGTTTATTTATTTAAAATACAAAACTAGTTTCTAAATTATAATTACTATTTATACCTCTGCCACAAAAAGTGCTAGGCCCAAATAAATTTGTTTGAAATTTAGTAAATTAGAAAAGGCATTTAACTAATTGTTTTAGCTACTGTTTTCATTAATTTTGAGCACTTAAACATTTTATAAAAACTTGGTTTCACCACCAATAATATTTATGAATATTTGGCACATGATGAACATTTTAGTTTTCATGTTTGAGCATTTTTTAAATTCACTCAGAATTTGAAATTGAATTCAACTGGAATTTGAAATGAGAGAGAACCAAGGATGATCAAAAACTTGTTTAGCAAAATGATTAACTTAACCCGAGGGGTTACTATAGCAACATTACACCGGGATGTTACAATAACATAACCCACTATCACAAAAAGTTTTACCCCAAAATAAAATAGTTTAGTATTTTATAAAATACAAAAGGCATTTAATTAATTGTTTTTGCTATTTTTTTATTTATTTTAGAGCATTTAAACATTTTATAAAAATGTGGTTTTTCCATCATAATTACTTATGAATTATTTGGCACATCCAAAACATTTTAGTTTCAATATTTGAAAATGTTATTGTTTAACTTTATTTGAAATTTGAATTTGGATCGTTTTTGAGCCATCGCGAGATCAACAACAGTAATCATGGTGACGTGGCATCATTAGCAGGGAATACTGTAGCTTAATTATCCGGGCATTACAGGCCCGCTAACTTTTGATCGAGTCAAGTGGGCCAGTTGCAGCCCACCGTGGTAGCACCGTCGCCGCCGTAGCAAAATGGTTTGACGGTTCCAGCATTTCCAACCAACAATTGCAACTTTTGTGCCACAGCCATACCTTCTGCACCCTCTGTTGCAACACCAGTTAGCGTTGATTTCGACATTTCTAGCCAATGGTTGTAGCTTTTGGTGACACTAGTTCCATCTTCCCACGACAACGTATGTAGCTTCGACGACACTTGTTCCAGCATTTTCCCCACTGGTTCCAACAAACAAACTAGTGAATGTGGACCCCTCAAAATGCCAAGGAGAAAGATTGTCAAAGCTCCAAGACACTACATTTTTGGTTAAGTGATCCAAGATCACATTGAGTCCATAGGAGAGCCTATACTATTAAAAGGGTATGAAGTTTTGATCATGACTCAATTGCTCAAAGTGCTTAGTGATATTGCCCCAAAACCATCAACTACTTAACCACTTCACCCCTATCCAAAACCCTAAATATCCATCTCGATCCCACCAAAACATCCATATTCGGACCCACCGAAATGAACCATACTATGCCACATGCCAAACCCTAACACTTCGGTACAACCAAAATGGATCTCGGTCTCACCAAGATGGCCTGGCCAAGTTTCTATAGTGAAGTTGTTCATTTCGAAATCACCGAGATAAACCGATCATAATTTCCAAAACGAGGTCTTGCCCTAGCCATTCCACTTTGGTCCCACCGAGATGTTCTTTTCGGTCTTACCGAAAAGCCTAACGGTCAAGTCTTTTACACTAGTCTGACTCACCGAGATTTTAATGTCAGTGTCACCGAGTTGGGCCAAAGACTTGTAATGGTTGGATTTTTGGTGCTGTCTATTTATACCCCTCCACCAGTACTTACTCAGAGAGAGAGAGAGAGAGAGAGAGAGAGAGAGCCATCAGAATGAACCACTACTTCCACTACTTATTTCCTAAGAAGAGAACCACCTACTCATGTATGTGTTGAGATCAAGAGATTCCAATCCAGCCATTTGAACCTTGATTTCTAGTCTTTCCCAAATTGCTTTCCATTCATTCCTCTCATCCACCCAAGCCAAATTTGTGAGAGAGTGTTTGAGTGTTGGGGAGACTATCATTTGAAGCATAAGAGCAAGGAGTTCATCATCAACAACACCATCTTTTACCTTTTGGAGAGTGGTGTCTCCTAGATTGGTTAGGTGTCAGTTGGGAGCCTCCAAGAGATTGTGGAGTTGAACCAAGGAGTTTGTAAGGGCAAGGAGATCGTTGATACGTCTCCAATGTATCTACTTTTCCAAACACTTTTGCCCTTGTTTTGGACTCTAACCTGCATGATTTAATGGAACTAACCCGGACTGACGCTGTTTTCAGCAGAATTGCCATGGTCTTATTTTTGTGCAGAAATAAAAGTTCTTGGAATGACCTGAAAATCAACAGAGATTATTTTTGGAATATATAAAAAATACTGGCGAAAGAATCAAGGCCAGGGGCCCACACCCTACCCACGAGGGTGGGATGCGTGCCCCCCTGCCTCGTGGGCCCCCTGGTGCTCTTCCGACCTCAACTGCAACTCTATATATTCGTGTTCGGGGAGAAAAAAATCTGAGAGAAGGATTCATCGTGTTTTACGATATGGAGCCGCCGCCGAGCCCTAATATCTCTCGGGAGGGCTGGTCTGGAGTCCGTTTGGGGCTCCAGAGAGGGGAATATGTCGCCATCGTCATCATCAACCTTCCTCCATCACCAATTTCAAGATGCTCACCGCCGTGGGTGAGTAATTCCATCGTAGGTTTGCTGGACAGTGATGGGTTGGATGAGATTTATCATGTAATCGAGTTAGTTTTGTTAGGTTTGATCCCTAGTATCCACTATGTTCTGAGATTGATGTTGCTATGACTTTGATGTGCTTAATGCTTGTCACTAGGGCCCGAGTGCCATGATTTCAGATTTGAACCTATTATGGTTTCATGAATATATGTGAGTTCTTGATCCTATCTTGCAATTCTATAGTCACCTATTATGTGTTATGATCCGATAACCCGAAGTGACAATAATCGGATACTTACCGATGATGGCCGTAGTTTGAGGAGTTCATGTATTCATTATGTGTTAATGCTTTGGTCCAGTAATCTATTAAAAGGAGGCCTTAATATACCTTAGTTTCCAATAGGACCCCGCTGCCACGGGAGGGTAGGATAAAAGATGTCATGCAAGTTCTTTTCCATAAGCATGTATGACTATATTCAGAATACATGCCTACATTACATTGATGAACTGGAGCTAGTTCTGTGTCACCCTATGTTATAACTATTGCATGAGGAATCGCATCCGACATAATTATCCATCACTGATCCATTGCCTACGAGCTTTTCACATATTGTTCTTCGCTTATTTACTTTTCCGTTGCTACTGTTACAATCACTATAAAACCAAAAAGATTACTTTTGCTGTTGTTACCACTACTATCATATTGCTTTGCTGCTAAATACTTTGCTGCAGATATTAAGTTTCTAGGTGTGGTTGAATTGACAGCTCAGCTTCTAATACTTGAGAATATTCTTTGGCTCCCCTTGTGTCGAATCAATAAATTTGGGTTGAATACTCTACCCTCGAAAATTGTTGCGATCCCCTATACTTGTGGGTTATCAAGACTATTTTCTGGCGCCATTGCCGGGGAGCATAGCTCCATTCTTTGAGTCACTTGGGATTTATATCTGTTGATCACTATGAAGAACTTGAAATATGAAAGAACCAAGATTTATCCCTCAACTACGAGGGGATGTAAGGAATTGTCATCTAGCTGTACACTTGATTCACCTTCTGTTATGAGTAAACTTGCGACACCTACTCCTGCTATTCATTCCGATATGTCGAATGTTATTGATAATGCCACTTCTACTTTGCATGATACTTATGATGAAACTACTTCTATGCTTGATAATACTATGCCACTAGGTGAATTTCTTGATGAACAACTGGCTAGGGTTAGAGAGAATGAAATTATTGAAACTGATAATATTGATGAAAGTGATGATGAAGATTCTCCCCCTAGATATGAATTGACTGTTGTGCTTGAGGGTTATGTTATGGATGAAGAAACTGCTAGAGACTTTCTTGCTTGCAATGATAGATCTGATCTTAAGAAATTATTAGCTAAGCTTAAAGAAAAGTCTTTGAATGCTAGAATGAAATATGACCCTGCTTTTGCTACTTCACCTATCTTTATTACTGATAAGGATTATGATTTCTTTGTCGACCCTGAGTTAATTACTTTGGTTGAATCTGATCCTTTTTATGGCTATGAATCTGAAACTGTTGTGGCACATCTTACTACATTAAATGATATAGCCACCCTGTTTACTCATGATGAGAAAACTCGCTATTACTTTATCCTTAAGTTGTTTCCGTTCTCATTAAAGGGTGATGCTAAAACATGGTTTAATTCCCTTGATCCTGGTTGTGTGCGTAGTCCCCAGGATATGATTTATTACTTCTCTGCTAAATATTTCCCTTCTCATAAGAAACAAGCTGCCTTAAGGGAAATATATAATTTTATGCAAATTGAAGAAGAGAGTCTCCCACAAGCTTGGGGGAGGCTTCTCCAATTACTTAATGCTTTGCCTGATCATCCTCTCAAGAAAAATGAAATACTTGATATCTTTTATAATGGACTAACCAATGCTTCCAGAGATTACCTGGATAGTTGTGCCGGTTGTGTTTTCATGGAAAGAACTGTTGATCAAGATGAATTGCTATTGAATAATATGTTGAGTAATGAAAATGATTGGACACTTCCTGAACCAACTCCTAAGCCAACTCCGAAGAAAAGGGCTATTCTATTTCTCAGTCCTTAAGATATGCAAGAGGCAAAGAAATCTATGAAATAAAAAGGTATCAAAGCTGAAGATGTTAAGAATTTACCACCTATTGAAGAAATACATGGTCTTGATAGCCCGACACAGGTAGTAAAGGTAAATTCTCTCTATAGATTTGATGAAGGTGATATTCCTCATTATAAGTTTGCTAGCCAATGCTTAGATGAGTTTGATAATTTTATTGTTAAACAAGAAAACTTCAATGCGTATGTTGGTAGACAATTGAAATGCAATGCTGATATGCTTGAACACTTGAGTGATTATATGTCTAGAGTTAAAGGTGAACTTAAACTTATTAGTAAACATGCTTCTATGGTTACCACTCAAGTAGAACAAGTACTTAAGGCTCAGAATGATTTACTCAATGAATTAAATAATAAGAAAAATGATAATGTTGTTAGAGTTATGACTAGAGGGGGTAAAATGACTCAGGAACCTTTGTATCATGAGGGCCACCCTAAGAGAATTGAGCAATATTCTCAGAGAACTACTGTTGATGCACCAAGTTCTTCTAAGAAGAAGAAGAAGAAAAACGATAGGACTTTGCATGCTTCTAGTGAACCTGTTGTTGACACACCTGAGAATCCCAATGATATTTCTATTTCTGATGCTGAAACACAATCTGGCAATGAACATGAACCTAGTGATAATGTTAATGATGATGTTCATGTTGATGCTCAACCTAGCAATGATAATGATGTAGAGATTGAACCTGTTGTTGATCTTGATAACCCACAATCAAAGAATCAACGTTATGATAAGGGAGACTTTGTTTCTAAGAAGCACGGTAAAGAAAGAGAACCATGGGTTTAGAAACCCATGCCTTTTCCTCCTAAACCATCCAAGAAAAAGGACGATGGGGATTTTGAGCGCTTTGCTGAAATGATTAGACCTATCTTTTTGCGTATGTGTTTGACTGATATGCTTAAAATGAACCCTTATGCTAAATACATGAAGGATCTTGTTACTAATAGAAGAAAGATACCGGAAGCTAAAATTTCCACCATGCTTGCTAATTACACTTTTAAGGGTGGAATACCAAAGAAACTTGGAGATCCAGGAGTACCAACTATACCATGCTCCATTAAAAGAAACTATGTTAAAACTGCTTTATGTGATCTTTGAGCCGGTGTTAGTGTTATGCCTCTCTCTTTATATCATAGAATTGATTTGAATAAGTTGACACCTACTGAAATATCTTTGCAAATGGCTGATAAATCAACTACTATATCTGTCGGTATTTGTGAGGATGTGTCGTTTGTGGTTGCAAATGTTACTATTTTAATGGACTTTGTTATTCTTGATATTCCCGAGGATGATAGTATGTCGATTATCCTTGGTAGACCCTTTTTGAATACTGCAGGGGTTGTTATTGATTGCAACAAAGGCAATGTCACTTTTCATGTTAATGGTAATGAGCATACGGTACATTTTCTAAGGAAACAACCTCAAGTCCACAGTATCAATTCTATTGAAAAAAATTAATCACAATTGGAGGTTTTGAATTTCCTCTTCCTACTGTCAAGAAGAAATATGATATTCTTATTGTTGGGGATGTGCATATCCCAGTTGAGGTAACCTAGTGTTATTCGAAATTTCTCCAGTTTCATGCGATTCGGAATGAGTTTGTTAACAAGACTTGATCAACCTTGTTAGTGGATTCCTTTTGATGAGCATGAGATGGATGAAGTTAGAAAGCACAACCTTATGTACCCTCCTTTTACTTTTTGTTATTTATATTAAATAAAGCAAAAATAGTATTTTCTGTCTGTTTTTTGAATTATCCTTGCAATAAAAAATACCCCAAAAATAAAAGTTCTCCAAATGCCCTGAAAATGAAATATGATTTTTCCAGAATATTTAAGAATTATTGGCACTGAGAACACACCAGGGGGACCACCATGTGCCCACGAGGGTGGAGGGCCCGCCCACCCCCTTCAGCGCGCCCCCTGCCTCATGGACCCCACGTGGGTCCCCTCCACTTATCCTTGCACCCACACACTTCGTCTTCCTCCAGAAAAAATCACCCACCAGCTCAAACCCGAGTTCTTGCTCATCTTGCTGCCATTTTCGATCTCCTTGCTCAAAGCTCCATTCGCAAAACTGCTTTGGGGATTGTTCTTCGGTATGTGACTCCTCCAATGGTCTAATTAGTTTTTGCTCTAGTGCTTTATTTATTGCAAATTTTGGCTGCTTAGGTGACCCTGTTCTTGAGCTTGCATGTCAAATTTATGTGGTCAAGAGTAGTTTTAATGCATGATGTAGCCTCTAGGCACTTGTAGGAGTAGTTTCTATCAATTTTGTTGAGTTTTGTTCACTTCTATTTTGAGTCACTAAAAATTTCAGAAATTTTTCAGAGGAAGAAATATGTTTAGGAAAATGTACCAAGGTGGTTCCTCAAGGAAGCAAGGCCCAAGTCCCGCAATACGCGAGCCGGACAATGAACTACCAAGGGAGGCTCAAGTGCGGCCTTGCGAATGGCCGTCAGAGGATTTCATGGTTCGGGCAGGCATCAAGGAAGAATTTGACGCATATGTGAGTAATGCTGATCTAGAGAGCTTCGAGGCAGATAAGTGCCGGCAATACCTCTACTTAACCGATTCATTTGTGAGAAGGTTTAAATTTACATCCTCGCGCAATTCTCACACTGACCTATTTGATCTTTATGAAAAATCTTATACTATGGACTTAGAAGATTTTAATACTGCTTGTAAACTCCCACAGTGAGGTAGTGCTAGTGAACCTCGCAAATCTGAATTTAAAGAATTTCTTGCTAGTATCACTGTTGGGGAATCTAGAGAAATAACACAAGCTACCATAGAGAGCATTCATTTTCCTGCCATACATTATTTTGCTCTCTTTATAGGTAGATGCATTAATAGTAAGGATGAGGCTTGTCACATGTGCGTTCCAGATCTTAGTGTTCTCAAGAGTGCTGTATTAGGAGATGGACAATATAACTTGGGGGCTATTGTTGCACGTAGGTTGCATCTTAATGGTTTAACTGGAGATTTGTTTGGTGGAATTTATGCAACTCGTGTAGCTAACTTTCTTGGTATACCCATACGTGGGGATGATATTGAGTTGCCTCCTACTTATCTAGATTATAATGCTATGGTTCGTCATCAGTTTGTTGAGAGGAACGATCAGTTCCTCCAGTACCGACTAATCTTTGACAGACGGCGCACCTTCCACGTTGCTCTCCCTGCTCCTGCTTTTTCGACTTTCAGACAAAAGGGGGATATATTATAACCAGGGAGGAGGCAAGCGAGTACGAGAGGAGGACGGAGGCAGCTCGCCTCCAAGCTGCAGCTCACGAGGCAATTGCCGCTGCCTCTCAGTACGACCCCAACTACAACTTTGATCCTTGGGCGTAGACCAACTTAGGCCAAAAGCCTAAGCTTGGGGGAGTACGTATTTCTCACCTACATTACATTTATGTTCACACACTCATGCCATTTATCAGTGCTCATACTTTTTCATTATATCATCCATGCTGGTTTATTTTCTTTTTAAACTTTCTTCTTGTGTGTTTGAAAAACCTTAAGAAAAACCAAAAAAATAGTTGTAGCTTTTAGCTAGTTTACTTTTCATGCCTGTACTAGTAGTAATTAAAAAGAAAACCCAAAAAGATTTATCGTTCTTCTTCTGCTTGTTGGGAGCTTTTCCGTGTAAATAGTTTTATTCCTTTCTTTTCTTTGGGGGTCGAGAGGAGAAGACCACGATGAAAATGTTGAGTGGCTCTCATATGCATTATTGTTGATCTAACAAAGAGCCCATATTACTTTGTCTTCTCTCCTGAGTTGAATGCTTGCAGATTCCAGCTTAGTCCAATGCACGTGCACTATTATTATTATCCACACTATTCGGTCGTGCAAGTGAAAGGCAATATTGATGATATATGATGAACTGGTTGAGATGAGATGAACTCGACCTCTCTTGTTTTTGTAAATATGATTAGTTCCTCGTTCCTGATTCAGCCTATTATGAATGAAACATGTTTGCAATGACAATTAGAGATTATAGTTGCTCATGCCATGCTTAATTTGCTAGGAATTTATAATGGTTTACCTTGCGTGCCAACATGCTATTAAAATAGTTGTGATGTGGTATGATAGGGTGGTATCCTCCTTTGAACGATTCGAGTGGCTTGACTTGGCACATGTTCACGCATGTAGATGAAACAAAATCAACATAGCCTCTATGATATTTATGTTCATGGTGAACTATATCCTACTCATGATTGCATTCACTATTGATTAATTTTAATGCATGTTCATGACTGTTGTCACTCTCTACCTGGTCGCTTCCCAGTCTCTTTCTAGCATTCACTTGTACTAAGCGGGAATACTGCTTGTGCAACCAACTCCATAAACCCCAAAGTTATTCCTTATGAGTCCACCACACCTTCCTATATACGGTATCTACCTGCCATTCCAAGTAAATTTGTATGTGCCAAACTCTAAACCTTCAAATAAACATTCTGCTTTGTATGCTCGAATAGCTCATGTATCAACTAGGGATGTCTGTATCTTCCATGCTAGGCGGGTTATTCTCAAGAGGAGTAGACTCCGCTCCTCACTCACGAGAAAATGGATGGTCACCGGGATGCCCAGTCCCATGCTCGAATCAAATCAAAATAATTACAAACAAAACTCTCCCAGGATTGTTGTTAGTTGGAGGCACCCGTTGTTTCGGGCAAGCCATGGATTGATGCTTGTTGGTGGTGGGGGAGTATAAACTTTACCATTCTGCTTGGGAACCGCCTATAATGTGTGTAGCATGGAAGATATCGAGATCTCTCGGTTGTTATGTTGACAATGAAAGTATACCGCTCAAAATATTATTCATCTCTATTTCAAAATCAAGCTCTGGCACCTATACAAATCATTGCTTCCCTCTACGAAGGGTCTATCCATTTTCTTTTATGTTGAGTCATCATCCTTTTATTAAAAATCACTAGTTGGAGAGCACCGCTGTCATTTGCATGTATTACTATTAGTTTACATTGAGTATGACTTGACTGGATCTCTTTTACCATGAATTACATTTTCCAGTCAGCCCTTGATCTTCAGGGGTGCTCTGCATTTATGTTTTGCGGTCTCAGAAAGGGATAGCGAGATACCATCTTGTTACATCATATTATGATTGTTTTGAGAAAGTGTTGTCATCCGAGATTTATTATTATTGCTTGCTAGTTGATTATGCCATTGATATGAATAAACATGAGACCTAAATGTTATTGTGAATATGATTAGTTCAAAATCTTTGCTGAAAACTTGAATGCTGGCTTTACATATTTACAACAACAAGAGCAAACAGAGTTTGTAAAAGTTTTTCTTTATCACTTTCAGTTTGTCAACTGAATTGCTTGAGGACAAGCAAAGGTTTAAGGTTGGGGGAGTTGATACGTCTCCAGCGTATCTACTTCTCCAAACATTTTTTCCCTTACTTTGGACTATAACTTGCATGATTTGAATGGAACTAACCCGGACTGACGCTGTTTTCAGCAGAATTGCCATGGTGTTATTTTTGTGCAGAAATAAAAGTTCTTGAAATGACCTGAAAATCAACGGAGATTATTTTTGGAATATATAAAAATACTAGCAAAAGAATCAAGGCCAGGGGCCCACTATAACGCCCTCGATGCGGCTATATCTCCCACGTGTCGAAGCATGACTTAGAGGCATAACCGCATTGAAAGCAATGTCGCAAGTGAGGTAATCTTCACACAACCCATGTAATACATAGGGGAAAGAGATACATAGTTGGCTTACAATCGCCACTTCACACAATACATGAATAAAGCATTACATTCATCCAAATACACTCAAGGTCCGACTACGGAACCAAAATAAAAGAAGACTGCCCCAAATGCTACACAGATCCCCGATCGACCCCAACTGGGCTCCACTACTGATCAACTAGAACGAAACAACACCAAGGACAAGATCTTCATCGAGCTCCTCCTTGAGCTTGGTTGTGTCACCTGCTCGGTATCATCGGCACCTGCAAACTGGTTTTTGGAAGTATCTGTGAGTCACGGGGACTCAACAATCTCACACCCTCGCGATCAAGACTATTTAAGCTTATAGGAAGGGTAAAGGTATGATGTGGAGCTGTAGCAAGCGACTAGCATATCTGGTGGCTAAACATACGCAAATGAGAGCGAGAAGAGAAGGCAAAAGCACGGTCGAACAACTATGATCAAGGAGTGATCCTAGGACAACCTACGTCCAAGCATAACTCCAACATCGTGTTCACTTCCCGGACTCTGCCGGAAAGAGACCATCCCGGCTACACACGCGGTTGATGCATGTTAGTTAAGTTAGGTTTCAGGTTTTCTACAACCGGACATTAACAAATTCCCATCTGCCCATAACCGCGGGCACGGCTTTCGAAAGTTCAAATCCCTGCAGGGGTGTCCCAACTTAGCCCATCACAAGCTCTCACGGTCAACGAAGGATATTCCTTCTCCCAAGACAATCCGATCAGACTCGGCATCCCGGTTACAAGACATCCTCGACAATGGTAAAAACAAGTCCAGCAACACCGCCCGAATGTGCCGACAAATCCCGATAGGAGCTGCACATATCTCGTTCTCAGGGCACACTCAGATGAGCGCTCCGTACAACTAAAACCAAACCTCGAGTTTCCCTGAGGGGGCGCTGCACAGGGCTCTAGTTTGGACCAACACTCAGAGGAGCACTGGCCCGGGGGGGTTTAAATAAAGATGACCCTTGAGTCCGTGGAACCCAAGGGAAAAAGAGGCTAGGTGGCGAATGGTAAAACCAATGTTGGGCATTGCTGGAAGAGTTTTATTCAAGGCGAACTGTCAAGGGGTTCCCATTATAACCCAACCATGTAAGGAATGCAAAATCCGGGAACATAACACCAATATGACGGAAACTAGGGCGGCAAGAGTGGAACAAAACACCAGGCATAAGGCCGAGCCTTCCACCCTTTACCAAGTATATAGATGCATTAATTAAATAAGAGATATTGTGATATCCCAACAAAATATCCATGTTCCAACAAGGAACAAACTCCAATCTTCACCTGCAACTAGCAACGCTATAAGAGCGGCTGAGCAAAGCAGTAACAGTCAAACAACGGTTCTCTAGGACAAGGTGGTTAGAGGCTTGGCTTAACAATATGGGAGGCATGATAAGCAAGTAGTAGGTATCGCAACATAGGCATAGCAAAAGAGCGAGCATCTAGCAAGCAAGGATAGAAGTGATTTCGAAGGTATGGTCATCTTGCCTGCAAAGTTCTCCGAGAAGACGAAAAGCTTGATCCTCGTAAACGTACTCAACGGGCTCCTCGAACACGAACTCGCCTCCCGGCTCTACCCAAAGCAAGGACACAAGCAAAGGGAGACACAATCAACCACGTGCAATGCTCAAGCAACATGATGCAAGACATTGTATGATATGCGGGATGCGGTATGCGATGCATATGCATGATTTGGAAAGGAATGATTGAACCTGGCCTCAACATGGAAATCCAAGAGTGTCACTGGAAAGGTGAGTTGATTTTGGTCGAAATCGATATAAAGATCACCGGAATCGGATGCACGGTTTGCAAATGGCAAGCACGACAATAATGACACCATTCTGCGATTAACAGCATGATGCTATCTAGAATGTAACAATAAACTAAGCTACTGCACTCCAACATAGCAACAAGGCACATTACAGTGATCTACGCAAGATGCTTGACAAAAGATGAACACTGAGCTAAAGCTATAAACCTCTAGAGCATGACTAAAACAACATGGCAATAATGCAAAAGATAACAGTTTTAAAGACTTAGTGAAAATGCTAGACATAGCAGAAACAGATTCAACATGGCATCTTTACAAGCTTGATTAACTCACTACAAGGCATGACATGGCATGGAACAAAATCTATCATGAAGTAGACATGAAAATGAAGCTATCCAAGTGCAAAGCAACCTCATGGCATGATTGAATTAAATCACACGAAAATGACAAAACAACATCATGATGTAAAATGACATGTTTACGAACTTGCTCATATGCAGAAACTAATGCCACCACGGGATTGGTGGGATTTTTCTACCCCAAAAACATACTCCCTCCATTCCACAATGTAGTGATTCCTCTATCCTCGTGCTTCAACTTTGATCATAAATTTGACTACCAAGACCGATTGCGGCAGGAGAAAAAATTATATCAGTGAATTCATATTCGAAAGAAGTTTTCAATTATATAATTTTTTCTGCCGTCGCAGTTGGTCTCGTTGGTTAAATCTATGGTCAAAGTTGGACCTCGGGAAGCGCGGGCGCACTATATTTTGGAATGGAGGGAGTATATAATATGTCTAGGTTAGTGTAGGAAAGTCATCACAAAAATGCAAAAACAAATATTGCCTAAAAAGGAAATAAACAGAAATGGGCAACAACCCAATATGGAATGTGCAGAATTTGCCATGGCCAAAAATGGAAAGGTGCTACTTTCCAGAAATGGAAACCGCGGGGTTACTGAGAGAAAAAAAAAGGAGGGGGATGTGGATGACATGCGGGGGGCGGTTGGAGAGTGTGGATGCCATGTGGGGGCCGGTTGCCAGCGACTCCAGAATAAGATAAGTCGTTGGCAAAAATAGGGGCGCCTGGGACTCGAACCCAGCACCTCCCGCACGGAAACGAGTGCGCTGACCACTGCGCTGGCTGTGTGTTAGTGATCTAGAGCGGGCTCTGTGCTGGCTGTGTGTTAGTGATCTAGAGCGGGCTCTGTGCTAGATCAAATAACAACAATGCTTGGACCTGCTGAGACGAAAATGGTGGAAACAAAAGGTATAGCCATGGGAATTCGAACCCGAGACCTCCTACAACTGAGCGTGCGGGAGCAACCAGTGGGTTACGAGCCAGGCCTGTGAACACGAAGGGGCGCGTCTCCCTTTGAACAGAGAGAAACCCGGTCCTGGAAAACGCCATGAACGCACAGCAGAGTTCCGGCGTCGACGGCAAGCAAAGGCGGCGACTTTTGCAGTTGCAGAGCACCGACGGGCGTGCGGGATGGGGCAAGGAGGCGCGCGTGCAAGCGGAACAGCAAGGGAATGTGCGCGTGCGGGCCCTCCCGAGGACGAGCTGGTGCTCGCCTTGGTGGCTAAAGCGGTGGCTAGGCGAGGCCTGGGGCTCGCGCAGGGCTGCTGCGCTGCGGGAGCGCGTGAGCGTGCTAGCTTAAGCGCTGAGGCGAGTATGGAAAGGCGGAGTGGGGGAACGCACGGGCAAGCCACGGCCACGATAGGAACTACCCAAAACAATTACAACTTCGCCGGAGCACCGAGAGCACGGGAAAGATTGAATCGAAGCAGCGCCTGTGGTGATCTATTGACGACAGGAAGGAGCAGGGAGGAAGTTGGGTATACATGCTTACCCTAGGACAACAATACAGCGGTGGAGTCGAGCCTGCGGCGACGCAGACGAGCTCTGAACCTGGCGGGGTTGCTGTCCGGGAAGAAGAGGAAGAATACAGGTCAGAGAAGTCGATCCAGAGGCCGTAGAGGTCGCGTTCGTCGTGGAAGGAGACGTAGGGGAACTTGGCGGACTCCCCCACAGCGGCAGGAGAGAACGGATGTGGTCGGAGAGGCTACCCCGAGCTTGAGCTCGAGCTCGCCGGGGGCATGGTGGGCAGGACGAGGGCGAGGCGTGTGGCGCTAACCTAGGCGGCGGTGAGGTTGGTAGAGGGGGGATCAGTCGAGGAGGAACCCTAGGGCACCGGTGACAAGATATATATGGGCTAGGGACGCCGGACGACCGTCAAATCACGCACATGTCCGACGTGGACACACTGGATGCACTGTCGTACAGGAGGACGAAGCTCCTGTACGCGTGGGCTGACTGGGCGCAGTTGGTGAGCTCTGTTGGGCTGCGGGAGAGGGGAAGGCCCAAGTTGCTGCACTAGGAGGGCTTCCCCTTTTACTTAAATCTATAAATATAAATTCACAGTTGTAGAAAAAGAAAAGTCTAGGGAGGTAGGAGAGGTATTTGGCAAAAACAAAAGATATCCTCGAGCTCCTGGAATTATGCTCTATTATATAAATTTGGTTTGGACATTTTTAGAGGAAACAAAAATAATTCAAATTTGAATAAAATTCAAACTTGAGGCATTTTTGAACCTAACCAAATCAATTCCAAAGAGGTGAAATTTGGCAGGGGGCTTTATGGCATGGTGATGGAATATTGGGGCAAAGTTGAACATTAACGGAGGAGGGTAGAGGTGCACTTGCCAAAGAAAGAAAAGAGGGGAAGAGGTGGTGATGAGAGAAGGGGAAAAGATGATGCTTGGATCCACAAAGAACATGCCACAATGCAACATGCTAAGATGAAGATGCACATGATGATGCCATGATGCAACAAGATGAACATGATATGAAATGCATGACAAGAACAAAATCAAAACAAAGGCAAAACCCAACCATGAATCTCATAACTTAAAGCCGGAAATGGCAAGATTCAGAGTACAAATATGGTAAGTTACATCCGGGGCGTTACAACACTCCACCACTACGAAAGGATCTCGTCCCGAGATCTAGGATAGCACCGAAGGGAAACGAAAGAGGAAGATAAGAGGTAAAACTAAGTTGCTTCTTTGATAAATGAGTGAAATCAATGAACCTTGAGAGGTTAAACAATTTGAAAGAAGAATACAACGGAGATGAACGAAGTTGAAACACTCCGTTAGAAAAGAGGAACGGGGAACATTACTAGAACCTTGTAGATTGAAAGACATAAGAAAATGGGTACAATAGACAAGAATTACAAGCAAGCACTCCGGTTGAAACGAGATGTACAAGGAACGATAAAGATCAATTACGACAACACTCCGGTTAAAACAAGATAGAGAAGGAATAAGAATGATATAATTTGGACAGCACTCCGACTGTAATTGAAGGAATTGAACATGAACTTGACAAGATGAGAGGATACTTGATGAAATCAACAACACACTGCCTCCGGAACTATTTAAAGAATGGCACAAAGGGGTAGGAAAGATTCCAGACAGCACTCTCCAGTTGTGAAGGGAGGCAAAACTTGACAGAATGGGAAAAACTTGAAAAGAGGGCACGACACTCCGGTTGAATGGATAAACACGAAAAGAACATGGTCCTCACAATCCGAGATGATGAGTGAAGAGATCAACATCACAATGCCTCCGAAAGAAATAAAAGAATGGAATTAAAGGAACTGAGCAGAAAACAACAAGTTCTTCCTGAAATGAATTTAAGAAAGCATCCTTAAAAAGAAGGATTGAGTGGAGTTGTTGGAAGATCAATACGAAAGGATATGATCCTCGTGGGCTTATGGAGACATCTCAAAATTATGAGGTGATAACCAACCACTACCAAAAGATTGATTAGCTGAGATGGACGAAGAGATGGAAAACTTCTCAAAACTATGAGGTGAAATTCCGCCACCAACGGAAACAATTGATTGGATCGATATGAACAAGGAGACAAGAAACTTATTTCACCAGGAGGATAAATGAAGAACTTGGATCATTTATGAGCACCATAAATAGCAACAATCCTTAGGGAAAGCTTTAGGTGAAATATAACCCAAGATAATTCCAATGAAGAGATTGATGGGTTGAAAGGATCTCTTGAACGAAGAGAAAATGATGGATTTAAATATCTCATTCCTGACAACTTGTGAATCATGACATACGAAGGGAAATTGTCAAGAGTGACATAACACCACCTCAAAAGATGAGATATGAAAGAATTGCACTTTGGAATGCAGGAAGAAGAATACTTGAACTCCTCAAAACAAGACATGTGTTGAGCATCATGTTTATTTGAGAGTATAACTTGGCGGATCATAACTTTGAGGGCAACCTTGAAGAACAAAAGAAGAATGAAAGGAATCCTTGATGAGCCACCATGTAGAGCCTCCATGAATAACTCCAGTAACAAAATGATGATAAAAAGAAAGAGAAGTTGAAAACACAAGGTGAAACCTTGTAATGATTTAGATGGATCTTCATGATGATATAATTGAGGGAGCTTGGAATTGCAGGAAGAAAAGATGAAACAATTGAAACCGAGAACTTGATGAGCCTCCGGAATAAGGAATTGAATTTACTCGAAGAAACAAGAATAAGGATTATATTATGCTTATCCTTCACCAATTAAATTGATGACAAGCAACGGATTTAGCATACTACTTATTCTTCTTGAAAAAGGATTGAGGAGAGATATAGCGCAAACTTGGGAAAATCTTCAACGAACCACCGGTAGAATTGGAACAATGAATGAATAAATATGATAACCATTGAAGAGAAACGTGAGCAAACCACCATAAGAATTGAAAATGAACAAAGAACAGGTAAAGAGATATTGAAAAGGAATTAGAGAACGAATGAAGATACTTGAAAGAATTTAGATGCATGAGAACGAAGAGATCACGAGCTGATAAGAGAATACTTGAATGATGCACCAGTATGATTTGGAGAACAACGAATGAATAATTTTGCGATGATGAGCTCCGGAGAATCAAACTGAAACGACTCCTGGATTGCTCCGGATGGGTGAAAAGAATTCTCACAATCAAAAATAACTATGAGAGGATGACAATAAGCTAGAACCACGAATCTAGAAGAGAATGGAGTAAGATATGGAGGAAAAAATCTTCTTCGGTCTTCAAATGCAGAGAAAGATAACGATAAAACACCACTGAGAATTGTTGAGGCACTCCGGGATGAAGAATGGAAAGGTTGAACCGACGATGAAAAGAATTTGAAAGATCTTGGAGAAGGCATATGACTGATGACAATTCATTCTTACATCACACTTTGAAAGATTTGAGAATAGCTCCGGTAAAAGAATTAGAAGAGTCAGGTAAGATCCTGGGAAAAGACCTGTGGATTAGGGCCCACTGAAAAGATACACCGTTGAACAATTTTGAAGAGAGATTGCACCGGTTGATTTAAATGGCTTGAATGATATAACAACCTCGAAATAGGTTGAACAGATCTTGAATGACAAGACGATCCTTATGAGATATCTTTAGCACTCTGGAATAATTGAATAGCGAGAAATGGATGATTAATAGGTGCACCGGCATGAAAAAGCATTGAAACAAGGAAAGGGATATGATCGACAAAGCTTGAATTGAAACCCCCGAAGAAGAGAAGAAACAAAGAATGATAACTTGAAGCTCCGTTAGGATCTTCATGAGAATCACCGGATAAGAATATTGACGGAAAAGGATGGAGAGACTTCACAAGAATAAAAGGATACTTGATTAAGACATCGGATCCCTTGAAGAAAAAGGGTGGGAGGGCAGGTAAAACAAAACCAAATTGGAATGGATGAAGCAAACAACGTTGAGAGAGCTTAGATTGAATCTTGCGGATGTTGAAAATGGACGGATCCGCTTGAAGAGAAGCACACCGGTTGAAAGGATTGGCAAGACAATCTTGATTATCATGAAGGATTAGTATTCACATAGAAATATGAGAATACCGCTTAGGAAAAGGTATGGAATCAACATTTGACTTCGAAGCAACTCGAATAGCACAACTGAAAACAAAACAAAGGATTGGCTTGCAAAATAAGCCGGAACAAACAAATGATAGAGATTTCGTCCGAAGTTTTCGTGGTGGGGCCTACACGGGCTCGATCGTACAGCACCATCATGTACAAGGCAGTGTACATGACATACGAAGCGTCCCCGAGTCAGCATAGCCAAGGACTCTTTAAGACACAACGAGACCACTGTAAAACCAACCGTGGATAGGCGGACCACTAGACGTCGAACCCCAATTTCATATCATACATCTGTCGGAAAGATATCCTAAGATCTACTTGAATTCCCACTTATAAACTCCCGAAACTTTCCGGTTATGCAATCAGGTGTTGGGGATACAGGGGAAGCATAATATCTCACCCAAAACTAGCAAATCCTACATCCAATTGTATCCATCCTTCAACACATAACCAAGAAACCTTCGGAAATCATTTACCTCAACCTTCAAAAAGCATCCGTTATACGAGTTATGGCAATACTCCCGAACTCCCACCCCAGTACTGGGTGGCGTCAAGGTTATCTCACCAACAACTGCATAAAAGAGATTTTCGATGTCGGCGAAACTCAGGTATTCCAGAACTGCAACGATAAAATTGTGACGACAACACCTCGGAGCTCAACTCCCCGGGACACTGCCACAACCCCTAAATGACAGGAGGCACCAAGAACAATGTTCTCGTCACAAAACCATCGGAACGATTCCAAGATACCCGCGTGATCCTAATTTTTTTTAGTGAAATTTGAGAAGAGAAGAGTCAGAACTCTACGCCAGGATGCCTCACCAGAGCGACGAAGGGATTGAGGAGTAAAAAGAATTCTACTCTCCGATATATATAATCCTAAAAGACTCAAAACATTTTTCTAGACTCAACAACGCCAGCGATTCAATCAAGCAGGGGGCTCCTAAAGTCGGGGAAGGCTCTGATTACCAACTTGTAACGCCCTCGATGCGGCTATATCTCCCACGTGTCGAAGCATGACTTAGAGGCATAACCGCATTGAAAGCAATGTCGCAAGTGAGGTAATCTTCACACAACCCATGTAATACATAAGGGAAAGAGATACATAGTTGGCTTACAATCGCCACTTCACACAATACATAAATAAAGCATGCCATTCATCCAAATACACTCAAGGTCCGACTACGGAACCAAAATAAAAGAAGACTACCCCAAATGCTACACAGATCCCCGATCGACCCCAACTGGGCTCCACTACTGATCAACTAGAACGAAACAACACCAAGGACAAGATCTTCATCGAGCTCCTCCTTGAGCTTGGTTGCGTCACCTGCTCGGTATCATCGGCATCTACAAACTGGTTTTTGGAAGTATCTGTGGGTCACGGGGACTCAGCAATCTCACACCCTCGCAATCAAGACTATTTAAGCTTATAGGAAGGGTAAAGGTATGATGTGGAGCTACAGCAAGCGACTAGCATATCTAGTGGCTAAACATACGCAAATGAGAGCGAGAAGAGAAGGCAAAAGCACGGTCGAACAACTATGATCAAGAAGTGATCCTAGAACAACCTACGTCCAAGCATAACTCCAACACCGTGTTCACTTCCCGGACTCCGCCGAAAAGAGACCATCATGGCTACACACGCGGTTGATGCATTTTAGTTAAGTTAGGTTTCAGGTTTTCTACAACCGGACATTAACAAATTTCCATCTGCCCATAACCACGGGCACGGCTTTCGAAAGTTCAAATCCCTGTAGGGGTGTCCCAACTTAGCCCATCACAAGCTCTCACGGTCAACGAAGGATATTCCTTCTCCCAAGACAATCCGATCAGACTCGGCATCCCGGTTACAAGACATCCTCGACAATGGTAAAACAAGTCCAGCAACACCGCCCGAATGTGCCGACAAATCCCGATAGGAGCTGCACATATCTCGTTCTCAGGGCACACTCAGATGAGCGCTCCGTACAACTAAAACCAAACCTCGAGTTTCCCCGAGGGGGCGCTGCACAGGGCTCTAGTTTGGACCAACACTCAGAGGAGCACTGGCCCGGGGGGGTTAAATAAAGATGACCCTTGAGTCCGCGGAACCCAAGGGAAAAAGAGGCTAGGTGGCGAATGGTAAAACCAATGTTGGGCATTGCTGGAGGAGTTTTATTCAAGGCGAACTGTCAAGGGGTTCCCATTATAACCCAACCGTGTAAGGAACGCAAAATCCGGGAACATAACACCGATATGACGGAAAGTAGGGCAACAAGAGTGAAACAAAACACCAGGCATAAGGCCGAGCCTTCCACCCTTTACCAAGTATATAGATGCATTAATTAAATAAGAGATATTGTGATATCCTAACAAAATATCCATGTTCCAACAAGGAACAAACTCCAATCTTCACCTGCAACTAGCAACGCTATAAGAGGGGCTGAGCAAAGCGGTAACATAGCCAAACAACGGTTCTCTAGGACAAGGTGGTTAGAGGCTTGGCTTAACAATATGGGAGGCATGATAAGCAAGTAGTAGGTATCGCAACATAGGCATAGCAAAAGAGCGAGCATCTAGCAAGCAAGGATAGAAGTGATTTCGAAGGTATGGTCATCTTGCCTGCAAAGTTCTCCGAGAAGACGAAAAGCTTGATCCTCGTAAACGTACTCAACGGGCTCCTCGAACACGAACTCGCCTCCCGGCTCTACCCAAAGCAAGGACACAAGCAAAGGGAGACACAATCAACCACGTGCAATGCTCAAGCAACATGATGCAAGACATTGTATGATATGCGGGATGCGGTATGCGATGCATATGCATGATTTGGAAAGGAATGATTGAACCTGGCCTCAACATGGAAATCCAAGAGTGTCACTGGAAAGGTGAGTTGATTTTGGTCGAAATCGATATAAAGATCACCGGAATCGGATGCACGGTTTGCAAATGGCAAGCACGACAATAATGACACCATTCTGCGATTAACAGCATGATGCTATCTAGAATGTAACAATAAACTAAGCTACTGCACTCCAACATAGCAACAAGGCACATTACAGTGATCTACGCAAGATGCTTGACAAAAGATGAACACTGAGCTAAAGCTATAAACCTCTAGAGCATGACTAAAACAACATGGCAATAATGCAAAAGATAACAATTTTAAAGACTTAGTGAAAATGCTAGACATAGCAGAAACAGATTCAACATGGCATCTTTACAAGCTTGATTAACTCACTACAAGGCATGACATGGCATGGAACAAAATCTATCATGAAGTAGACATGAAAATGAAGCTATCCAAGTGCAAAGCAACCTCATGGCATGATTGAATTAAATCACACGAAAATGACAAAACAACATCATGATGTAAAATGGCATGTTTATGAACTTGCTCAAATGCAGAAACTAATGCCACCACGGGATTGGTGGGATTTTTCTACCCCAAAAACATACTCCCTCCATTCCACAATGTAGTGCTTCCTCTATCCCCGTGCTTCAATTTTGACCGTAAATTTAACTACCAAGATCGATTGCGGCGGGAGAAAAAATTATATCAGTGAATTCGTATTCGAAAGAAGTTTTCAATTATATAATTTTTTCTGCCGTCGCAGTTGGTCTCGTTGGTTAAATTTATGGTCAAAGTTGGACCTCGGGAAGCGCGGGCGCACTATATTTTGGAATGGAGGGAGTATATAATATGTCTAGGTTAGTGTAGGAAAGTCATCACAAAAATGCAAAAACAAATACTGCCTAAAAAGGAAATAAACAGAAATGGGCAACAAACCAATATGGAATGTGCAGAATTTGCCATGGCCAGAAATGGAAAGGTGCTACTTTCCAGAAATGGAAACCATGGGGTTACTGAGAGAAAAAAAGGAGGGGGCTGTGGATGACATGCGGGGGGCGGTTGGAGAGTGTGGATGCCATGTGGGGGCCGGTTGCCAGCGACTCCAGAATAAGATAAGTCGTTGGCAAAAATAGGGGCGCTTGGGACTCGAACCCAGCACCTCCCGCACGGAAACGAGTGCAATGGTGGAAACAAAAGGTGTAGCCATGGGAATTCGAACCCGAAACCTCCTACAACTGAGCGTGGGGGAGCAAACAGTGGGTTACGATCCAGGCCTGTGAACACGAAGGGGCGCGTGTCCCTTTGAACAGAGAGAAACCCGGTCCTGGAAAACGCCATGAACGCACAGAAGAGTTCTGGCATCGACGGCAAGGAAAGGCAGCGACTTCTGCAGTTGCAGCGCACCGACGGGCGTGCGGGATGGGGCAAGGAGGCGCGCGTGCAAGCGGAGCAGCAAGGGAATGTGCGCGTGCGGGCCCTCCCAAGGACGAGCTCGTGCTCGCCTCGGTGGCTAAAGCGGTGGCTAGGCGACCTGAGGCTCGCGCGGGGCTGCTGCGCTGCGGGAGCGCGGGAGCGTGCTAGCTTAAGCGCTGAGGCGAGTGTGGCAAGGCGGAGTGGGGGAACGCACGGGCAAGCCACGACCACGACAGGAACTACCCAAAACAATTACAACTTCGCCGGAGCACCGAGAGCGCAGGAAAGATTGAATCGAAGCAGCGCCTGTGGTGATCTATTGACGACAGGAAGGAGCAGGGAGGAAGTTGGGTATACATGCTTACCCTACGACAACAATACAGCGACGGAGTCGAGCCTGCGGCGACGCGGAGGAGCTCTGAACCTGGCGGGGCTGCTGTTCGAGAAGAAGAGGAAGAATACAAGTTGGAGAAGTCGATCCAGAGGCCGTAGAGGTCGCGTTCGTCATGGAAGGAGACGTAGGGGAACTTGGCGGACTCCCCCACAGTGGCAAGAGAGATCGGACGTGGTCGGAGAGGCTACCCCGAGCTTGGGCTCGAGCTCGGCGGGGGCATGGTGGGCAGGGCGAGGGCGAGGCGTGTGGCGCTAACCTAGGCGGCGGTGAGGTCGGTAGAGGAGGGGGATCGGTCGAGGAGGAACCCTAGGGCACCAGTGACAAGATATATATGGGCTAGGGACGCCGGACGGCCGTCAAATCACGCACATGTCCGACGTGGACACACTAGATGCATTGCCGTACAGGAGGACGAAGCTCCTGTACGCGTGGGCTGACTGGGCGCAGTTGGTGAGCTCTGTTGGGCTGCGGGAGAGGGGAAGGCCCAAGTTGCTGCACTAGGAGGGCGTCCCCTTTTACTTAAATCTGTAAATATAAATTCACAGTTGTAGAAAAAGAAAAGTCTAGGGAGGTAGGAGAGGTATTTGGCAGAAACAAAAGATATCCCCGAGCTCCTGGAATTATGCTCTATTATATAAAATTGGTTTGGACATTTTTAGAGGAAAGAAAAATAATTCAAATTTGAATCAAATTCAAACTTGAGGCATTTTTGAACCTAACCAAATCAATTCCAAAAGAGGTGAAATTCGGCAGGGGGCTTTATGGCATGGTGATGGAATATTGGGGCAAAGTTGAACATTAACGGAGGAGGGTAGAGGTGCACTTGTCGGGGAAAAGATGATTCTTGGATCCACAAAGAACATGCCACAATGCAACATGCTAAGATGAAGATGCACATAATGATGCCATGATGCAACAAGATGAACATGATATGAAATGCATGACAAGAACAAAATCAAAACAAAGGCAAAAACCCAACCATGAATCTCATAACTTAAAGCCAGAAATGGCAAGAGTCGGAGTACAAATATGGTAAGTTACACCCGGGGCATTACACCCACACCCTGTCCACGAGGGTGGGGGGTGCGCCTACCCCCCTGGGCGCGCCCCCTGCCTCGTGGGCCCCCTGGTGCTCCTCCGACTTCTACTCCAACTCTATATATTCGTGTTCGGGGAGAAAAAATCAAAGAGAAAGATTCATCGCATTTTATGATACGGAGCCGCCGCCAACCCTAATCTCTCTCGGGAGGGCTGATTTGGAGTCCGTTCGGGGCTCCGGAGAGGGGAATCCGTCGCCATCGTCATCATCAACCTTCCTTAATCACCAATTTCATGATGCTCATCGCCATGCGTGAGTAATTCCATCGTAGGCTTGTTGGACGGTGATGGGTTGGATGAGATTTATCATGTAATCGAGTTAGTTTTGTTAGGTTTTATCCCTAGTATCCACTATGTTCTGAGATTGATGTTGCTATGACTTTGATATGCTTAATGCTTGTCACTAGGGCCCGAGTGCCATGATTTCAGATCTGAACCTATTATGTTTTCATGAATATATGTGAGTTCTTGATCCTATCTTGTAAGTCTATAGTCACCTATTATGTGTTATGATCCGATAACACCGAAGTGACAATAATCGGGATACTTACCGGTGATGACCGTAGTTTGATGAGTTCATGTATTCACTATGTGTTAATGCTTTGGTCCGATACTATATTAAAATGAGGCCTTAATATCTCTTAGTTTCCAATAGGACCCCGCAGCCACGGAGGGTAGGACAAAATATGTCATGCAAGTTCTTTTCCATAAGCACGTATGACTATATTCAAAATACATGCCTACATTACATTGATGAACTGGAACTAGTTCTGTGTCACCCTATGCTATAATTATTGCATGAGGAATCGCATCCGACATAATTATCCATCACTGATCCATTGCCTACGAGCTTTTCACATATTATTCTTCGCTTATTTACTTTTTCGTTGCTACTGTTACAATCACTATAAAACCAAAAATTTTATTTTTGCTACCGTTACCATCACTATCATATTACTTTGCTACTAAATACTTTGCTGCAGATATTAAGTTTTCAGGTGTGGTTGAATTGACAACTCAGCTGCTAATACTTGAGAATATTTTTTTGGCTCCCCTTGTGTCGAATCAATAAATTTGGGTTGAATACTCTACCCTCGAAAAACTGCTACGATCCCCTACTTGTGGGTTATCAATCGCCTACTCTGTGAAGATCTACCCGAGTGAGGCTGGTCCTTTGTGGGCATAAGCCATAATGGAATAAACAAGTTGCTTCATTGTGGACCCTTCTCTAGGTCGAGCCCTTCGTGGACTCGCGCAACCGTTACCCTTCGTGGGTTGAAGTCTCCATCAATGTGGGTGTACGATAGCACCACCTATCGGAATCATGACAAAAATCATCATGTCTTCATTGTGTTTGAAATCTCTGATCCCTCCTTTACATTTATATGCAAAATCTTCACTTTTAGCTGCACAACTCTTAGACTGCATGTGCAGGGTGTACTTGACTTGATAGAATTGCTAAAACTTGGCCACAACTAAAATTGGGAAAATGGTAAGTTTTTATTTGGTCAAGTAATCTAATCACCCCCCCTTCCAGACATACTTTTGACCCCATAGTTTGTGATGCCTCGCTTCCAACACCCCACAACCTGGATTTGCAACGCAACAGAGGGCGCAACGTCGTTGCCTCCGGCCGCCCCTTGCTGCAAAAATTGGTGCGGACATGTCGGGCGAGAGGCAGACGACGACAGCTTTGCAGCGAGTGGAGGAACAAAATCATGTGCGAGGTGGAGTCATGGAGGTAGGCGACGAAAGAAGGAAAGAAGGAAGAAGATGTTATGGAGAAACGAAGGGTTGTGAAGACACAAATAGGAAGGTTTGGATGTGCCCCCAATAGGACCTCGTGCGCGGCAGGCCGAAACTGTGGACAACCGACCATCTGGAATCGTTTACCATCTAGATGTGCCCTGCCCAGACCCATTCCGAATCCTTAGTGCATAAAAATAATCGGTTTACTAAATTTTGTATCGACTATAAAACTGTAGTAGTATAGATAGATAGTAGATGATATAAAATTATAAAGGAAGGAAAGGGAGAATCCTACGCGGCCATTGTTAAAAGTTTGCTTCTAGTGCTTGTATCTTTGTCGGCTGTCGAGTTACTTCTGAAGAGAGTGTATCAAATCAAATAGTGAAATTCATAACCATGACAAAACCTCCTCTATATTTGATGATGGTCGCTATATATGACTTACCCATCATCATGACCCAGTTTATATACCTCTAAATATTCACATTTTTTTGAGGGATCTAAATATTCACATTGATCAACTAAAAAAATTCACATTGATGGACTAAAAAAAGTTCACATTGATCAACTAAAAAAATATATTCACATTGATCAATAAAGTAGTGTTGGCAATCCTGAAAAAAAAACTAATTTTTGTCTCCTGGCTGGCCTTGTCTCGTGCGCACCAGCACCACAGGGCACCGCACAGGCGAGCGCGAGGCGACGTGCCTAGCCCGGATCTCAGAAGCAAGCTGAGCCCGGCACGACCGCGCCCTTTGGCTTGTGAGAAGGCGAATTCTTTTCTGGCTGATAGATAAAAATCTCCACCACATCCGCAAGCGCGAACTCCCTCCCGGATCTGCAACTAGCCGGCTCCCCTCCCGATCCATCTCGCCGCGGCGGAGATCCTTCATTCCTCCGGCGAGAGCCAAGATGTACTCGTGGGAGATGCTGTCGTTCAACATCCACGACGGGTTCCTGGAGGCGATCGTGCGGGGGAACCGCTCGGGCCTCCTCACCCAAGCCGATTACAACAACCTCTGCCAGTGCGAGACCCTCGACGACATCAAGATGCACCTCTCCGCCACAGAGTACGGCCCATACCTCCAGAACGGTATGCCGCGTGGATCTTTTCCTTCTCTTCTTTGGGTTGGATTGGGCTGCTTGGTCTGCGTTGCTAGAGATTCGCGATCCCGTCCATGCCAATTGCGATCTCGATTGGCCAATTGGAGATTTATTTTCTTCTTAGGGATAATAAGGGAGACTGCACCGTGCTCGGCGAGTTGGGATTGTTTTGAGCTAGCCCTACCTTGTCCGAAATTTCTCTTTGCTCTCTGGGAACCGTTGGGAGCAGGTTTGATGAGCAACCAAACGGGCGGTGTTAATCTACGCAGTGCCTGCAAGTTTGTTATACTGTATTTCCCACAGCCCACATGTCATGGCAACTCTGTAGCACCAGCCTGATCCCCCTGATGAATTTTGCCGCAAGATCCCTTTCATCCACTCCCACCTTACGATTTCAGCCATCTGTGACGCGTCCCAAGACGAATTCGCCCAATTTATTACATCAGTTCCATTAATGTGCTCTTGTGCTATGATATACAGTAATCGCTGTGTATGTTTGTTCTATGCGTTTCTTCTGATACCTCTGTATTGTGATCGTATTTCTGATTGATTGCAGAACCTTCTCCCTTGCACACAACAACAATTGTGGAGAAGTGCACTCTTAAGCTGGTTGATGAATACAAACACATGTTGTGCCAGGCGAATGAACCTCTATCTACATTCCTACAGTACATAACGTAAGTCATGAAGCACTGCTAGGATGCCATTTGTTTCTGCTTCGTTTGCACAAGCAAACAACATATCAAACCAGTGCAGGGCAGACTTCGGTTTGATCCTAACGGGATAATGTTTTCTGCAGGTATGGACACATGATCGATAATGTTGTCCTTATTGTTACTGGGACATTGCATGAAAGAGATGTTAACGAACTGTTGGAGAAATGCCATCCATTGGGCATGTTTGACAGGTATTGTTGTGGTTCCTTTCTCGTTTCTGTTAAATGGAGATCTATCAAATACTGACTCTTCATCCCCCCCCCCCCTCCCCCCCGCCAATCA